>NW_027394276.1:14886806-15186806 GCF_049309525.1 Garra rufa
GGATGGCGCGATAGACAGAGCCTGCATATCCCCAATTCTTTTCAAGGAAGTTATTGCCATTAGAAAAACCATTTTTAGAGTCAGAAGTTTGTCAGACGCTGATTCTAAAGGTTCAAACGGGGCTTCGACCAGACCCTCAAGGACTAAAGCTAAGTCCCACGAAGGGATCTTGGTTTTCACTGGAGGCCTCAGTCTCCTGGCTCCACGAAGGAAGCGGGAGAGCAGAGGGTGCCTACCAAGTGGCGCCCCATCAATCAGGGCGTGGCAAGCCGAAAGAGCGGCCACATATACCCTAAGAGTAGCGGGGCAGGTGCCTGACGATAATTTCTCTTGCATGAAGTCCAGCACTGAAGCAATCTGGCAGTTAACTGGATCTACATTGTGTGCAGCACACCAAGTTTCAAAGATGCCCCATTTAAAGGCATAATTCCTCCTAGTGGAGGGAGCCCTAGCACTTAAGATGGTCTCAATAACGGCAGGTGAAAGCCCAGTGTCCCTCAGTTGGTACCCCTCAGGGGCCAAACATGAAGTTTCCACAGGTCGGGCCTGGGGTGGAATATCGTTCCCCCCGCCTGCGATAGAAGGTCCCTCCTCTGCGGAATCGCCCAAGGCGAGCCGTCGAGGAGAGATATTATCTCCGAGAACCATACTCTGTTCGGCCAACGCGGCGCTATCAGTAAGAGGCAAGACCCTTGCTGGCGAACTCTGGCTAGAACCCCCGGGAGCAGAGAGACTGGAGGAAACGCATGCAGGCGCATATTGGGCCATGAGTGCGCCATCGCATCCAGACCCAACGGAGCTGGGTGACTCAGAGAGAAGTAGAGGGGACATTGCGCTGTCTGAAAAGAGGCGAAGAGGTCCACTTCCGCTCGATAAAATCTGGTCCATATCAGATTCACTACTTCCGGGTGGAGTTTCCACTCGCCCGTCGGTAATGTCTGTCTGGACAGCAAGTCTGCTCCCACATTCAAGTGCCCTGGAATGTAAACTGCCTTGAGTGACAGGAACTTTCCTTGGGCCCAGAAAAAAGTCTGTCTCGCTATCCTGTTCAGGTTGCGAGAACATAGACCTCCCTGGTGATTATGTAAGAGACTGCCGCTGTGTTGTCCACCCGCACTAGGACATAACAGCCCCTTAATTGAAGGAGAAAATATTTCAGAGCCAGAAATATAGCCATCAACTCGAGGCAGCTGATGTGCCAAACAAGCTGACGGCCCTCCCATGCCCCTTAAGCTGGACGACCATTTAAGGTCGCTACCCAGCCCATCAGGGAGGCATCCGTCGTTAGCAGTTCGCGACGACATGGAGCCTCTAGAGTGGGACCCAAGGTGAGGAACCGGGGTCTGAACCACGGAGATAGTGTACGAAGCCATTGCGGCGCGCCACTTTTATTTGCCTTAAAGGATTGGCTCTTGGATAAAATCCTCCGGCTTTTAACCACAACTGAAACTGTCTCATGTGCAACAGCCCCAAAGGAATCACCGTGGATGCTGATGCCATGAAACCTAACATTGTTGGTACTGACGAACAGTGCATTCTTGGTCTGGCCTGCCTTTGGTCATGGTCTGCCGAATGGTCTCGATTCGAGCGGGAGACTGCTGCGCCCACATCGTAATCGAATCCCAAACGATTCCGAAATAAGTCATTCTCAAGGCAGGAGAAAGAACACTTTCCTTGGTGTTGAGTCTCAACCCTAGAGAAACCAGATGAGCTAACACGATGTCTCGTGATGGATCTCCATCTCTCGCGATTGTGCTCAGAATTGACCAATTGTTTATGTAGTCCAAAATGCGAATGCCCAGGGGTCGTGATGGAGCCCTGTGCTGCATCCATGCATTTTGTGTATGTGCGGGTGACAAGGCTAGGCCGAATGGAAGAACCCGAAATTGGTACGCTTCGCCCCCGAAAGCGAACCTCAGGTATTTCCTTTATTGTGGCAATATTTCTATGCGAAATTATGCGTTCTTCAGATCGATCGTGACGAACCGATTATGATGTTGAATCTGCGTCACGACCGTCTTGACAGTTTACATCTTGAACTTGAGCGCTTTAACTGAATGGTTTAAGCCTCGAAGATCTAAGATTGGACGCAGCCCCCCATTCTTTTTGGGAACCAGGAAGTATCTGCTTTAATAGCCCGACTCTCTTACTGAAAGAGGAACATGCTCTATGGCCTCTTTGCTCAGAAGATTTTGTAGCTGTTGTGACAGTACGTGCATCAGTTCCGGTTTCACGGAAGTGTAAACCACGCCGTTGAAACGCAGAAGATGACTGATAAATTGGATTTTATATCCTATCTGTACTGTGCTTAAACCCCACAAAGAGATGCCTGGCAGAAGCTTTACACGCTGCCAGACTCTGAGAGTGGTATTAATTTAGTTTTAATTTTAATACTTCCTTTTGAGGGCATGTTAGATGTTCAGCGTCCAGAATGACAGCTGGAAACGACAGAACATCTAACATTTCGCTGGAAACCGCTGCCCCCCGAGGCACGAGAAGTGGCGGGGATGGAGAGGTTTTATGAGGGCATCGGGAAGTGGCGAAGATGTTAAACACGCCACATCCCGCGGGGAACTACCCTCACCGTAGATACCAGACCATCAGGACTTTCTATTTTTGTTAATAATAGTCCTGAGGTCTTGCTTGGGAGGTTGCTGGGCGCAGCGAGCCTGTTCCCAGTCTCTACGAGGGGGAGCACGCTAAGCCACGCTCTGCTTTTTAACCTCCCTAGATGTTGAAGGACCGGGGCGGGACTGTGTTAGACGGCCCCTCCCCTTGAGTGCGGCGAGGAAGAAATGCACAAATACTTCATCTTGTCTCTTTACCTCCTTATATATGTCAACAATGGTATTAACCAGGTTTTCAAATAAACCGGAGGGAGAAACGGGGGAATCTAACAGGAAAAAACAGTTTTCCTTCTTTAATTCCTGTCAGATTCAGCCACAGCAGCCTCTCCGCGCTGATCAAAGCACTCAAAGAGCGGCAGCTGGCGCGAGCCGTTTGCTTGATTGCACGGAGAGACACACTCAAATCCTTCAATAAATCAGCCTGGTACGCCTGTAACACTGCAATAGTGTGCAACGCAGCACCAGCCTGATCTGCAGCTTGATAAACTTTACCCACTAAGCTGATGTTGTGCTACATGGTTTAGTGGGGAGGGTAGGTTTCTTTATAGACGATGTAAATTCGGGCGAGAGATAGCTCGCGAGCGTCCCTTTCACCCGATATCTCCATATATCCCCGCGACTTCACACCCACGATAGTCGAAAAAGTCGACGTCGAAGGCACAAAGACGCGAGAAGTACATGAGAAGTATAATCCACAAATCTACTGTGTTTGGGGATCTCTTATTCGCGTGGCCAGTCAAGCTGCAACCTGTCCACGGCGCGAGTAACCACCTCTAACAATTCCTCGACAGATCTCTTTCCGCGAGAGGAATGCTCAGAGGCTGGCTGCTCGTGCTATGACGAGCCAAGAGATATGTTATCCCCCTCGAGAACCGAAGAAGCACCGGAGCGCGCTTCGAGATCACGAGAGTGGATATTAGGATCTGGTGACGTGGCAAGCGAAAGGGACTGACCCGTCTCTTGCTCGTCATTTAGATCCAAACAAACAAAACAGTAATCGTGTGTATCCAGCTCCGAAATGGGACGGGAGCATGGAGGAACACAACGCTTACTGGTTTGTAGACTCATTTTTACTCTTTTTTTTTTTTTTTCTCTTTAAACTCTTTGATTTAACTTGAGAGAGAAAAGATAGAAAAGAGTGAAATTTTCTGTACACTGCCTAGCAAAAACTAACTCCTAACAAAGATCAAAAGATGAGTTAGAGAGAGAGTTCTTTGACGCACACATGCACAGAGTGATCTGAAAACAAAAGACCTGACGATGCACCTGTGGCTCATCTATTTATAGCCTCGTGCGCGTGCGCTCCGGTGACGTCACCAACCGAGGCTATACTGCCGTCTAGTCAATTGTATTGACGTTTTACACACAATATTCACAGCTGGTCACTTCTAAAGACGTTCCCAAAGCGCTTAGCAGCGCAGCATCGACTGTAGCTTTCAAAAGGGAACAGCGTTTCAGCGCAGAACAAAGTTGGTTCAGGCAATGCAAGCTGAATCTCTGTCCCACTTTAAATTTACACTCTGTGCATGAATAAAACCTATTTAGCAACACAGAGTAACATATATGAAGGTGTTAGAAGTGTTTTGCATGATTTTTGAAGTTAGTCCCTGAAATGTCAGAAAACAGCTTTTCAGCGCAGAACAAAGTTGGTTCAGGCAATGCAAGCTGAATCTCTGTCCCACTTTAAATTTACACTCTGTGCATGAATAAAACCTATTTTGCAACACAGAGAAACATATCTGAAGGTGTTAGAAGTGTTTTGCATGATTTTTGAAGTTAGACCCTGAAATGTCAGAAAACAGCTTTTCAGCGCAGAACAAAGTTGGTTCAGGCAATGCAAGCTGAATCTCTGTCCCACTTTAAATTTACACTCTGTGCATGAATAAAACCTATTTAGCAACACAGAGAAACATATCTGAAGGTGTTAGAAGTGTTTTGCATGATTTTTGAAGTTAGACCCTGAAATGTCAGAAAACAGCTTTTCAGCGCAGAACAAAGTTGGTTCAGGCAATGCAAGCTGAATCTCTGTCCCACTTTAAATTTACACTCTGTGCATGAATAAAACCTATTTTGCAACACAGAGAAACATATCTGAAGGTGTTAGAAGTGTTTTGCATGATTTTTGAAGTTAGACCCTGAAATGTCAGAAAACAGCGTTTCAGCGCAGAACAAAGTTGGTTCAGGCAATGCAAGCTGAATCTCTGTCCCACTTTAAATTTACACTCTGTGCATGAATAAAAGCTATTTTGCAACACAGAGAAACATATCTGAAGGTGTTAGAAGTGTTTTGCATGATTTTTGAAGTTAGACCCTGAAATGTCAGAAAACAGCTTTTCAGCGCAGAACAAAGTTGGTTCAGGCAATGCAAGGTGAATCTCTGTCCCACTTTAAATTTACACTCTGTGCATGAATAAAACCTATTTTGCAACACAGAGAAACGTATCTGAAGGTGTTAGAAGTGTTTTGCATGATTTTTGAAGTTAGACCCTGAAATGTCAGAAAACAGCGTTTCAGCGCAGAACAAAGTTGGTTCAGGCAATGCAAGGTGAATCTCTGTCCCACTTTAAATTTACACTCTGTGCATGAATAAAACCTATTTTGCAACACAGAGAAACATATCTGAAGGTGTTAGAAGTGTTTTGCATGATTTTTGAAGTTAGACCCTGAAATGTCAGAAAACAGCGTTTCAGCGCAGAACAAAGTTGGTTCAGGCAATGCAAGCTGAATCTCTGTCCCACTTTAAATTTACACTCTGTGCATGAATAAAACCTATTTAGCAACACAGAGAAACATATCTGAAGGTGTTAGAAGTGTTTTGCATGATTTTTGAAGTTAGACCCTGAAATGTCAGAAAACAGCTTTTCAGCGCAGAACAAAGTTGGTTCAGGCAATGCAAGCTGAATCTCTGTCCCACTTTAAATTTACACTCTGTGCATGAATAAAACCTATTTTGCAACACAGAGAAACATATCTGAAGGTGTTAGAAGTGTTTTGCATGATTTTTGAAGTTAGACCCTGAAATGTCAGAAAACAGCGTTTCAGCGCAGAACAAAGTTGGTTCAGGCAATGCAAGCTGAATCTCTGTCCCACTTTAAATTTACACTCTGTGCATGAATAAAACCTATTTTGCAACACAGAGAAACATATCTGAAGGTGTTAGAAGTGTTTTGCATGATTTTTGAAGTTAGACCCTGAAATGTCAGAAAACAGCGTTTCAGCGCAGAACAAAGTTAGTTCATGCAATGCAAGCTGAATCTCGGTCCCATTTTAACTTTGCAGTCTGTGCATGAATAAAACCTATTTTGCAACACAGAGAAACATATCTGAAGGTGTTAGAAGTGTTTTGCATGATTTTTGAAGTTAGACCCTGAAATGTCAGAAAACAGCGTTTCAGCGCAGAACAAAGTTGGTTCAGGCAATGCAAGGTGAATCTCTGTCCCACTTTAAATTTACACTCTGTGCATGAATAAAACCTATTTTGCAACACAGAGAAACATATCTGAAGGTGTTAGAAGTGTTTTGCATGATTTTTGAAGTTAGACCCTGAAATGTCAGAAAACAGCGTTTCAGCGCAGAACAAAGTTGGTTCAGGCAATGCAAGCTGAATCTCTGTCCCACTTTAAATTTACACTCTGTGCATGAATAAAACCTATTTAGCAACACAGAGAAACATATCTGAAGGTGTTAGAAGTGTTTTGCATGATTTTTGAAGTTAGTCCCTGAAATGTCAGAAAACAGCTTTTCAGCGCAGAACAAAGTTGGTTCAGGCAATGCAAGCTGAATCTCTGTCCCACTTTAAATTTACACTCTGTGCATGAATAAAACCTATTTTGCAACACAGAGAAACATATCTGAAGGTGTTAGAAGTGTTTTGCATGATTTTTGAAGTTAGACCCTGAAATGTCAGAAAACAGCTTTTCAGCGCAGAACAAAGTTGGTTCAGGCAATGCAAGCTGAATCTCTGTCCCACTTTAAATTTACACTCTGTGCATGAATAAAACCTATTTTGCAACACAGAGAAACATATCTGAAGGTGTTAGAAGTGTTTTGCATGATTTTTGAAGTTAGACCCTGAAATGTCAGAAAACAGCGTTTCAGCGCAGAACAAAGTTGGTTCAGGCAATGCAAGCTGAATCTCTGTCCCACTTTAAATTTACACTCTGTGCATGAATAAAACCTATTTAGCAACACAGAGAAACATATCTGAAGGTGTTAGAAGTGTTTTGCATGATTTTTGAAGTTAGACCCTGAAATGTCAGAAAACAGCGTTTCAGCGCAGAACAAAGTTGGTTCAGGCAATGCAAGCTGAATCTTGGTCCCACTTTAACTTTGCAGTCTGTGCATGAATAAAACCTATTTTGCAACACAGAGAAACATATCTGAAGGTGTTAGAAGTGTTTTGCATGATTTTTGAAGTTAGACCCTGAAATGTCAGAAAACAGCATTCAGCGCAGAACAAAGTTGGTTAAGGCAATGCAAGCTGAATCTCTGTCCCACTTTAAATTTACACTCTGTGCATGAATAAAACCTATTTTGCAACACAGAGAAACATATCTGAAGGTGTTAGAAGTGTTTTGCATGATTTTTGAAGTTAGACCCTGAAATGTCAGAAAACAGCGTTTCAGCGCAGAACAAAGTTGGTTCAGGCAATGCAAGCTGAATCTTGGTCCCACTTTAACTTTGCAGTCTGTGCATGAATAAAACCTATTTTGCAACACAGAGAAACATATCTGAAGGTGTTAGAAGTGTTTTGCATGATTTTTGAAGTTAGACCCTGAAATGTCAGAAAACTGCTTTTCAGCGCAGAACAAAGTTGGTTCAGGCAATGCAAGCTGAATCTCTGTCCCACTTTAAATTTACACTCTGTGCATGAATAAAACCTATTTTGCAACACAGAGAAACATATCTGAAGGTGTTAGAAGTGTTTTGCATGATTTTTGAAGTTAGACCCTGAAATGTCAGAAAACAGCGTTTCAGCGCAGAACAAAGTTGGTTCAGGCAATGCAAGCTGAATCTCTGTCCCACTTTAAATTTACACTCTGTGCATGAATAAAACCTATTTTGCAACACAGAGAAACATATCTGAAGGTGTTAGAAGTGTTTTGCATGATTTTTGAAGTTAGACCCTGAAATGTCAGAAAACAGCGTTTCAGCGCAGAACAAAGTTGGTTCAGGCAATGCAAGCTGAATCTTGGTCCCACTTTAACTTTGCAGTCTGTGCATGAATAAAACCTATTTTGCAACACAGAGAAACATATCTGAAGGTGTTAGAAGTGTTTTGCATGATTTTTGAAGTTAGACCCTGAAATGTCAGAAAACTGCTTTTCAGCGCAGAACAAAGTTGGTTCAGGCAATGCAAGCTGAATCTCTGTCCCACTTTAACTTTGCAGTCTGTGCATGAATAAAACCTATTTTGCAACACAGAGAAACATATCTGAAGGTGTTAGAAGTGTTTTGCATGATTTTTGAAGTTAGACCCTGAAATGTCAGAAAACAGCGTTTCAGCGCAGAACAAAGTTGGTTCAGGCAATGCAAGCTGAATCTCTGTCCCACTTTAAATTTACACTCTGTGCATGAATAAAACCTATTTTGCAACACAGAGAAACATATCTGAAGGTGTTAGAAGTGTTTTGCATGATTTTTGAAGTTAGACCCTGAAATGTCAGAAAACAGCGTTTCAGCGCAGAACAAAGTTGGTTCAGGCAATGCAAGCTGAATCTTGGTCCCACTTTAACTTTGCAGTCTGTGCATGAATAAAACCTATTTTGCAACACAGAGAAACATATCTGAAGGTGTTAGAAGTGTTTTGCATGATTTTTGAAGTTAGACCCTGAAATGTCAGAAAACAGCGTTTCAGCGCAGAACAAAGTTGGTTCAGGCAATGCAAGCTGAATCTCTGTCCCACTTTAAATTTACACTCTGTGCATGAATAAAACCTATTTAGCAACACAGAGAAACATATCTGAAGGTGTTAGAAGTGTTTTGCATGATTTTTGAAGTTAGACCCTGAAATGTCAGAAAACAGCGTTTCAGCGCAGAACAAAGTTGGTTCAGGCAATGCAAGCTGAATCTCTGTCCCACTTTAAATTTACACTCTGTGCATGAATAAAACCTATTTAGCAACACAGAGAAACATATCTGAAGGTGTTAGAAGTGTTTTGCATGATTTTTGAAGTTAGACCCTGAAATGTCAGAAAACATCTTTTCAGCGCAGAACAAAGTTGGTTCAGGCAATGCAAGCTGAATCTCTGTCCCACTTTAAATTTACACTCTGTGCATGAATAAAACCTATTTTGCAACACAGAGAAACATATCTGAAGGTGTTAGAAGTGTTTTGCATGATTTTTGAAGTTAGACCCTGAAATGTCAGAAAACAGCGTTTCAGCGCAGAACAAAGTTGGTTCAGGCAATGCAAGCTGAATCTTGGTCCCACTTTGACTTTGCAGTCTGTGCATGAATAAAACCTATTTTGCAACACAGAGAAACGTATCTGAAGGTGTTAGAAGTGTTTTGCATGATTTTTGAAGTTAGACCCTGAAATGTCAGAAAACAGCGTTTCAGCGCAGAACAAAGTTAGTTCATGCAATGCAAGCTGAATCTCGGTCCAATTTTAACTTTGCATTCTGTGCATGAATAAAACCTATTTTGCAACACAGAGAAACATATCTGAAGGTGTTAGAAGTGTTTTGCATGATTTTTGAAGTTAGACCCTGAAATGTCAGAAAACAGCGTTTCAGCGCAGAACAAAGTTGGTTCAGGCAATGCAAGGTGAATCTCTGTCCCACTTTAAATTTACACTCTGTGCATGAATAAAACCTATTTTGCAACACAGAGAAACATATCTGAAGGTGTTAGAAGTGTTTTGCATGATTTTTGAAGTTAGACCCTGAAATGTCAGAAAACAGCGTTTCAGCGCAGAACAAAGTTGGTTCAGGCAATGCAAGCTGAATCTCTGTCCCACTTTAAATTTACACTCTGTGCATGAATAAAACCTATTTAGCAACACAGAGAAACATATCTGAAGGTGTTAGAAGTGTTTTGCATGATTTTTGAAGTTAGTCCCTGAAATGTCAGAAAACAGCTTTTCAGCGCAGAACAAAGTTGGTTCAGGCAATGCAAGCTGAATCTCTGTCCCACTTTAAATTTACACTCTGTGCATGAATAAAACCTATTTTGCAACACAGAGAAACATATCTGAAGGTGCTAGAAGTGTTTTGCATGATTTTTGAAGTTAGACCCTGAAATGTCAGAAAACAGCTTTTCAGCGCAGAACAAAGTTGGTTCAGGCAATGCAAGCTGAATCTCTGTCCCACTTTAAATTTACACTCTGTGCATGAATAAAACCTATTTAGCAACACAGAGAAACATATCTGAAGGTGTTAGAATTGTTTTGCATGATTTTTGAAGTTAGACCCTGAAATGTCAGAAAACAGCGTTTCAGCGCAGAACAAAGTTGGTTCAGGCAATGCAAGCTGAATCTCGGTCCCACTTTAACTTTGCAGTCTGTGCATGAATAAAACCTATTTTGCAACACAGAGAAACATATCTGAAGGTGTTAGAAGTGTTTTGCATGATTTTTGAAGTTAGACCCTGAAATGTCAGAAAACAGCGTTTCAGCGCAGAACAAAGTTGGTTCAGGCAATGCAATCTGAATCTTGGTCCCACTTTGACTTTGCAGTCTGTGCATGAATAAAACCTATTTTGCAACACAGAGAAACGTATCTGAAGGTGTTAGAAGTGTTTTGCATGATTTTTGAAGTTAGACCCTGAAATGTCAGAAAACAGCGTTTCAGCGCAGAACAAAGTTAGTTCATGCAATGCAAGCTGAATCTCGGTACCATTTTAACTTTGCAGTCTGTGCATGAATAAAACCTATTTAGCAACACAGAGAAACATATCTGAAGGTGTTAGAAGTGTTTTGCATGATTTTTGAAGTTAGACCCTGAAATGTCAGAAAACAGCTTTTCAGCGCAGAACAAAGTTGGTTCAGGCAATGCAAGCTGAATCTCTGTCCCACTTTAAATTTACACTCTGTGCATGAATAAAAGCTATTTTGCAACACAGAGAAACATATCTGAAGGTGTTAGAAGTGTTTTGCATGATTTTTGAAGTTAGACCCTGAAATGTCAGAAAACAGCTTTTCAGCGCAGAACAAAGTTGGTTCAGGCAATGCAAGCTGAATCTCTGTCCCACTTTAAATTTACACTCTGTGCATGAATAAAAGCTATTTTTCAACACAGACAAACATATCTGAAGGTGTTAGAAGTGTTTTGCATGATTTTTGAAGTTAGACCCTGAAATGTCAGAAAACAGCGTTTCAGCGCAGAACAAAGTTGGTTCAGGCAATGCAAGCTGAATCTTGGTCCCACTTTGACTTTGCAGTCTGTGCATGAATAAAACCTATTTTGCAACACAGAGAAACGTATCTGAAGGTGTTAGAAGTGTTTTGCATGATTTTTGAAGTTAGACCCTGAAATGTCAGAAAACAGCGTTTCAGCGCAGAACAAAGTTAGTTCATGCAATGCAAGCTGAATCTCGGTCCCATTTTAACTTTGCAGTCTGTGCATGAATAAAACCTATTTAGCAACACAGAGAAACATATCTGAAGGTGTTAGAAGTGTTTTGCATGATTTTTGAAGTTAGACCCTGAAATGTCAGAAAACAGCTTTTCAGCGCAAAACAAAGTTGGTTCAGGCAATGCAAGCTGAATCTCTGTCCCACTTTAAATTTACACTCTGTGCATGAATAAAAGCTATTTTGCAACACAGAGAAACATATCTGAAGGTGTTAGAAGTGTTTTGCATGATTTTTGAAGTTAGACCCTGAAATGTCAGAAAACAGCTTTTCAGCGCAGAACAAAGTTGGTTCAGGCAATGCAAGCTGAGTCTTTGTCCCACTTTAAATTTACACTCTGTGCATGAATAAAAGCTATTTTTCAACACAGAGAAACATATCTGAAGGTGTTAGAAGTGTTTTGCATGATTTTTGAAGTTAGACCCTGAAATGTCAGAAAACAGCGTTTCAGCGCAGAACAAAGTTGGTTCAGGCAATGCAAGCTGAATCTTGGTCCCACTTTGACTTTGCAGTCTGTGCATGAATAAAACCTATTTTGCAACACAGAGAAACGTATCTGAAGGTGTTAGAAGTGTTTTGCATGATTTTTGAAGTTAGACCCTGAAATGTCAGAAAACAGCGTTTCAGCGCAGAACAAAGTTAGTTCATGCAATGCAAGCTGAATCTCGGTCCCATTTTAACTTTGCAGTCTGTGCATGAATAAAACCTATTTTGCAACACAGAGAAACATATCTGAAGGTGTTAGAAGTGTTTTGCATGATTTTTGAAGTTAGACCCTGAAATGTCAGAAAACAGCTTTTCAGCGCAGAACAAAGTTGGTTCAGGCAATGCAAGCTGAATCTCTGTCCCACTTTAAATTTACACTCTGTGCATGAATAAAACCTATTTTGCAACACAGAGAAACATATCTGAAGGTGTTAGAAGTGTTTTGCATGATTTTTGAAGTTAGACCCTGAAATGTCAGAAAACAGCGTTTCAGCGCAGAACAAAGTTAGTTCATGCAATGCAAGCTGAATCTCGGTCCCATTTTAACTTTGCAGTCTGTGCATGAATAAAACCTATTTTGCAACACAGAGAAACATATCTGAAGGTGTTAGAAGTGTTTTGCATGATTTTTGAAGTTAGACCCTGAAATGTCAGAAAACAGCTTTTCAGCGCAGAACAAAGTTGGTTCAGGCAATGCAAGCTGAATCTCTGTCCCACTTTAAATTTACACTCTGTGCATGAATAAAACCTATTTTGCAACACAGAGAAACATATCTGAAGGTGTTAGAAGTGTTTTGCATGATTTTTGAAGTTAGACCCTGAAATGTCAGAAAACAGCGTTTCAGCGCAGAACAAAGTTGGTTCAGGCAATGCAAGCTGAATCTCTGTCCCACTTTAAATTTACACTCTGTGCATGAATAAAACCTATTTAGCAACACAGAGAAACATATCTGAAGGTGTTAGAAGTGTTTTGCATGATTTTTGAAGTTAGACCCTGAAATGTCAGAAAACAGCGTTTCAGCGCAGAACAAAGTTGGTTCAGGCAATGCAAGCTGAATCTTGGTCCCACTTTAACTTTGCAGTCTGTGCATGAATAAAACCTATTTTGCAACACAGAGAAACATATCTGAAGGTGTTAGAAGTGTTTTGCATGATTTTTGAAGTTAGACCCTGAAATGTCAGAAAACAGCATTCAGCGCAGAACAAAGTTGGTTAAGGCAATGCAAGCTGAATCTCTGTCCCACTTTAAATTTACACTCTGTGCATGAATAAAACCTATTTTGCAACACAGAGAAACATATCTGAAGGTGTTAGAAGTGTTTTGCATGATTTTTGAAGTTAGACCCTGAAATGTCAGAAAACAGCGTTTCAGCGCAGAACAAAGTTGGTTCAGGCAATGCAAGCTGAATCTTGGTCCCACTTTAACTTTGCAGTCTGTGCATGAATAAAACCTATTTTGCAACACAGAGAAACATATCTGAAGGTGTTAGAAGTGTTTTGCATGATTTTTGAAGTTAGACCCTGAAATGTCAGAAAACTGCTTTTCAGCGCAGAACAAAGTTGGTTCAGGCAATGCAAGCTGAATCTCTGTCCCACTTTAAATTTACACTCTGTGCATGAATAAAACCTATTTTGCAACACAGAGAAACATATCTGAAGGTGTTAGAAGTGTTTTGCATGATTTTTGAAGTTAGACCCTGAAATGTCAGAAAACAGCGTTTCAGCGCAGAACAAAGTTGGTTCAGGCAATGCAAGCTGAATCTCTGTCCCACTTTAAATTTACACTCTGTGCATGAATAAAACCTATTTTGCAACACAGAGAAACATATCTGAAGGTGTTAGAAGTGTTTTGCATGATTTTTGAAGTTAGACCCTGAAATGTCAGAAAACAGCGTTTCAGCGCAGAACAAAGTTGGTTCAGGCAATGCAAGCTGAATCTTGGTCCCACTTTAACTTTGCAGTCTGTGCATGAATAAAACCTATTTTGCAACACAGAGAAACATATCTGAAGGTGTTAGAAGTGTTTTGCATGATTTTTGAAGTTAGACCCTGAAATGTCAGAAAACTGCTTTTCAGCGCAGAACAAAGTTGGTTCAGGCAATGCAAGCTGAATCTCTGTCCCACTTTAACTTTGCAGTCTGTGCATGAATAAAACCTATTTTGCAACACAGAGAAACATATCTGAAGGTGTTAGAAGTGTTTTGCATGATTTTTGAAGTTAGACCCTGAAATGTCAGAAAACAGCGTTTCAGCGCAGAACAAAGTTGGTTCAGGCAATGCAAGCTGAATCTCTGTCCCACTTTAAATTTACACTCTGTGCATGAATAAAACCTATTTTGCAACACAGAGAAACATATCTGAAGGTGTTAGAAGTGTTTTGCATGATTTTTGAAGTTAGACCCTGAAATGTCAGAAAACAGCGTTTCAGCGCAGAACAAAGTTGGTTCAGGCAATGCAAGCTGAATCTTGGTCCCACTTTAACTTTGCAGTCTGTGCATGAATAAAACCTATTTTGCAACACAGAGAAACATATCTGAAGGTGTTAGAAGTGTTTTGCATGATTTTTGAAGTTAGACCCTGAAATGTCAGAAAACAGCGTTTCAGCGCAGAACAAAGTTGGTTCAGGCAATGCAAGCTGAATCTCTGTCCCACTTTAAATTTACACTCTGTGCATGAATAAAACCTATTTAGCAACACAGAGAAACATATCTGAAGGTGTTAGAAGTGTTTTGCATGATTTTTGAAGTTAGACCCTGAAATGTCAGAAAACAGCGTTTCAGCGCAGAACAAAGTTGGTTCAGGCAATGCAAGCTGAATCTCTGTCCCACTTTAAATTTACACTCTGTGCATGAATAAAACCTATTTAGCAACACAGAGAAACATATCTGAAGGTGTTAGAAGTGTTTTGCATGATTTTTGAAGTTAGACCCTGAAATGTCAGAAAACATCTTTTCAGCGCAGAACAAAGTTGGTTCAGGCAATGCAAGCTGAATCTCTGTCCCACTTTAAATTTACACTCTGTGCATGAATAAAACCTATTTTGCAACACAGAGAAACATATCTGAAGGTGTTAGAAGTGTTTTGCATGATTTTTGAAGTTAGACCCTGAAATGTCAGAAAACAGCGTTTCAGCGCAGAACAAAGTTGGTTCAGGCAATGCAAGCTGAATCTTGGTCCCACTTTGACTTTGCAGTCTGTGCATGAATAAAACCTATTTTGCAACACAGAGAAACGTATCTGAAGGTGTTAGAAGTGTTTTGCATGATTTTTGAAGTTAGACCCTGAAATGTCAGAAAACAGCGTTTCAGCGCAGAACAAAGTTAGTTCATGCAATGCAAGCTGAATCTCGGTCCAATTTTAACTTTGCATTCTGTGCATGAATAAAACCTATTTTGCAACACAGAGAAACATATCTGAAGGTGTTAGAAGTGTTTTGCATGATTTTTGAAGTTAGACCCTGAAATGTCAGAAAACAGCGTTTCAGCGCAGAACAAAGTTGGTTCAGGCAATGCAAGGTGAATCTCTGTCCCACTTTAAATTTACACTCTGTGCATGAATAAAACCTATTTTGCAACACAGAGAAACATATCTGAAGGTGTTAGAAGTGTTTTGCATGATTTTTGAAGTTAGACCCTGAAATGTCAGAAAACAGCGTTTCAGCGCAGAACAAAGTTGGTTCAGGCAATGCAAGCTGAATCTCTGTCCCACTTTAAATTTACACTCTGTGCATGAATAAAACCTATTTAGCAACACAGAGAAACATATCTGAAGGTGTTAGAAGTGTTTTGCATGATTTTTGAAGTTAGTCCCTGAAATGTCAGAAAACAGCTTTTCAGCGCAGAACAAAGTTGGTTCAGGCAATGCAAGCTGAATCTCTGTCCCACTTTAAATTTACACTCTGTGCATGAATAAAACCTATTTTGCAACACAGAGAAACATATCTGAAGGTGCTAGAAGTGTTTTGCATGATTTTTGAAGTTAGACCCTGAAATGTCAGAAAACAGCTTTTCAGCGCAGAACAAAGTTGGTTCAGGCAATGCAAGCTGAATCTCTGTCCCACTTTAAATTTACACTCTGTGCATGAATAAAACCTATTTAGCAACACAGAGAAACATATCTGAAGGTGTTAGAATTGTTTTGCATGATTTTTGAAGTTAGACCCTGAAATGTCAGAAAACAGCGTTTCAGCGCAGAACAAAGTTGGTTCAGGCAATGCAAGCTGAATCTCGGTCCCACTTTAACTTTGCAGTCTGTGCATGAATAAAACCTATTTTGCAACACAGAGAAACATATCTGAAGGTGTTAGAAGTGTTTTGCATGATTTTTGAAGTTAGACCCTGAAATGTCAGAAAACAGCGTTTCAGCGCAGAACAAAGTTGGTTCAGGCAATGCAATCTGAATCTTGGTCCCACTTTGACTTTGCAGTCTGTGCATGAATAAAACCTATTTTGCAACACAGAGAAACGTATCTGAAGGTGTTAGAAGTGTTTTGCATGATTTTTGAAGTTAGACCCTGAAATGTCAGAAAACAGCGTTTCAGCGCAGAACAAAGTTAGTTCATGCAATGCAAGCTGAATCTCGGTACCATTTTAACTTTGCAGTCTGTGCATGAATAAAACCTATTTAGCAACACAGAGAAACATATCTGAAGGTGTTAGAAGTGTTTTGCATGATTTTTGAAGTTAGACCCTGAAATGTCAGAAAACAGCTTTTCAGCGCAGAACAAAGTTGGTTCAGGCAATGCAAGCTGAATCTCTGTCCCACTTTAAATTTACACTCTGTGCATGAATAAAAGCTATTTTGCAACACAGAGAAACATATCTGAAGGTGTTAGAAGTGTTTTGCATGATTTTTGAAGTTAGACCCTGAAATGTCAGAAAACAGCTTTTCAGCGCAGAACAAAGTTGGTTCAGGCAATGCAAGCTGAATCTCTGTCCCACTTTAAATTTACACTCTGTGCATGAATAAAAGCTATTTTTCAACACAGACAAACATATCTGAAGGTGTTAGAAGTGTTTTGCATGATTTTTGAAGTTAGACCCTGAAATGTCAGAAAACAGCGTTTCAGCGCAGAACAAAGTTGGTTCAGGCAATGCAAGCTGAATCTTGGTCCCACTTTGACTTTGCAGTCTGTGCATGAATAAAACCTATTTTGCAACACAGAGAAACGTATCTGAAGGTGTTAGAAGTGTTTTGCATGATTTTTGAAGTTAGACCCTGAAATGTCAGAAAACAGCGTTTCAGCGCAGAACAAAGTTAGTTCATGCAATGCAAGCTGAATCTCGGTCCCATTTTAACTTTGCAGTCTGTGCATGAATAAAACCTATTTAGCAACACAGAGAAACATATCTGAAGGTGTTAGAAGTGTTTTGCATGATTTTTGAAGTTAGACCCTGAAATGTCAGAAAACAGCTTTTCAGCGCAAAACAAAGTTGGTTCAGGCAATGCAAGCTGAATCTCTGTCCCACTTTAAATTTACACTCTGTGCATGAATAAAAGCTATTTTGCAACACAGAGAAACATATCTGAAGGTGTTAGAAGTGTTTTGCATGATTTTTGAAGTTAGACCCTGAAATGTCAGAAAACAGCTTTTCAGCGCAGAACAAAGTTGGTTCAGGCAATGCAAGCTGAGTCTTTGTCCCACTTTAAATTTACACTCTGTGCATGAATAAAAGCTATTTTTCAACACAGAGAAACATATCTGAAGGTGTTAGAAGTGTTTTGCATGATTTTTGAAGTTAGACCCTGAAATGTCAGAAAACAGCGTTTCAGCGCAGAACAAAGTTGGTTCAGGCAATGCAAGCTGAATCTTGGTCCCACTTTGACTTTGCAGTCTGTGCATGAATAAAACCTATTTTGCAACACAGAGAAACGTATCTGAAGGTGTTAGAAGTGTTTTGCATGATTTTTGAAGTTAGACCCTGAAATGTCAGAAAACAGCGTTTCAGCGCAGAACAAAGTTAGTTCATGCAATGCAAGCTGAATCTCGGTCCCATTTTAACTTTGCAGTCTGTGCATGAATAAAACCTATTTTGCAACACAGAGAAACATATCTGAAGGTGTTAGAAGTGTTTTGCATGATTTTTGAAGTTAGACCCTGAAATGTCAGAAAACAGCTTTTCAGCGCAGAACAAAGTTGGTTCAGGCAATGCAAGCTGAATCTCTGTCCCACTTTAAATTTACACTCTGTGCATGAATAAAACCTATTTTGCAACACAGAGAAACATATCTGAAGGTGTTAGAAGTGTTTTGCATGATTTTTGAAGTTAGACCCTGAAATGTCAGAAAACAGCGTTTCAGCGCAGAACAAAGTTAGTTCATGCAATGCAAGCTGAATCTCGGTCCCATTTTAACTTTGCAGTCTGTGCATGAATAAAACCTATTTTGCAACACAGAGAAACATATCTGAAGGTGTTAGAAGTGTTTTGCATGATTTTTGAAGTTAGACCCTGAAATGTCAGAAAACAGCTTTTCAGCGCAGAACAAAGTTGGTTCAGGCAATGCAAGCTGAATCTCTGTCCCACTTTAAATTTACACTCTGTGCATGAATAAAACCTATTTTGCAACACAGAGAAACATATCTGAAGGTGTTAGAAGTGTTTTGCATGATTTTTGAAGTTAGACCCTGAAATGTCAGAAAACAGCTTTTCAGCGCAGAACAAAGTTGGTTCAGGCAATTCAAGCTGAATCTCTGTCCCACTTTAAATTTACACTCTGTGCATGAATAAAAGCTATTTTGCAACACAGAGAAACATATCTGAAGGTGTTAGAAGTGTTTTGCATGATTTTTGAAGTTAGACCCTGAAATGTCAGAAAACAGCGTTTCAGCGCAGAACAAAGTTGGTTCAGGCAATGCAAGCTGAATCTCGGTCCCACTTTAACTTTGCAGTCTGTGCATGAATAAAACCTATTTTGCAACACAGAGAAACATATCTGAAGGTGTTAGAAGTGTTTTGCATGATTTTTGAAGTTAGACCCTGAAATGTCAGAAAACAGCGTATCAGCGCAGAACAAAGTTGGTTCAGGCAATGCAAGCTGAATCTTGGTCCCACTTTAACTTTGCAGTCTGTGCATGAATAAAACCTATTTTGCAACACAGAGAAACATATCTGAAGGTGTTAGAAGTGTTTTGCATGATTTTTGAAGTTAGACCCTGAAATGTCAGAAAACAGCGTTTCAGCGCAGAACAAAGTTAGTTCATGCAATGCAAGCTGAATCTCTGTCCCATTTTAACTTTGCAGTCTGTGCATGAATAAAATCTATTTTGCAACACAGAGAAACATATCTGAAGGTGTTAAAAGTGTTTTGCATGATTTTTGAAGTTAGACCCTGAAATGTCAGAAAACAGCGTTTCAGCGCAGAACAAAGTTGGTTCAGGCAATGCAAGGTGAATCTCTGTCCCACTTTAAATTTACACTCTGTGCATGAATAAAACCTATTTTGCAACACAGAGAAACATATCTGAAGGTGTTAGAAGTGTTTTGCATGATTTTTGAAGTTAGACCCTGAAATGTCAGAAAACAAATCTCGGGTTACTTGAATGTAACCTTGTTCCCTGAGAAAGCGGAACGAGATGCTGCGCTGCTAAGCGCTTTGGGAACGTCTTTAGAAGTGACCAGCTGTGAATATTGTGTGTAAAACGTCAATACAATTGACTAGACGGCAGTATAGCCTCGGTTGGTGACGTCACCGGAGCGCACGCGCACGAGGCTATAAATAGATGAGCCACAGGTGCATCGTCAGGATATTTTGTCTGAAGAGCAGTCCTGGGACATCTTCAGCACGGCAAAGTAGCGCAGCATCTCGTTCCGCTTTCTCAGGGAACAAGGTTACATTCAAGTAACCCGAGATTTGTTCCCTTTTGAAAGCTACAGTCGATGCTGCGCTGCTAAGCGCTTTGGGAACGAGAATACCCACGCCGCCGTGCTTGATTATGTCTGGACTCCTACGGTTGTGCAGGTGTGTTTCACAAGAACGCAAGAAGGCCTAGACATTAGCTTGTGATGTCGACTCAAGGACATGAGAGCCCGGAGTGGCATGAACATCCAAGCTATAAAATCTTATGAATGTGTGCGGAGAGGACCAGCCTGCCGCATCACAAACTTGTTGTAGGGGAGCGCCCCTTGCCAGAGCATTGGACGAGGCGACCCCCCTGGTGGAGTGAGCCCTTAGGCCTATAGGCGAAGCTTGACCGCGCGCCTCATAGGCAAGAGCTATAGCATCCCTGACCCAATGAGAGATAGTCTGCTTGGTGGCAGCCGCGCCTCTGTTATGGGGGCCATAACAGACGAAGAGTTGCTCCGACTTACGCCACTGGCTAGTGCGGTGGATGTAAGCCTGCAGAGCACGGACTGGACACAGTCTATGAGAATTCTCCTGCTCCAGCGTTGTGAACGGTGGAGGACAGAAGGCTTCCAAAATGACCGGATGCACAGCCGAGAATGGCACCTTAGGCAGATAATCAGGATGTGGATGCAGAATAACCTTCACCATTCCTGGGGCAAGTCTAAGCAGGATGGCGCGATAGACAGAGCCTGCATATCCCCAATTCTTTTCAAGGAAGTTATTGCCATTAGAAAAACCATTTTTAGAGTCAGAAGTTTGTCAGACGCTGATTCTAAAGGTTCAAACGGGGCTTCGACCAGACCCTCAAGGACTAAAGCTAAGTCCCACGAAGGGATCTTGGTTTTCACTGGAGGCCTCAGTCTCCTGGCTCCACGAAGGAAGCGGGAGAGCAGAGGGTGCCTACCAAGTGGCGCCCCATCAATCAGGGCGTGGCAAGCCGAAAGAGCGGCCACATATACCCTAAGAGTAGCGGGGCAGGTGCCTGACGATAATTTCTCTTGCATGAAGTCCAGCACTGAAGCAATCTGGCAGTTAACTGGATCTACATTGTGTGCAGCACACCAAGTTTCAAAGATGCCCCATTTAAAGGCATAATTCCTCCTAGTGGAGGGAGCCCTAGCACTTAAGATGGTCTCAATAACGGCAGGTGAAAGCCCAGTGTCCCTCAGTTGGTACCCCTCAGGGGCCAAACATGAAGTTTCCACAGGTCGGGCCTGGGGTGGAATATCGTTCCCCCCGCCTGCGATAGAAGGTCCCTCCTCTGCGGAATCGCCCAAGGCGAGCCGTCGAGGAGAGATATTATCTCCGAGAACCATACTCTGTTCGGCCAACGCGGCGCTATCAGTAAGAGGCAAGACCCTTGCTGGCGAACTCTGGCTAGAACCCCCGGGAGCAGAGAGACTGGAGGAAACGCATGCAGGCGCATATTGGGCCATGAGTGCGCCATCGCATCCAGACCCAACGGAGCTGGGTGACTCAGAGAGAAGTAGAGGGGACATTGCGCTGTCTGAAAAGAGGCGAAGAGGTCCACTTCCGCTCGATAAAATCTGGTCCATATCAGATTCACTACTTCCGGGTGGAGTTTCCACTCGCCCGTCGGTAATGTCTGTCTGGACAGCAAGTCTGCTCCCACATTCAAGTGCCCTGGAATGTAAACTGCCTTGAGTGACAGGAACTTTCCTTGGGCCCAGAAAAAAGTCTGTCTCGCTATCCTGTTCAGGTTGCGAGAACATAGACCTCCCTGGTGATTATGTAAGAGACTGCCGCTGTGTTGTCCACCCGCACTAGGACATAACAGCCCCTTAATTGAAGGAGAAAATATTTCAGAGCCAGAAATATAGCCATCAACTCGAGGCAGCTGATGTGCCAAACAAGCTGACGGCCCTCCCATGCCCCTTAAGCTGGACGACCATTTAAGGTCGCTACCCAGCCCATCAGGGAGGCATCCGTCGTTAGCAGTTCGCGACGACATGGAGCCTCTAGAGTGGGACCCAAGGTGAGGAACCGGGGTCTGAACCACGGAGATAGTGTACGAAGCCATTGCGGCGCGCCACTTTTATTTGCCTTAAAGGATTGGCTCTTGGATAAAATCCTCCGGCTTTTAACCACAACTGAAACTGTCTCATGTGCAACAGCCCCAAAGGAATCACCGTGGATGCTGATGCCATGAAACCTAACATTGTTGGTACTGACGAACAGTGCATTCTTGGTCTGGCCTGCCTTTGGTCATGGTCTGCCGAATGGTCTCGATTCGAGCGGGAGACTGCTGCGCCCACATCGTAATCGAATCCCAAACGATTCCGAAATAAGTCATTCTCAAGGCAGGAGAAAGAACACTTTCCTTGGTGTTGAGTCTCAACCCTAGAGAAACCAGATGAGCTAACACGATGTCTCGTGATGGATCTCCATCTCTCGCGATTGTGCTCAGAATTGACCAATTGTTTATGTAGTCCAAAATGCGAATGCCCAGGGGTCGTGATGGAGCCCTGTGCTGCATCCATGCATTTTGTGTATGTGCGGGTGACAAGGCTAGGCCGAATGGAAGAACCCGAAATTGGTACGCTTCGCCCCCGAAAGCGAACCTCAGGTATTTCCTTTATTGTGGCAATATTTCTATGCGAAATTATGCGTTCTTCAGATCGATCGTGACGAACCGATTATGATGTTGAATCTGCGTCACGACCGTCTTGACAGTTTACATCTTGAACTTGAGCGCTTTAACTGAATGGTTTAAGCCTCGAAGATCTAAGATTGGACGCAGCCCCCCATTCTTTTTGGGAACCAGGAAGTATCTGCTTTAATAGCCCGACTCTCTTACTGAAAGAGGAACATGCTCTATGGCCTCTTTGCTCAGAAGATTTTGTAGCTGTTGTGACAGTACGTGCATCAGTTCCGGTTTCACGGAAGTGTAAACCACGCCGTTGAAACGCAGAAGATGACTGATAAATTGGATTTTATATCCTATCTGTACTGTGCTTAAACCCCACAAAGAGATGCCTGGCAGAAGCTTTACACGCTGCCAGACTCTGAGAGTGGTATTAATTTAGTTTTAATTTTAATACTTCCTTTTGAGGGCATGTTAGATGTTCAGCGTCCAGAATGACAGCTGGAAACGACAGAACATCTAACATTTCGCTGGAAACCGCTGCCCCCCGAGGCACGAGAAGTGGCGGGGATGGAGAGGTTTTATGAGGGCATCGGGAAGTGGCGAAGATGTTAAACACGCCACATCCCGCGGGGAACTACCCTCACCGTAGATACCAGACCATCAGGACTTTCTATTTTTGTTAATAATAGTCCTGAGGTCTTGCTTGGGAGGTTGCTGGGCGCAGCGAGCCTGTTCCCAGTCTCTACGAGGGGGAGCACGCTAAGCCACGCTCTGCTTTTTAACCTCCCTAGATGTTGAAGGACCGGGGCGGGACTGTGTTAGACGGCCCCTCCCCTTGAGTGCGGCGAGGAAGAAATGCACAAATACTTCATCTTGTCTCTTTACCTCCTTATATATGTCAACAATGGTATTAACCAGGTTTTCAAATAAACCGGAGGGAGAAACGGGGGAATCTAACAGGAAAAAACAGTTTTCCTTCTTTAATTCCTGTCAGATTCAGCCACAGCAGCCTCTCCGCGCTGATCAAAGCACTCAAAGAGCGGCAGCTGGCGCGAGCCGTTTGCTTGATTGCACGGAGAGACACACTCAAATCCTTCAATAAATCAGCCTGGTACGCCTGTAACACTGCAATAGTGTGCAACGCAGCACCAGCCTGATCTGCAGCTTGATAAACTTTACCCACTAAGCTGATGTTGTGCTACATGGTTTAGTGGGGAGGGTAGGTTTCTTTATAGACGATGTAAATTCGGGCGAGAGATAGCTCGCGAGCGTCCCTTTCACCCGATATCTCCATATATCCCCGCGACTTCACACCCACGATAGTCGAAAAAGTCGACGTCGAAGGCACAAAGACGCGAGAAGTACATGAGAAGTATAATCCACAAATCTACTGTGTTTGGGGATCTCTTATTCGCGTGGCCAGTCAAGCTGCAACCTGTCCACGGCGCGAGTAACCACCTCTAACAATTCCTCGACAGATCTCTTTCCGCGAGAGGAATGCTCAGAGGCTGGCTGCTCGTGCTATGACGAGCCAAGAGATATGTTATCCCCCTCGAGAACCGAAGAAGCACCGGAGCGCGCTTCGAGATCACGAGAGTGGATATTAGGATCTGGTGACGTGGCAAGCGAAAGGGACTGACCCGTCTCTTGCTCGTCATTTAGATCCAAACAAACAAAACAGTAATCGTGTGTATCCAGCTCCGAAATGGGACGGGAGCATGGAGGAACACAACGCTTACTGGTTTGTAGACTCATTTTTACTCTTTTTTTTTTTTTTTCTCTTTAAACTCTTTGATTTAACTTGAGAGAGAAAAGATAGAAAAGAGTGAAATTTTCTGTACACTGCCTAGCAAAAACTAACTCCTAACAAAGATCAAAAGATGAGTTAGAGAGAGAGTTCTTTGACGCACACATGCACAGAGTGATCTGAAAACAAAAGACCTGACGATGCACCTGTGGCTCATCTATTTATAGCCTCGTGCGCGTGCGCTCCGGTGACGTCACCAACCGAGGCTATACTGCCGTCTAGTCAATTGTATTGACGTTTTACACACAATATTCACAGCTGGTCACTTCTAAAGACGTTCCCAAAGCGCTTAGCAGCGCAGCATCGACTGTAGCTTTCAAAAGGGAACAGCGTTTCAGCGCAGAACAAAGTTGGTTCAGGCAATGCAAGCTGAATCTCTGTCCCACTTTAAATTTACACTCTGTGCATGAATAAAACCTATTTAGCAACACAGAGTAACATATATGAAGGTGTTAGAAGTGTTTTGCATGATTTTTGAAGTTAGTCCCTGAAATGTCAGAAAACAGCTTTTCAGCGCAGAACAAAGTTGGTTCAGGCAATGCAAGCTGAATCTCTGTCCCACTTTAAATTTACACTCTGTGCATGAATAAAACCTATTTTGCAACACAGAGAAACATATCTGAAGGTGTTAGAAGTGTTTTGCATGATTTTTGAAGTTAGACCCTGAAATGTCAGAAAACAGCTTTTCAGCGCAGAACAAAGTTGGTTCAGGCAATGCAAGCTGAATCTCTGTCCCACTTTAAATTTACACTCTGTGCATGAATAAAACCTATTTAGCAACACAGAGAAACATATCTGAAGGTGTTAGAAGTGTTTTGCATGATTTTTGAAGTTAGACCCTGAAATGTCAGAAAACAGCTTTTCAGCGCAGAACAAAGTTGGTTCAGGCAATGCAAGCTGAATCTCTGTCCCACTTTAAATTTACACTCTGTGCATGAATAAAACCTATTTTGCAACACAGAGAAACATATCTGAAGGTGTTAGAAGTGTTTTGCATGATTTTTGAAGTTAGACCCTGAAATGTCAGAAAACAGCGTTTCAGCACAGAACAAAGTTGGTTCAGGCAATGCAAGCTGAATCTCTGTCCCACTTTAAATTTACACTCTGTGCATGAATAAAAGCTATTTTGCAACACAGAGAAACATATCTGAAGGTGTTAGAAGTGTTTTGCATGATTTTTGAAGTTAGACCCTGAAATGTCAGAAAACAGCTTTTCAGCGCAGAACAAAGTTGGTTCAGGCAATGCAAGGTGAATCTCTGTCCCACTTTAAATTTACACTCTGTGCATGAATAAAACCTATTTTGCAACACAGAGAAACGTATCTGAAGGTGTTAGAAGTGTTTTGCATGATTTTTGAAGTTAGACCCTGAAATGTCAGAAAACAGCGTTTCAGCGCAGAACAAAGTTGGTTCAGGCAATGCAAGGTGAATCTCTGTCCCACTTTAAATTTACACTCTGTGCATGAATAAAACCTATTTTGCAACACAGAGAAACATATCTGAAGGTGTTAGAAGTGTTTTGCATGATTTTTGAAGTTAGACCCTGAAATGTCAGAAAACAGCGTTTCAGCGCAGAACAAAGTTGGTTCAGGCAATGCAAGCTGAATCTCTGTCCCACTTTAAATTTACACTCTGTGCATGAATAAAACCTATTTAGCAACACAGAGAAACATATCTGAAGGTGTTAGAAGTGTTTTGCATGATTTTTGAAGTTAGACCCTGAAATGTCAGAAAACAGCTTTTCAGCGCAGAACAAAGTTGGTTCAGGCAATGCAAGCTGAATCTCTGTCCCACTTTAAATTTACACTCTGTGCATGAATAAAACCTATTTTGCAACACAGAGAAACATATCTGAAGGTGTTAGAAGTGTTTTGCATGATTTTTGAAGTTAGACCCTGAAATGTCAGAAAACAGCGTTTCAGCGCAGAACAAAGTTGGTTCAGGCAATGCAAGCTGAATCTTGGTCCCACTTTGACTTTGCAGTCTGTGCATGAATAAAACCTATTTTGCAACACAGAGAAACGTATCTGAAGGTGTTAGAAGTGTTTTGCATGATTTTTGAAGTTAGACCCTGAAATGTCAGAAAACAGCGTTTCAGCGCAGAACAAAGTTAGTTCACGCAATGCAAGCTGAATCTCGGTCCCATTTTAACTTTGCAGTCTGTGCATGAATAAAACCTATTTAGCAACACAGAGAAACATATCTGAAGGTGTTAGAAGTGTTTTGCATGATTTTTGAAGTTAGACCCTGAAATGTCAGAAAACAGCTTTTCAGCGCAGAACAAAGTTGGTTCAGGCAATGCAAGCTGAATCTCTGTCCCACTTTAAATTTACACTCTGTGCATGAATAAAAGCTATTTTGCAACACAGAGAAACATATCTGAAGGTGTTAGAAGTGTTTTGCATGATTTTTGAAGTTAGACCCTGAAATGTCAGAAAACAGCTTTTCAGCGCAGAACAAAGTTGGTTCAGGCAATGCAAGCTGAGTCTTTGTCCCACTTTAAATTTACACTCTGTGCATGAATAAAAGCTATTTTTCAACACAGAGAAACATATCTGAAGGTGTTAGAAGTGTTTTGCATGATTTTTGAAGTTAGACCCTGAAATGTCAGAAAACAGCGTTTCAGCGCAGAACAAAGTTGGTTCAGGCAATGCAAGCTGAATCTCGGTCCCACTTTAACTTTGCAGTCTGTGCATGAATAAAACCTATTTTGCAACACAGAGAAACATATCTGAAGGTGTTAGAAGTGTTTTGCATGATTTTTGAAGTTAGACCCTGAAATGTCAGAAAACAGCGTTTCAGCGCAGAAAAAAGTTGGTTCAGGCAATGCAAGCTGAATCTCTGTCCCACTTTAAATTTGCAGTCTGTGCATGAATAAAACTTATTTTGCAACACAGAGAAACATATCTGAAGGTGTTAGAAGTGTTTTGCATGATTTTTGAAGTTAGACCCTGAAATGTCAGAAAACAGCGTTTCAGCGCAGAACAAAGTTGGTTCAGGCAATGCAAGCTGAATCTTGGTCCCACTTTGACTTTGCAGTCTGTGCATGAATAAAACCTATTTTGCAACACAGAGAAACGTATCTGAAGGTGTTAGAAGTGTTTTGCATGATTTTTGAAGTTAGACCCTGAAATGTCAGAAAACAGCGTTTCAGCGCAGAACAAAGTTAGTTCATGCAATGCAAGCTGAATCTCGGTCCCATTTTAACTTTGCAGTCTGTGCATGAATAAAACCTATTTTGCAACACAGAGAAACATATCTGAAGGTGTTAGAAGTGTTTTGCATGATTTTTGAAGTTAGACCCTGAAATGTCAGAAAACAGCTTTTCAGCGCAGAACAAAGTTGGTTCAGGCAATGCAAGCTGAATCTCTGTCCCACTTTAAATTTACACTCTGTGCATGAATAAAACCTATTTTGCAACACAGAGAAACATATCTGAAGGTGTTAGAAGTGTTTTGCATGATTTTTGAAGTTAGACCCTGAAATGTCAGAAAACAGCTTTTCAGCGCAGAACAAAGTTGGTTCAGGCAATGCAAGCTGAATCTCTGTCCCACTTTAAATTTACACTCTGTGCATGAATAAAACCTATTTAGCAACACAGAGAAACATATCTGAAGGTGTTAGAAGTGTTTTGCATGATTTTTGAAGTTAGACCCTGAAATGTCAGAAAACAGCGTTTCAGCGCAGAACAAAGTTGGTTCAGGCAATGCAAGCTGAATCTTGGTCCCACTTTAACTTTGCAGTCTGTGCATGAATAAAACCTATTTTGCAACACAGAGAAACATATCTGAAGGTGTTAGAAGTGTTTTGCATGATTTTTGAAGTTAGACCCTGAAATGTCAGAAAACAGCGTTTCAGCGCAGAACAAAGTTGGTTCAGGCAATGCAAGCTGAATCTCTGTCCCACTTTAAATTTACACTCTGTGCATGAATAAAACCTATTTTGCAACACAGAGAAACATATCTGAAGGTGTTAGAAGTGTTTTGCATGATTTTTGAAGTTAGACCCTGAAATGTCAGAAAACAGCATTTCAGCGCAGAACAAAGTTGGTTCAGGCAATGCAAGGTGAATCTCTGTCCCACTTTAAATTTACACTCTGTGCATGAATAAAACCTATTTTGCAACACAGAGAAACATATCTGAAGGTGTTAGAAGTGTTTTGCATGATTTTTGAAGTTAGACCCTGAAATGTCATAAAACAGCGTTTCAGCGCAGAACAAAGTTGGTTCAGGCAATGCAAGCTGAATCTCTGTCCCACTTTAAATTTACACTCTGTGCATGAATAAAACCTATTTAGCAACACAGAGAAACATATCTGAAGGTGTTAGAAGTGTTTTGCATGATTTTTGAAGTTAGTCCCTGAAATGTCAGAAAACAGCTTTTCAGCGCAGAACAAAGTTGGTTCAGGCAATGCAAGCTGAATCTCTGTCCCACTTTAAATTTACACTCTGTGCATGAATAAAACCTATTTTGCAACACAGAGAAACATATCTGAAGGTGTTAGAAGTGTTTTGCATGATTTTTGAAGTTAGACCCTGAAATGTCAGAAAACAGCTTTTCAGCGCAGAACAAAGTTGGTTCAGGCAATGCAAGCTGAATCTCTGTCCCACTTTAAATTTACACTCTGTGCATGAATAAAACCTATTTAGCAACACAGAGAAACATATCTGAAGGTGTTAGAAGTGTTTTGCATGATTTTTGAAGTTAGACCCTGAAATGTCAGAAAACAGCTTTTCAGCGCAGAACAAAGTTGGTTCAGGCAATGCAAGCTGAATCTCTGTCCCACTTTAAATTTACACTCTGTGCATGAATAAAACCTATTTTGCAACACAGAGAAACATATCTGAAGGTGTTAGAAGTGTTTTGCATGATTTTTGAAGTTAGACCCTGAAATGTCAGAAAACAGCGTTTCAGCGCAGAACAAAGTTGGTTCAGGCAATGCAAGCTGAATCTCTGTCCCACTTTAAATTTACACTCTGTGCATGAATAAAACCTATTTAGCAACACAGAGAAACATATCTGAAGGTGTTAGAAGTGTTTTGCATGATTTTTGAAGTTAGACCCTGAAATGTCAGAAAACAGCGTTTCAGCGCAGAACAAAGTTGGTTCAGGCAATGCAAGCTGAATCTTGGTCCCACTTTAACTTTGCAGTCTGTGCATGAATAAAACCTATTTTGCAACACAGAGAAACATATCTGAAGGTGTTAGAAGTGTTTTGCATGATTTTTGAAGTTAGACCCTGAAATGTCAGAAAACAGCATTCAGCGCAGAACAAAGTTGGTTAAGGCAATGCAAGCTGAATCTCTGTCCCACTTTAAATTTACACTCTGTGCATGAATAAAACCTATTTTGCAACACAGAGAAACATATCTGAAGGTGTTAGAAGTGTTTTGCATGATTTTTGAAGTTAGACCCTGAAATGTCAGAAAACAGCGTTTCAGCGCAGAACAAAGTTGGTTCAGGCAATGCAAGCTGAATCTTGGTCCCACTTTAACTTTGCAGTCTGTGCATGAATAAAACCTATTTTGCAACACAGAGAAACATATCTGAAGGTGTTAGAAGTGTTTTGCATGATTTTTGAAGTTAGACCCTGAAATGTCAGAAAACTGCTTTTCAGCGCAGAACAAAGTTGGTTCAGGCAATGCAAGCTGAATCTCTGTCCCACTTTAAATTTACACTCTGTGCATGAATAAAACCTATTTTGCAACACAGAGAAACATATCTGAAGGTGTTAGAAGTGTTTTGCATGATTTTTGAAGTTAGACCCTGAAATGTCAGAAAACAGCGTTTCAGCGCAGAACAAAGTTGGTTCAGGCAATGCAAGCTGAATCTTGGTCCCACTTTGACTTTGCAGTCTGTGCATGAATAAAACCTATTTTGCAGCACAGAGAAACGTATCTGAAGGTGTTAGAAGTGTTTTGCATGATTTTTGAAGTTAGACCCTGAAATGTCAGAAAACAGCTTTCAGCGCAGAACAAAGTTGGTTCAGGCAATGCAAGGTGAATCTCTGTCCCACTTTAAATTTACACTCTGTGCATGAATAAAACCTATTTTGCAACACAGAGAAACATATCTGAAGGTGTTAGAAGTGTTTTGCATGATTTTTGAAGTTAGACCCTGAAATGTCAGAAAACAGCGTTTCAGCGCAGAACAAAGTTGGTTCAGGCAATGCAAGCTGAATCTCTGTCCCACTTTAAATTTACACTCTGTGCATGAATAAAACCTATTTAGCAACACAGAGAAACATATCTGAAGGTGTTAGAAGTGTTTTGCATGATTTTTGAAGTTAGTCCCTGAAATGTCAGAAAACAGCTTTTCAGCGCAGAACAAAGTTGGTTCAGGCAATGCAAGCTGAATCTCTGTCCCACTTTAAATTTACACTCTGTGCATGAATAAAACCTATTTTGCAACACAGAGAAACATATCTGAAGGTGTTAGAAGTGTTTTGCATGATTTTTGAAGTTAGACCCTGAAATGTCAGAAAACAGCTTTTCAGCGCAGAACAAAGTTGGTTCAGGCAATGCAAGCTGAATCTCTGTCCCACTTTAAATTTACACTCTGTGCATGAATAAAACCTATTTAGCAACACAGAGAAACATATCTGAAGGTGTTAGAAGTGTTTTGCATGATTTTTGAAGTTAGACCCTGAAATGTCAGAAAACAGCTTTTCAGCGCAGAACAAAGTTGGTTCAGGCAATGCAAGCTGAATCTCTGTCCCACTTTAAATTTACACTCTGTGCATGAATAAAACCTATTTAGCAACACAGAGAAACATATCTGAAGGTGTTAGAAGTGTTTTGCATGATTTTTGAAGTTAGACCCTGAAATGTCAGAAAACAGCGTTTCAGCGCAGAACAAAGTTGGTTCAGGCAATGCAAGCTGAATCTCTGTCCCACTTTAAATTTACACTCTGTGCATGAATAAAACCTATTTTGCAACACAGAGAAACATATCTGAAGGTGTTAGAAGTGTTTTGCATGATTTTTGAAGTTAGACCCTGAAATGTCAGAAAACAGCGTTTCAGCGCAGAACAAAGTTGGTTCAGGCAATGCAAGCTGAATCTCTGTCCCACTTTAAATTTACACTCTGTGCATGAATAAAACCTATTTTGCAACACAGAGAAACATATCTGAAGGTGTTAGAAGTGTTTTGCATGATTTTTGAAGTTAGACCCTGAAATGTCAGAAAACAGCGTTTCAGCGCAGAACAAAGTTGGTTCAGGCAATGCAAGCTGAATCTTGGTCCCACTTTAACTTTGCAGTCTGTGCATGAATAAAACCTATTTTGCAACACAGAGAAACATATCTGAAGGTGTTAGAAGTGTTTTGCATGATTTTTGAAGTTAGACCCTGAAATGTCAGAAAACTGCTTTTCAGCGCAGAACAAAGTTGGTTCAGGCAATGCAAGCTGAATCTCTGTCCCACTTTAACTTTGCAGTCTGTGCATGAATAAAACCTATTTTGCAACACAGAGAAACATATCTGAAGGTGTTAGAAGTGTTTTGCATGATTTTTGAAGTTAGACCCTGAAATGTCAGAAAACAGCTTTTCAGCGCAGAACAAAGTTGGTTCAGGCAATGCAAGCTGAATCTCTGTCCCACTTTAAATTTACACTCTGTGCATGAATAAAACCTATTTAGCAACACAGAGAAACATATCTGAAGGTGTTAGAAGTGTTTTGCATGATTTTTGAAGTTAGACCCTGAAATGTCAGAAAACAGCTTTTCAGCGCAGAACAAAGTTGGTTCAGGCAATGCAAGCTGAATCTCTGTCCCACTTTAAATTTACACTCTGTGCATGAATAAAACCTATTTTGCAACACAGAGAAACATATCTGAAGGTGTTAGAAGTGTTTTGCATGATTTTTGAAGTTAGACCCTGAAATGTCAGAAAACAGCGTTTCAGCGCAGAACAAAGTTGGTTCAGGCAATGCAAGCTGAATCTCTGTCCCACTTTAAATTTACACTCTGTGCATGAATAAAACCTATTTAGCAACACAGAGAAACATATCTGAAGGTGTTAGAAGTGTTTTGCATGATTTTTGAAGTTAGTCCCTGAAATGTCAGAAAACAGCTTTTCAGCGCAGAACAAAGTTGGTTCAGGCAATGCAAGCTGAATCTCTGTCCCACTTTAAATTTACACTCTGTGCATGAATAAAACCTATTTTGCAACACAGAGAAACATATCTGAAGGTGTTAGAAGTGTTTTGCATGATTTTTGAAGTTAGACCCTGAAATGTCAGAAAACAGCGTTTCAGCGCAGAACAAAGTTGGTTCAGGCAATGCAAGGTGAATCTCTGTCCCACTTTAAATTTACACTCTGTGCATGAATAAAACCTATTTTGCAACACAGAGAAACATATCTGAAGGTGTTAGAAGTGTTTTGCATGATTTTTGAAGTTAGACCCTGAAATGTCAGAAAACAGCGTTTCAGCGCAGAACAAAGTTGGTTCAGGCAATGCAAGCTGAATCTCTGTCCCACTTTAAATTTACACTCTGTGCATGAATAAAACCTATTTAGCAACACAGAGAAACATATCTGAAGGTGTTAGAAGTGTTTTGCATGATTTTTGAAGTTAGTCCCTGAAATGTCAGAAAACAGCTTTTCAGCGCAGAACAAAGTTGGTTCAGGCAATGCAAGCTGAATCTCTGTCCCACTTTAAATTTACACTCTGTGCATGAATAAAACCTATTTTGCAACACAGAGAAACATATCTGAAGGTGTTAGAAGTGTTTTGCATGATTTTTGAAGTTAGACCCTGAAATGTCAGAAAACAGCTTTTCAGCGCAGAACAAAGTTGGTTCAGGCAATGCAAGCTGAATCTCTGTCCCACTTTAAATTTACACTCTGTGCATGAATAAAACCTATTTAGCAACACAGAGAAACATATCTGAAGGTGTTAGAAGTGTTTTGCATGATTTTTGAAGTTAGACCCTGAAATGTCAGAAAACAGCTTTTCAGCGCAGAACAAAGTTGGTTCAGGCAATGCAAGCTGAATCTCTGTCCCACTTTAAATTTACACTCTGTGCATGAATAAAACCTATTTTGCAACACAGAGAAACATATCTGAAGGTGTTAGAAGTGTTTTGCATGATTTTTGAAGTTAGACCCTGAAATGTCAGAAAACAGCGTTTCAGCGCAGAACAAAGTTGGTTCAGGCAATGCAAGCTGAATCTCTGTCCCACTTTAAATTTACACTCTGTGCATGAATAAAACCTATTTAGCAACACAGAGAAACATATCTGAAGGTGTTAGAAGTGTTTTGCATGATTTTTGAAGTTAGACCCTGAAATGTCAGAAAACAGCGTTTCAGCGCAGAACAAAGTTGGTTCAGGCAATGCAAGCTGAATCTTGGTCCCACTTTAACTTTGCAGTCTGTGCATGAATAAAACCTATTTTGCAACACAGAGAAACATATCTGAAGGTGTTAGAAGTGTTTTGCATGATTTTTGAAGTTAGACCCTGAAATGTCAGAAAACAGCATTCAGCGCAGAACAAAGTTGGTTAAGGCAATGCAAGCTGAATCTCTGTCCCACTTTAAATTTACACTCTGTGCATGAATAAAACCTATTTTGCAACACAGAGAAACATATCTGAAGGTGTTAGAAGTGTTTTGCATGATTTTTGAAGTTAGACCCTGAAATGTCAGAAAACAGCGTTTCAGCGCAGAACAAAGTTGGTTCAGGCAATGCAAGCTGAATCTTGGTCCCACTTTAACTTTGCAGTCTGTGCATGAATAAAACCTATTTTGCAACACAGAGAAACATATCTGAAGGTGTTAGAAGTGTTTTGCATGATTTTTGAAGTTAGACCCTGAAATGTCAGAAAACAGCGTTTCAGCGCAGAACAAAGTTGGTTCAGGCAATGCAAGCTGAATCTCGGTCCCACTTTAACTTTGCAGTCTGTGCATGAATAAAACCTATTTTGCAACACAGAGAAACATATCTGAAGGTGTTAGAAGTGTTTTGCATGATTTTTGAAGTTAGACCCTGAAATGTCAGAAAACAGCGTTTCAGCGCAGAACAAAGTTGGTTCAGGCAATGCAAGCTGAATCTTGGTCCCACTTTGACTTTGCAGTCTGTGCATGAATAAAACCTATTTTGCAACACAGAGAAACGTATCTGAAGGTGTTAGAAGTGTTTTGCATGATTTTTGAAGTTAGACCCTGAAATGTCAGAAAACAGCGTTTCAGCGCAGAACAAAGTTAGTTCATGCAATGCAAGCTGAATCTCGGTCCCATTTTAACTTTGCAGTCTGTGCATGAATAAAACCTATTTTGCAACACAGAGAAACATATCTGAAGGTGTTAGAAGTGTTTTGCATGATTTTTGAAGTTAGACCCTGAAATGTCAGAAAACAGCTTTTCAGCGCAGAACAAAGTTGGTTCAGGCAATGCAAGCTGAATCTCTGTCCCACTTTAAATTTACACTCTGTGCATGAATAAAACCTATTTTGCAACACAGAGAAACATATCTGAAGGTGTTAGAAGTGTTTTGCATGATTTTTGAAGTTAGACCCTGAAATGTCAGAAAACAGCTTTTCAGCGCAGAACAAAGTTGGTTCAGGCAATTCAAGCTGAATCTCTGTCCCACTTTAAATTTACACTCTGTGCATGAATAAAAGCTATTTTGCAACACAGAGAAACATATCTGAAGGTGTTAGAAGTGTTTTGCATGATTTTTGAAGTTAGACCCTGAAATGTCAGAAAACAGCGTTTCAGCGCAGAACAAAGTTGGTTCAGGCAATGCAAGCTGAATCTCGGTCCCACTTTAACTTTGCAGTCTGTGCATGAATAAAACCTAGTTTGCAACACAGAGAAACATATCTGAAGGTGTTAGAAGTGTTTTGCATGATTTTTGAAGTTAGACCCTGAAATGTCAGAAAACAGCGTATCAGCGCAGAACAAAGTTGGTTCAGGCAATGCAAGCTGAATCTTGGTCCCACTTTAACTTTGCAGTCTGTGCATGAATAAAACCTATTTTGCAACACAGAGAAACATATCTGAAGGTGTTAGAAGTGTTTTGCATGATTTTTGAAGTTAGACCCTGAAATGTCAGAAAACAGCGTTTCAGCGCAGAACAAAGTTGGTTCAGGCAATGCAAGCTGAATCTTGGTCCCACTTTAACTTTGCAGTCTGTGCATGAATAAAACCTATTTTGCAACACAGAGAAACATATCTGAAGGTGTTAGAAGTGTTTTGCATGATTTTTGAAGTTAGACCCTGAAATGTCAGAAAACAGCGTTTCAGCGCAGAACAAAGTTGGTTCAGGCAATGCAAGCTGAATCTCGGTCCCACTTTAACTTTGCAGTCTGTGCATGAATAAAACCTAGTTTGCAACACAGAGAAACATATCTGAAGGTGTTAGAAGTGTTTTGCATGATTTTTGAAGTTAGACCCTGAAATGTCAGAAAACAGCGTATCAGCGCAGAACAAAGTTGGTTCAGGCAATGCAAGCTGAATCTTGGTCCCACTTTAACTTTGCAGTCTGTGCATGAATAAAACCTATTTTGCAACACAGAGAAACATATCTGAAGGTGTTAGAAGTGTTTTGCATGATTTTTGAAGTTAGACCCTGAAATGTCAGAAAACAGCGTTTCAGCGCAGAACAAAGTTGGTTCAGGCAATGCAAGCTGAATCTCTGTCCCACTTTAAATTTGCAGTCTGTGCATGAATAAAACCTATTTTGCAACACAGAGAAACATATCTGAAGGTGTTAGAAGTGTTTTGCATGATTTTTGAAGTTAGACCCTGAAATGTCAGAAAACAGCGTTTCAGCGCAGAACAAAGTTGGTTCAGGCAATGCAAGCTGAATCTTGGTCCCACTTTGACTTTGCAGTCTGTGCATGAATAAAACCTATTTTGCAACACAGAGAAACGTATCTGAAGGTGTTAGAAGTGTTTTGCATGATTTTTGAAGTTAGACCCTGAAATGTCAGAAAACAGCGTTTCAGCGCAGAACAAAGTTAGTTCATGCAATGCAAGCTGAATCTCGGTCCCATTTTAACTTTGCAGTCTGTGCATGAATAAAGCCTATTTAGCAACACAGAGAAACATATCTGAAGGTGTTAGAAGTGTTTTGCATGATTTTTGAAGTTAGACCCTGAAATGTCAGAAAACAGCTTTTCAGCGCAGAACAAAGTTGGTTCAGGCAATGCAAGCTGAATCTCTGTCCCACTTTAAATTTACACTCTGTGCATGAATAAAACCTATTTAGCAACACAGAGAAACATATCTGAAGGTGTTAGAAGTGTTTTGCATGATTTTTGAAGTTAGACCCTGAAATGTCAGAAAACAGCGTTTCAGCGCAGAACAAAGTTGGTTCAGGCAATGCAAGGTGAATCTCTGTCCCACTTTAAATTTACACTCTGTGCATGAATAAAACCTATTTTGCAACACAGAGAAACGTATCTGAAGGTGTTAGAAGTGTTTTGCATGATTTTTGAAGTTAGACCCTGAAATGTCAGAAAACAGCTTTTCAGCGCAGAACAAAGTTGGTTCAGGCAATGCAAGCTGAATCTCTGTCCCACTTTAAATTTACACTCTGTGCATGAATAAAAGCTATTTTGCAACACAGAGAAACATATCTGAAGGTGTTAGAAGTGTTTTGCATGATTTTTGAAGTTAGACCCTGAAATGTCAGAAAACAGCTTTTCAGCGCAGAACAAAGTTGGTTCAGGCAATGCAAGCTGAATCTCTGTCCCACTTTAAATTTACACTCTGTGCATGAATAAAAGCTATTTTTCAACACAGACAAACATATCTGAAGGTGTTAGAAGTGTTTTGCATGATTTTTGAAGTTAGACCCTGAAATGTCAGAAAACAGCGTTTCAGCGCAGAACAAAGTTGGTTCAGGCAATGCAAGCTGAATCTCTGTCCCACTTTAAATTTGCAGTCTGTGCATGAATAAAACCTATTTTGCAACACAGAGAAACATATCTGAAGGTGTTAGAAGTGTTTTGCATGATTTTTGAAGTTAGACCCTGAAATGTCAGAAAACAGCGTTTCAGCGCAGAACAAAGTTGGTTCAGGCAATGCAAGCTGAATCTTGGTCCCACTTTGACTTTGCAGTCTGTGCATGAATAAAACCTATTTTGCAACACAGAGAAACGTATCTGAAGGTGTTAGAAGTGTTTTGCATGATTTTTGAAGTTAGACCCTGAAATGTCAGAAAACAGCGTTTCAGCGCAGAACAAAGTTAGTTCACGCAATGCAAGCTGAATCTCGGTCCCATTTTAACTTTGCAGTCTGTGCATGAATAAAACCTATTTAGCAACACAGAGAAACATATCTGAAGGTGTTAGAAGTGTTTTGCATGATTTTTGAAGTTAGACCCTGAAATGTCAGAAAACAGCGTTTCAGCGCAGAACAAAGTTGGTTCAGGCAATGCAAGCTGAATCTCGGTCCCACTTTAACTTTGCAGTCTGTGCATGAATAAAACCTATTTTGCAACACAGAGAAACATATCTGAAGGTGTTAGAAGTGTTTTGCATGATTTTTGAAGTTAGACCCTGAAATGTCAGAAAACAGCGTATCAGCGCAGAACAAAGTTGGTTCAGGCAATGCAAGCTGAATCTTGGTCCCACTTTAACTTTGCAGTCTGTGCATGAATAAAACCTATTTTGCAACACAGAGAAACATATCTGAAGGTGTTAGAAGTGTTTTGCATGATTTTTGAAGTTAGACCCTGAAATGTCAGAAAACAGCTTTTCAGCGCAGAACAAAGTTGGTTCAGGCAATGCAAGCTGAGTCTTTGTCCCACTTTAAATTTACACTCTGTGCATGAATAAAAGCTATTTTTCAACACAGAGAAACATATCTGAAGGTGTTAGAAGTGTTTTGCATGATTTTTGAAGTTAGACCCTGAAATGTCAGAAAACAGCGTTTCAGCGCAGAACAAAGTTGGTTCAGGCAATGCAAGCTGAATCTCGGTCCCACTTTAACTTTGCAGTCTGTGCATGAATAAAACCTATTTTGCAACACAGAGAAACATATCTGAAGGTGTTAGAAGTGTTTTGCATGATTTTTGAAGTTAGACCCTGAAATGTCAGAAAACAGCGTTTCAGCGCAGAACAAAGTTGGTTCAGGCAATGCAAGCTGAATCTTGGTCCCACTTTGACTTTGCAGTCTGTGCATGAATAAAACCTATTTTGCAACACAGAGAAACGTATCTGAAGGTGTTAGAAGTGTTTTGCATGATTTTTGAAGTTAGACCCTGAAATGTCAGAAAACAGCGTTTCAGCGCAGAACAAAGTTAGTTCATGCAATGCAAGCTGAATCTCGGTCCCATTTTAACTTTGCAGTCTGTGCATGAATAAAACCTATTTTGCAACACAGAGAAACATATCTGAAGGTGTTAGAAGTGTTTTGCATGATTTTTGAAGTTAGACCCTGAAATGTCAGAAAACAGCTTTTCAGCGCAGAACAAAGTTGGTTCAGGCAATGCAAGCTGAATCTCTGTCCCACTTTAAATTTACACTCTGTGCATGAATAAAACCTATTTTGCAACACAGAGAAACATATCTGAAGGTGTTAGAAGTGTTTTGCATGATTTTTGAAGTTAGACCCTGAAATGTCAGAAAACAGCTTTTCAGCGCAGAACAAAGTTGGTTCAGGCAATTCAAGCTGAATCTCTGTCCCACTTTAAATTTACACTCTGTGCATGAATAAAAGCTATTTTGCAACACAGAGAAACATATCTGAAGGTGTTAGAAGTGTTTTGCATGATTTTTGAAGTTAGACCCTGAAATGTCAGAAAACAGCGTTTCAGCGCAGAACAAAGTTGGTTCAGGCAATGCAAGCTGAATCTCGGTCCCACTTTAACTTTGCAGTCTGTGCATGAATAAAACCTAGTTTGCAACACAGAGAAACATATCTGAAGGTGTTAGAAGTGTTTTGCATGATTTTTGAAGTTAGACCCTGAAATGTCAGAAAACAGCGTATCAGCGCAGAACAAAGTTGGTTCAGGCAATGCAAGCTGAATCTTGGTCCCACTTTAACTTTGCAGTCTGTGCATGAATAAAACCTATTTTGCAACACAGAGAAACATATCTGAAGGTGTTAGAAGTGTTTTGCATGATTTTTGAAGTTAGACCCTGAAATGTCAGAAAACAGCGTTTCAGCGCAGAACAAAGTTGGTTCAGGCAATGCAAGCTGAATCTTGGTCCCACTTTAACTTTGCAGTCTGTGCATGAATAAAACCTATTTTGCAACACAGAGAAACATATCTGAAGGTGTTAGAAGTGTTTTGCATGATTTTTGAAGTTAGACCCTGAAATGTCAGAAAACAGCGTTTCAGCGCAGAACAAAGTTGGTTCAGGCAATGCAAGCTGAATCTCGGTCCCACTTTAACTTTGCAGTCTGTGCATGAATAAAACCTAGTTTGCAACACAGAGAAACATATCTGAAGGTGTTAGAAGTGTTTTGCATGATTTTTGAAGTTAGACCCTGAAATGTCAGAAAACAGCGTATCAGCGCAGAACAAAGTTGGTTCAGGCAATGCAAGCTGAATCTTGGTCCCACTTTAACTTTGCAGTCTGTGCATGAATAAAACCTATTTTGCAACACAGAGAAACATATCTGAAGGTGTTAGAAGTGTTTTGCATGATTTTTGAAGTTAGACCCTGAAATGTCAGAAAACAGCGTTTCAGCGCAGAACAAAGTTGGTTCAGGCAATGCAAGCTGAATCTCTGTCCCACTTTAAATTTGCAGTCTGTGCATGAATAAAACCTATTTTGCAACACAGAGAAACATATCTGAAGGTGTTAGAAGTGTTTTGCATGATTTTTGAAGTTAGACCCTGAAATGTCAGAAAACAGCGTTTCAGCGCAGAACAAAGTTGGTTCAGGCAATGCAAGCTGAATCTTGGTCCCACTTTGACTTTGCAGTCTGTGCATGAATAAAACCTATTTTGCAACACAGAGAAACGTATCTGAAGGTGTTAGAAGTGTTTTGCATGATTTTTGAAGTTAGACCCTGAAATGTCAGAAAACAGCGTTTCAGCGCAGAACAAAGTTAGTTCATGCAATGCAAGCTGAATCTCGGTCCCATTTTAACTTTGCAGTCTGTGCATGAATAAAACCTATTTAGCAACACAGAGAAACATATCTGAAGGTGTTAGAAGTGTTTTGCATGATTTTTGAAGTTAGACCCTGAAATGTCAGAAAACAGCTTTTCAGCGCAGAACAAAGTTGGTTCAGGCAATGCAAGCTGAATCTCTGTCCCACTTTAAATTTACACTCTGTGCATGAATAAAACCTATTTAGCAACACAGAGAAACATATCTGAAGGTGTTAGAAGTGTTTTGCCTGATTTTTGAAGTTAGACCCTGAAATGTCAGAAAACAGCGTTTCAGCGCAGAACAAAGTTGGTTCAGGCAATGCAAGGTGAATCTCTGTCCCACTTTAAATTTACACTCTGTGCATGAATAAAACCTATTTTGCAACACAGAGAAACGTATCTGAAGGTGTTAGAAGTGTTTTGCATGATTTTTGAAGTTAGACCCTGAAATGTCAGAAAACAGCTTTTCAGCGCAGAACAAAGTTGGTTCAGGCAATGCAAGCTGAATCTCTGTCCCACTTTAAATTTACACTCTGTGCATGAATAAAAGCTATTTTGCAACACAGAGAAACATATCTGAAGGTGTTAGAAGTGTTTTGCATGATTTTTGAAGTTAGACCCTGAAATGTCAGAAAACAGCTTTTCAGCGCAGAACAAAGTTGGTTCAGGCAATGCAAGCTGAATCTCTGTCCCACTTTAAATTTACACTCTGTGCATGAATAAAAGCTATTTTTCAACACAGACAAACATATCTGAAGGTGTTAGAAGTGTTTTGCATGATTTTTGAAGTTAGACCCTGAAATGTCAGAAAACAGCGTTTCAGCGCAGAACAAAGTTGGTTCAGGCAATGCAAGCTGAATCTCTGTCCCACTTTAAATTTGCAGTCTGTGCATGAATAAAACCTATTTTGCAACACAGAGAAACATATCTGAAGGTGTTAGAAGTGTTTTGCATGATTTTTGAAGTTAGACCCTGAAATGTCAGAAAACAGCGTTTCAGCGCAGAACAAAGTTGGTTCAGGCAATGCAAGCTGAATCTTGGTCCCACTTTGACTTTGCAGTCTGTGCATGAATAAAACCTATTTTGCAACACAGAGAAACGTATCTGAAGGTGTTAGAAGTGTTTTGCATGATTTTTGAAGTTAGACCCTGAAATGTCAGAAAACAGCGTTTCAGCGCAGAACAAAGTTAGTTCACGCAATGCAAGCTGAATCTCGGTCCCATTTTAACTTTGCAGTCTGTGCATGAATAAAACCTATTTAGCAACACAGAGAAACATATCTGAAGGTGTTAGAAGTGTTTTGCATGATTTTTGAAGTTAGACCCTGAAATGTCAGAAAACAGCGTTTCAGCGCAGAACAAAGTTGGTTCAGGCAATGCAAGCTGAATCTCGGTCCCACTTTAACTTTGCAGTCTGTGCATGAATAAAACCTATTTTGCAACACAGAGAAACATATCTGAAGGTGTTAGAAGTGTTTTGCATGATTTTTGAAGTTAGACCCTGAAATGTCAGAAAACAGCGTATCAGCGCAGAACAAAGTTGGTTCAGGCAATGCAAGCTGAATCTTGGTCCCACTTTAACTTTGCAGTCTGTGCATGAATAAAACCTATTTTGCAACACAGAGAAACATATCTGAAGGTGTTAGAAGTGTTTTGCATGATTTTTGAAGTTAGACCCTGAAATGTCAGAAAACAGCGTTTCAGCGCAGAACAAAGTTAGTTCATGCAATGCAAGCTGAATCTCGGTCCCATTTTAACTTTGCAGTCTGTGCATGAATAAAATCTATTTTGCAACACAGAGAAACATATCTGAAGGTGTTAGAAGTGTTTTGCATGATTTTTGAAGTTAGACCCTGAAATGTCAGAAAACAGCGTTTCAGCGCAGAACAAAGTTGGTTCAGGCAATGCAAGGTGAATCTCTGTCCCACTTTAAATTTACACTCTGTGCATGAATAAAACCTATTTTGCAACACAGAGAAACATATCTGAAGGTGTTAGAAGTGTTTTGCATGATTTTTGAAGTTAGACCCTGAAATGTCAGAAAACAGCGTTTCAGCGCAGAACAAAGTTGGTTCAGGCAATGCAAGCTGAATCTCTGTCCCACTTTAAATTTACACTCTGTGCATGAATAAAACCTATTTAGCAACACAGAGTAACATATATGAAGGTGTTAGAAGTGTTTTGCATGATTTTTGAAGTTAGACCCTGAAATGTCAGAAAACAGCGTTTCAGCGCAGAACAAAGTTGGTTCAGGCAATGCAAGCTGAATCTCGGTCCCACTTTAACTTTGCAGTCTGTGCATGAATAAAACCTATTTTGCAACACAGAGAAACATATCTGAAGGTGTTAGAAGTGTTTTGCATGATTTTTGAAGTTAGACCCTGAAATGTCAGAAAACAGCGTATCAGCGCAGAACAAAGTTGGTTCAGGCAATGCAAGCTGAATCTTGGTCCCACTTTAACTTTGCAGTCTGTGCATGAATAAAACCTATTTTGCAACACAGAGAAACATATCTGAAGGTGTTAGAAGTGTTTTGCATGATTTTTGAAGTTAGACCCTGAAATGTCAGAAAACAGCGTTTCAGCGCAGAACAAAGTTAGTTCATGCAATGCAAGCTGAATCTCGGTCCCATTTTAACTTTGCAGTCTGTGCATGAATAAAATCTATTTTGCAACACAGAGAAACATATCTGAAGGTGTTAGAAGTGTTTTGCATGATTTTTGAAGTTAGACCCTGAAATGTCAGAAAACAGCGTTTCAGCGCAGAACAAAGTTGGTTCAGGCAATGCAAGGTGAATCTCTGTCCCACTTTAAATTTACACTCTGTGCATGAATAAAACCTATTTTGCAACACAGAGAAACATATCTGAAGGTGTTAGAAGTGTTTTGCATGATTTTTGAAGTTAGACCCTGAAATGTCAGAAAACAGCGTTTCAGCGCAGAACAAAGTTGGTTCAGGCAATGCAAGCTGAATCTCTGTCCCACTTTAAATTTACACTCTGTGCATGAATAAAACCTATTTAGCAACACAGAGTAACATATATGAAGGTGTTAGAAGTGTTTTGCATGATTTTTGAAGTTAGTCCCTGAAATGTCAGAAAACAGCTTTTCAGCGCAGAACAAAGTTGGTTCAGGCAATGCAAGCTGAATCTCTGTCCCACTTTAAATTTACACTCTGTGCATGAATAAAACCTATTTTGCAACACAGAGAAACATATCTGAAGGTGTTAGAAGTGTTTTGCATGATTTTTGAAGTTAGACCCTGAAATGTCAGAAAACAGCTTTTCAGCGCAGAACAAAGTTGGTTCAGGCAATGCAAGCTGAATCTCTGTCCCACTTTAAATTTACACTCTGTGCATGAATAAAACCTATTTAGCAACACAGAGAAACATATCTGAAGGTGTTAGAAGTGTTTTGCATGATTTTTGAAGTTAGACCCTGAAATGTCAGAAAACAGCTTTTCAGCGCAGAACAAAGTTGGTTCAGGCAATGCAAGCTGAATCTCTGTCCCACTTTAAATTTACACTCTGTGCATGAATAAAACCTATTTTGCAACACAGAGAAACATATCTGAAGGTGTTAGAAGTGTTTTGCATGATTTTTGAAGTTAGACCCTGAAATGTCAGAAAACAGCGTTTCAGCGCAGAACAAAGTTGGTTCAGGCAATGCAAGCTGAATCTCTGTCCCACTTTAAATTTACACTCTGTGCATGAATAAAACCTATTTAGCAACACAGAGAAACATATCTGAAGGTGTTAGAAGTGTTTTGCATGATTTTTGAAGTTAGACCCTGAAATGTCAGAAAACAGCGTTTCAGCGCAGAACAAAGTTGGTTCAGGCAATGCAAGGTGAATCTCTGTCCCACTTTAAATTTACACTCTGTGCATGAATAAAACCTATTTTGCAACACAGAGAAACGTATCTGAAGGTGTTAGAAGTGTTTTGCATGATTTTTGAAGTTAGACCCTGAAATGTCAGAAAACAGCTTTTCAGCGCAGAACAAAGTTGGTTCAGGCAATGCAAGCTGAATCTCTGTCCCACTTTAAATTTACACTCTGTGCATGAATAAAAGCTATTTTGCAACACAGAGAAACATATCTGAAGGTGTTAGAAGTGTTTTGCATGATTTTTGAAGTTAGACCCTGAAATGTCAGAAAACAGCTTTTCAGCGCAGAACAAAGTTGGTTCAGGCAATGCAAGCTGAATCTCTGTCCCACTTTAAATTTACACTCTGTGCATGAATAAAAGCTATTTTTCAACACAGACAAACATATCTGAAGGTGTTAGAAGTGTTTTGCATGATTTTTGAAGTTAGACCCTGAAATGTCAGAAAACAGCGTTTCAGCGCAGAACAAAGTTGGTTCAGGCAATGCAAGCTGAATCTCTGTCCCACTTTAAATTTGCAGTCTGTGCATGAATAAAACCTATTTTGCAACACAGAGAAACATATCTGAAGGTGTTAGAAGTGTTTTGCATGATTTTTGAAGTTAGACCCTGAAATGTCAGAAAACAGCGTTTCAGCGCAGAACAAAGTTGGTTCAGGCAATGCAAGCTGAATCTTGGTCCCACTTTGACTTTGCAGTCTGTGCATGAATAAAACCTATTTTGCAACACAGAGAAACGTATCTGAAGGTGTTAGAAGTGTTTTGCATGATTTTTGAAGTTAGACCCTGAAATGTCAGAAAACAGCGTTTCAGCGCAGAACAAAGTTAGTTCACGCAATGCAAGCTGAATCTCGGTCCCATTTTAACTTTGCAGTCTGTGCATGAATAAAACCTATTTAGCAACACAGAGAAACATATCTGAAGGTGTTAGAAGTGTTTTGCATGATTTTTGAAGTTAGACCCTGAAATGTCAGAAAACAGCTTTTCAGCGCAGAACAAAGTTGGTTCAGGCAATGCAAGCTGAATCTCTGTCCCACTTTAAATTTACACTCTGTGCATGAATAAAAGCTATTTTGCAACACAGAGAAACATATCTGAAGGTGTTAGAAGTGTTTTGCATGATTTTTGAAGTTAGACCCTGAAATGTCAGAAAACAGCTTTTCAGCGCAGAACAAAGTTGGTTCAGGCAATGCAAGCTGAGTCTTTGTCCCACTTTAAATTTACACTCTGTGCATGAATAAAAGCTATTTTTCAACACAGAGAAACATATCTGAAGGTGTTAGAAGTGTTTTGCATGATTTTTGAAGTTAGACCCTGAAATGTCAGAAAACAGCGTTTCAGCGCAGAACAAAGTTGGTTCAGGCAATGCAAGCTGAATCTCGGTCCCACTTTAACTTTGCAGTCTGTGCATGAATAAAACCTATTTTGCAACACAGAGAAACATATCTGAAGGTGTTAGAAGTGTTTTGCATGATTTTTGAAGTTAGACCCTGAAATGTCAGAAAACAGCGTTTCAGCGCAGAAAAAAGTTGGTTCAGGCAATGCAAGCTGAATCTCTGTCCCACTTTAAATTTGCAGTCTGTGCATGAATAAAACTTATTTTGCAACACAGAGAAACATATCTGAAGGTGTTAGAAGTGTTTTGCATGATTTTTGAAGTTAGACCCTGAAATGTCAGAAAACAGCGTTTCAGCGCAGAACAAAGTTGGTTCAGGCAATGCAAGCTGAATCTTGGTCCCACTTTGACTTTGCAGTCTGTGCATGAATAAAACCTATTTTGCAACACAGAGAAACGTATCTGAAGGTGTTAGAAGTGTTTTGCATGATTTTTGAAGTTAGACCCTGAAATGTCAGAAAACAGCGTTTCAGCGCAGAACAAAGTTAGTTCATGCAATGCAAGCTGAATCTCGGTCCCATTTTAACTTTGCAGTCTGTGCATGAATAAAACCTATTTTGCAACACAGAGAAACATATCTGAAGGTGTTAGAAGTGTTTTGCATGATTTTTGAAGTTAGACCCTGAAATGTCAGAAAACAGCTTTTCAGCGCAGAACAAAGTTGGTTCAGGCAATGCAAGCTGAATCTCTGTCCCACTTTAAATTTACACTCTGTGCATGAATAAAACCTATTTTGCAACACAGAGAAACATATCTGAAGGTGTTAGAAGTGTTTTGCATGATTTTTGAAGTTAGACCCTGAAATGTCAGAAAACAGCTTTTCAGCGCAGAACAAAGTTGGTTCAGGCAATGCAAGCTGAATCTCTGTCCCACTTTAAATTTACACTCTGTGCATGAATAAAACCTATTTAGCAACACAGAGAAACATATCTGAAGGTGTTAGAAGTGTTTTGCATGATTTTTGAAGTTAGACCCTGAAATGTCAGAAAACAGCGTTTCAGCGCAGAACAAAGTTGGTTCAGGCAATGCAAGCTGAATCTTGGTCCCACTTTAACTTTGCAGTCTGTGCATGAATAAAACCTATTTTGCAACACAGAGAAACATATCTGAAGGTGTTAGAAGTGTTTTGCATGATTTTTGAAGTTAGACCCTGAAATGTCAGAAAACAGCGTTTCAGCGCAGAACAAAGTTGGTTCAGGCAATGCAAGCTGAATCTCTGTCCCACTTTAAATTTACACTCTGTGCATGAATAAAACCTATTTTGCAACACAGAGAAACATATCTGAAGGTGTTAGAAGTGTTTTGCATGATTTTTGAAGTTAGACCCTGAAATGTCAGAAAACAGCATTTCAGCGCAGAACAAAGTTGGTTCAGGCAATGCAAGGTGAATCTCTGTCCCACTTTAAATTTACACTCTGTGCATGAATAAAACCTATTTTGCAACACAGAGAAACATATCTGAAGGTGTTAGAAGTGTTTTGCATGATTTTTGAAGTTAGACCCTGAAATGTCAGAAAACAGCGTTTCAGCGCAGAACAAAGTTGGTTCAGGCAATGCAAGCTGAATCTCTGTCCCACTTTAAATTTACACTCTGTGCATGAATAAAACCTATTTAGCAACACAGAGAAACATATCTGAAGGTGTTAGAAGTGTTTTGCATGATTTTTGAAGTTAGTCCCTGAAATGTCAGAAAACAGCTTTTCAGCGCAGAACAAAGTTGGTTCAGGCAATGCAAGCTGAATCTCTGTCCCACTTTAAATTTACACTCTGTGCATGAATAAAACCTATTTTGCAACACAGAGAAACATATCTGAAGGTGTTAGAAGTGTTTTGCATGATTTTTGAAGTTAGACCCTGAAATGTCAGAAAACAGCTTTTCAGCGCAGAACAAAGTTGGTTCAGGCAATGCAAGCTGAATCTCTGTCCCACTTTAAATTTACACTCTGTGCATGAATAAAACCTATTTAGCAACACAGAGAAACATATCTGAAGGTGTTAGAAGTGTTTTGCATGATTTTTGAAGTTAGACCCTGAAATGTCAGAAAACAGCTTTTCAGCGCAGAACAAAGTTGGTTCAGGCAATGCAAGCTGAATCTCTGTCCCACTTTAAATTTACACTCTGTGCATGAATAAAACCTATTTTGCAACACAGAGAAACATATCTGAAGGTGTTAGAAGTGTTTTGCATGATTTTTGAAGTTAGACCCTGAAATGTCAGAAAACAGCGTTTCAGCGCAGAACAAAGTTGGTTCAGGCAATGCAAGCTGAATCTCTGTCCCACTTTAAATTTACACTCTGTGCATGAATAAAACCTATTTAGCAACACAGAGAAACATATCTGAAGGTGTTAGAAGTGTTTTGCATGATTTTTGAAGTTAGACCCTGAAATGTCAGAAAACAGCGTTTCAGCGCAGAACAAAGTTGGTTCAGGCAATGCAAGCTGAATCTTGGTCCCACTTTAACTTTGCAGTCTGTGCATGAATAAAACCTATTTTGCAACACAGAGAAACATATCTGAAGGTGTTAGAAGTGTTTTGCATGATTTTTGAAGTTAGACCCTGAAATGTCAGAAAACAGCATTCAGCGCAGAACAAAGTTGGTTAAGGCAATGCAAGCTGAATCTCTGTCCCACTTTAAATTTACACTCTGTGCATGAATAAAACGTATTTTGCAACACAGAGAAACATATCTGAAGGTGTTAGAAGTGTTTTGCATGATTTTTGAAGTTAGACCCTGAAATGTCAGAAAACAGCGTTTCAGCGCAGAACAAAGTTGGTTCAGGCAATGCAAGCTGAATCTTGGTCCCACTTTAACTTTGCAGTCTGTGCATGAATAAAACCTATTTTGCAACACAGAGAAACATATCTGAAGGTGTTAGAAGTGTTTTGCATGATTTTTGAAGTTAGACCCTGAAATGTCAGAAAACTGCTTTTCAGCGTAGAACAAAGTTGGTTCAGGCAATGCAAGCTGAATCTCTGTCCCACTTTAAATTTACACTCTGTGCATGAATAAAACCTATTTTGCAACACAGAGAAACATATCTGAAGGTGTTAGAAGTGTTTTGCATGATTTTTGAAGTTAGACCCTGAAATGTCAGAAAACAGCGTTTCAGCGCAGAACAAAGTTGGTTCAGGCAATGCAAGCTGAATCTTGGTCCCACTTTGACTTTGCAGTCTGTGCATGAATAAAACCTATTTTGCAACACAGAGAAACGTATCTGAAGGTGTTAGAAGTGTTTTGCATGATTTTTGAAGTTAGACCCTGAAATGTCAGAAAACAGCTTTCAGCGCAGAACAAAGTTGGTTCAGGCAATGCAAGGTGAATCTCTGTCCCACTTTAAATTTACACTCTGTGCATGAATAAAACCTATTTTGCAACACAGAGAAACATATCTGAAGGTGTTAGAAGTGTTTTGCATGATTTTTGAAGTTAGACCCTGAAATGTCAGAAAACAGCGTTTCAGCGCAGAACAAAGTTGGTTCAGGCAATGCAAGCTGAATCTCTGTCCCACTTTAAATTTACACTCTGTGCATGAATAAAACCTATTTAGCAACACAGAGAAACATATCTGAAGGTGTTAGAAGTGTTTTGCATGATTTTTGAAGTTAGTCCCTGAAATGTCAGAAAACAGCTTTTCAGCGCAGAACAAAGTTGGTTCAGGCAATGCAAGCTGAATCTCTGTCCCACTTTAAATTTACACTCTGTGCATGAATAAAACCTATTTTGCAACACAGAGAAACATATCTGAAGGTGTTAGAAGTGTTTTGCATGATTTTTGAAGTTAGACCCTGAAATGTCAGAAAACAGCTTTTCAGCGCAGAACAAAGTTGGTTCAGGCAATGCAAGCTGAATCTCTGTCCCACTTTAAATTTACACTCTGTGCATGAATAAAACCTATTTAGCAACACAGAGAAACATATCTGAAGGTGTTAGAAGTGTTTTGCATGATTTTTGAAGTTAGACCCTGAAATGTCAGAAAACAGCTTTTCAGCGCAGAACAAAGTTGGTTCAGGCAATGCAAGCTGAATCTCTGTCCCACTTTAAATTTACACTCTGTGCATGAATAAAACCTATTTAGCAACACAGAGAAACATATCTGAAGGTGTTAGAAGTGTTTTGCATGATTTTTGAAGTTAGACCCTGAAATGTCAGAAAACAGCGTTTCAGCGCAGAACAAAGTTGGTTCAGGCAATGCAAGCTGAATCTCTGTCCCACTTTAAATTTACACTCTGTGCATGAATAAAACCTATTTTGCAACACAGAGAAACATATCTGAAGGTGTTAGAAGTGTTTTGCATGATTTTTGAAGTTAGACCCTGAAATGTCAGAAAACAGCGTTTCAGCGCAGAACAAAGTTGGTTCAGGCAATGCAAGCTGAATCTCTGTCCCACTTTAAATTTACACTCTGTGCATGAATAAAACCTATTTCGCAACACAGAGAAACATATCTGAAGGTGTTAGAAGTGTTTTGCATGATTTTTGAAGTTAGACCCTGAAATGTCAGAAAACAGCGTTTCAGCGCAGAACAAAGTTGGTTCAGGCAATGCAAGCTGAATCTTGGTCCCACTTTAACTTTGCAGTCTGTGCATGAATAAAACCTATTTTGCAACACAGAGAAACATATCTGAAGGTGTTAGAAGTGTTTTGCATGATTTTTGAAGTTAGACCCTGAAATGTCAGAAAACTGCTTTTCAGCGCAGAACAAAGTTGGTTCAGGCAATGCAAGCTGAATCTCTGTCCCACTTTAACTTTGCAGTCTGTGCATGAATAAAACCTATTTTGCAACACAGAGAAACATATCTGAAGGTGTTAGAAGTGTTTTGCATGATTTTTGAAGTTAGACCCTGAAATGTCAGAAAACAGCGTTTCAGCGCAGAACAAAGTTGGTTCAGGCAATGCAAGCTGAATCTCTGTCCCACTTTAAATTTACACTCTGTGCATGAATAAAACCTATTTTGCAACACAGAGAAACATATCTGAAGGTGTTAGAAGTGTTTTGCATGATTTTTGAAGTTAGACCCTGAAATGTCAGAAAACAGCGTTTCAGCGCAGAACAAAGTTGGTTCAGGCAATGCAAGCTGACTCTTGGTCCCACTTTAACTTTGCAGTCTGTGCATGAATAAAACCTATTTTGCAACACAGAGAAACATATCTGAAGGTGTTAGAAGTGTTTTGCATGATTTTTGAAGTTAGACCCTGAAATGTCAGAAAACTGCTTTTCAGCGCAGAACAAAGTTGGTTCAGGCAATGCAAGCTGAATCTCTGTCCCACTTTAAATTTACACTCTGTGCATGAATAAAACCTATTTTGCAACACAGAGAAACATATCTGAAGGTGTTAGAAGTGTTTTGCATGATTTTTGAAGTTAGACCCTGAAATGTCAGAAAACAGCTTTTCAGCGCAGAACAAAGTTGGTTCAGGCAATGCAAGCTGAATCTCTGTCCCACTTTAAATTTACACTCTGTGCATGAATAAAAGCTATTTTGCAACACAGAGAAACATATCTGAAGGTGTTAGAAGTGTTTTGCATGATTTTTGAAGTTAGACCCTGAAATGTCAGAAAACAGCGTTTCAGCGCAGAACAAAGTTGGTTCAGGCAATGCAAGCTGAATCTCTGTCCCACTTTAAATTTACACTCTGTGCATGAATAAAACCTATTTAGCAACACAGAGAAACATATCTGAAGGTGTTAGAATTGTTTTGCATGATTTTTGAAGTTAGACCCTGAAATGTCAGAAAACAGCGTTTCAGCGCAGAACAAAGTTGGTTCAGGCAATGCAAGCTGAATCTCGGTCCCACTTTAACTTTGCAGTCTGTGCATGAATAAAACCTATTTTGCAACACAGAGAAACATATCTGAAGGTGCTAGAAGTGTTTTGCATGATTTTTGAAGTTAGACCCTGAAATGTCAGAAAACAGCGTTTCAGCGCAGAACAAAGTTGGTTCAGGCAATGCAAGCTGAATCTCGGTCCCACTTTAACTTTGCAGTCTGTGCATGAATAAAACCTATTTTGCAACACAGAGAAACATATCTGAAGGTGTTAGAAGTGTTTTGCATGATTTTTGAAGTTAGACCCTGAAATGTCAGAAAACAGCGTATCAGCGCAGATCAAAGTTGGTTCAGGCAATGCAAGCTGAATCTTGGTCCCACTTTAACTTTGCAGTCTGTGCATGAATAAAACCTATTTTGCAACACAGAGAAACATATCTGAAGGTGTTAGAAGTGTTTTGCATGATTTTTGAAGTTAGACCCTGAAATGTCAGAAAACAGCGTTTCAGCGCAGAACAAAGTTGGTTCAGGCAATGCAAGCTGAATCTTGGTCCCACTTTGACTTTGCAGTCTGTGCATGAATAAAACCTATTTTGCAACGCAGAGAAACGTATCTGAAGGTGTTAGAAGTGTTTTGCATGATTTTTGAAGTTAGACCCTGAAATGTCAGAAAACAGCGTTTCAGCGCAGAACAAAGTTAGTTCATGCAATGCAAGCTGAATCTCGGTCCCATTTTAACTTTGCAGTCTGTGCATGAATAAAACCTATTTAGCAACACAGAGAAACATATCTGAAGGTGTTAGAAGTGTTTTGCATGATTTTTGAAGTTAGACCCTGAAATGTCAGAAAACAGCTTTTCAGCGCAGAACAAAGTTGGTTCAGGCAATGCAAGCTGAATCTCTGTCCCACTTTAAATTTACACTCTGTGCATGAATAAAACCTATTTTGCAACACAGAGAAACATATCTGAAGGTGTTAGAAGTGTTTTGCATGATTTTTGAAGTTAGACCCTGAAATGTCAGAAAACAGCATTTCAGCGCAGAACAAAGTTGGTTCAGGCAATTCAAGCTGAATCTCTGTCCCACTTTAAATTTACACTCTGTGCATGAATAAAAGCTATTTTGCAACACAGAGAAACATATCTGAAGGTGTTAGAAGTGTTTTGCATGATTTTTGAAGTTAGACCCTGAAATGTCAGAAAACAGCGTTTCAGCGCAGAACAAAGTTGGTTCAGGCAATGCAAGCTGAATCTCGGTCCCACTTTAACTTTGCAGTCTGTGCATGAATAAAACCTATTTTGCAACACAGAGAAACATATCTGAAGGTGTTAGAAGTGTTTTGCATGATTTTTGAAGTTAGACCCTGAAATGTCAGAAAACAGCGTATCAGCGCAGAACAAAGTTGGTTCAGGCAATGCAAGCTGAATCTTGGTCCCACTTTAACTTTGCAGTCTGTGCATGAATAAAACCTATTTTGCAACACAGAGAAACATATCTGAAGGTGTTAGAAGTGTTTTGCATGATTTTTGAAGTTAGACCCTGAAATGTCAGAAAACAGCGTTTCAGCGCAGAACAAAGTTGGTTCAGGCAATGCAAGCTGAATCTCTGTCCCACTTTAAATTTACACTCTGTGCATAAATAAAAGCTATTTTTCAACACAGAGAAACATATCTGAAGGTGCTAGAAGTGTTTTGCATGATTTTTGAAGTTAGACCCTGAAATGTCAGAAAACAGCGTTTCAGCGCAGAACAAAGTTGGTTCAGGCAATGCAAGCTGAATCTCTGTCCCACTTTAAATTTGAAGTCTGTGCATGAATAAAACCTATTTTGCAACACAGAGAAACATATCTGAAGGTGTTAGAAGTGTTTTGCATGATTTTTGAAGTTAGACCCTGAAATGTCAGAAAACAGCGTTTCAGCGCAGAACAAAGTTGGTTCAGGCAATGCAAGCTGAATCTTGGTCCCACTTTAACTTTGCAGTCTGTGCATGAATAAAACCTATTTTGCAACACAGAGAAACATATCTGAAGGTGTTAGAAGTGTTTTGCATGATTTTTGAAGTTAGACCCTGAAATGTCAGAAAACTGCTTTTCAGCGCAGAACAAAGTTGGTTCAGGCAATGCAAGCTGAATCTCTGTCCCACTTTAACTTTGCAGTCTGTGCATGAATAAAACCTATTTTGCAACACAGAGAAACATATCTGAAGGTGTTAGAAGTGTTTTGCATGATTTTTGAAGTTAGACCCTGAAATGTCAGAAAACAGCGTTTCAGCGCAGAACAAAGTTGGTTCAGGCAATGCAAGCTGAATCTCTGTCCCACTTTAAATTTACACTCTGTGCATGAATAAAACCTATTTTGCAACACAGAGAAACATATCTGAAGGTGTTAGAAGTGTTTTGCATGATTTTTTTAAGTTAGACCCTGAAATGTCAGAAAACAGCGTTTCAGCGCAGAACAAAGTTGGTTCAGGCAATGCAAGCTGAATCTTGGTCCCACTTTAACTTTGCAGTCTGTGCATGAATAAAACCTATTTTGCAACACAGAGAAACATATCTGAAGGTGTTAGAAGTGTTTTGCATGATTTTTGAAGTTAGACCCTGAAATGTCAGAAAACAGCGTTTCAGCGCAGAACAAAGTTGGTTCAGGCAATGCAAGCTGAATCTCTGTCCCACTTTAAATTTACACTCTATGCATGAATAAAACCTATTTAGCAACACAGAGAAACATATCTGAAGGTGTTAGAAGTGTTTTGCATGATTTTTGAAGTTAGACCCTGAAATGTCAGAAAACAGCGTTTCAGCGCAGAACAAAGTTGGTTCAGGCAATGCAAGCTGAATCTTTGTCCCACTTTAACTTTGCAGTCTGTGCATGAATAAAACCTATTTTGCAACACAGAGAAACATATCTGAAGGTGTTAGAAGTGTTTTGCATGATTTTTGAAGTTAGACCCTGAAATGTCAGAAAACAGCGTTTCAGCGCAGAACAAAGTTGGTTCAGGCAATGCAAGCTGAATCTCTGTCCCACTTTAAATTTACACTCTGTGCATGAATAAAACCTATTTAGCAACACAGAGAAACATATCTGAAGGTGTTAGAAGTGTTTTGCATGATTTTTGAAGTTAGACCCTGAAATGTCAGAAAACAGCGTTTCAGCGCAGAACAAAGTTGGTTCAGGCAATGCAAGCTGAATCTCTGTCCCACTTTAAATTTACACTCTGTGCATGAATAAAACCTATTTAGCAACACAGAGAAACATATCTGAAGGTGTTAGAAGTGTTTTGCATGATTTTTGAAGTTAGACCCTGAAATGTCAGAAAACAGCTTTTCAGCGCAGAACAAAGTTGGTTCAGGCAATGCAAGCTGAATCTCTGTCCCACTTTAAATTTACACTCTGTGCATGAATAAAACCTATTTTGCAACACAGAGAAACATATCTGAAGGTGTTAGAAGTGTTTTGCATGATTTTTGAAGTTAGACCCTGAAATGTCAGAAAACAGCGTTTCAGCGCAGAACAAAGTTGGTTCAGGCAATGCAAGCTGAATCTTGGTCCCACTTTGACTTTGCAGTCTGTGCATGAATAAAACCTATTTTGCAACACAGAGAAACGTATCTGAAGGTGTTAGAAGTGTTTTGCATGATTTTTGAAGTTAGACCCTGAAATGTCAGAAAACAGCGTTTCAGCGCAGAACAAAGTTAGTTCATGCAATGCAAGCTGAATCTCGGTCCAATTTTAACTTTGCATTCTGTGCATGAATAAAACCTATTTTGCAACACAGAGAAACATATCTGAAGGTGTTAGAAGTGTTTTGCATGATTTTTGAAGTTAGACCCTGAAATGTCAGAAAACAGCGTTTCAGCGCAGAACAAAGTTGGTTCAGGCAATGCAAGCTGAATCTCTGTCCCACTTTAAATTTACACTCTGTGCATGAATAAAACCTATTTAGCAACACAGAGAAACATATCTGAAGGTGTTAGAAATGTTTTGCATGATTTTTGAAGTTAGACCCTGAAATGTCAGAAAACAGCTTTTCAGCGCAGAACAAAGTTGGTTCAGGCAATGCAAGCTGAATCTCTGTCCCACTTTAAATTTACACTCTGTGCATGAATAAAACCTATTTTGAAACACAGAGAAACATATCTGAAGGTGTTAGAAGTGTTTTGCATGATTTTTGAAGTTAGACCCTGAAATGTCAGAAAACAGCGTTTCAGCGCAGAACAAAGTTGGTTCAGGCAATGCAAGCTGAATCTTGGTCCCACTTTGACTTTGCAGTCTGTGCATGAATAAAACCTATTTTGCAACACAGAGAAACGTATCTGAAGGTGTTAGAAGTGTTTTGCATGATTTTTGAAGTTAGACCCTGAAATGTCAGAAAACAGCGTTTCAGCGCAGAACAAAGTTAGTTCATGCAATGCAAGCTGAATCTCGGTCCAATTTTAACTTTGCATTCTGTGCATGAATAAAACCTATTTTGCAACACAGAGAAACATATCTGAAGGTGTTAGAAGTGTTTTGCATGATTTTTGAAGTTAGACCCTGAAATGTCAGAAAACAGCGTTTCAGCGCAGAACAAAGTTGGTTCAGGCAATGCAAGGTGAATCTCTGTCCCACTTTAAATTTACACTCTGTGCATGAATAAAACCTATTTTGCAACACAGAGAAACATATCTGAAGGTGTTAGAAGTGTGTTGCATGATTTTTGAAGTTAGACCCTGAAATGTCAGAAAACAGCGTTTCAGCGCAGAACAAAGTTGGTTCAGGCAATGCAAGCTGAATCTCTGTCCCACTTTAAATTTACACTCTGTGCATGAATAAAACCTATTTAGCAACACAGAGAAACATATCTGAAGGTGTTAGAAGTGTTTTGCATGATTTTTGAAGTTAGTCCCTGAAATGTCAGAAAACAGCTTTTCAGCGCAGAACAAAGTTGGTTCAGGCAATGCAAGCTGAATCTCTGTCCCACTTTAAATTTACACTCTGTGCATGAATAAAACCTATTTTGCAACACAGAGAAACATATCTGAAGGTGCTAGAAGTGTTTTGCATGATTTTTGAAGTTAGACCCTGAAATGTCAGAAAACAGCTTTTCAGCGCAGAACAAAGTTGGTTCAGGCAATGCAAGCTGAATCTCTGTCCCACTTTAAATTTACACTCTGTGCATGAATAAAACCTATTTAGCAACACAGAGAAACATATCTGAAGGTGTTAGAATTGTTTTGCATGATTTTTGAAGTTAGACCCTGAAATGTCAGAAAACAGCGTTTCAGCGCAGAACAAAGTTGGTTCAGGCAATGCAAGCTGAATCTCGGTCCCACTTTAACTTTGCAGTCTGTGCATGAATAAAACCTATTTTGCAACACAGAGAAACATATCTGAAGGTGTTAGAAGTGTTTTGCATGATTTTTGAAGTTAGACCCTGAAATGTCAGAAAACAGCGTTTCAGCGCAGAACAAAGTTGGTTCAGGCAATGCAAGCTGAATCTTGGTCCCACTTTAACTTTGCAGTCTGTGCATGAATAAAACCTATTTTGCAACACAGAGAAACATATCTGAAGGTGTTAGAAGTGTTTTGCATGATTTTTGAAGTTAGACCCTGCAATGTCAGAAAACAGCGTTTCAGCGCAGAACAAAGTTGGTTCAGGCAATGCAAGCTGAATCTCTGTCCCACTATAAATTTACACTCTGTGCATGAATAAAAGCTATTTTGCAACACAGACAAACATATCTGAAGGTGTTAGAAGTGTTTTGCATGATTTTTGAAGTTAGACCCTGAAATGTCAGAAAACAGCTTTTCAGCGCAGAACAAAGTTGGTTCAGGCAATGCAAGCTGAATCTCTGTCCCACTTTAAATTTACACTCTGTGCATGAATAAAAGCTATTTTTCAACACAGACAAACATATCTGAAGGTGTTAGAAGTGTTTTGCATGATTTTTGAAGTTAGACCCTGAAATGTCAGAAAACAGCGTATCAGCGCAGAACAAAGTTGGTTCAGGCAATGCAAGCTGAATCTTGGTCCCACTTTAACTTTGCAGTCTGTGCATGAATAAAACCTATTTTGCAACACAGAGAAACATATCTGAAGGTGTTAGAAGTGTTTTGCATGATTTTTGAAGTTAGACCCTGAAATGTCAGAAAACAGCGTTTCAGCGCAGAACAAAGTTGGTTCAGGCAATGCAAGCTGAATCTCTGTCCCACTTTAAATTTACACTCTGTGCATAAATAAAAGCTATTTTTCAACACAGAGAAACATATCTGAAGGTGCTAGAAGTGTTTTGCATGATTTTTGAAGTTAGACCCTGAAATGTCAGAAAACAGCGTTTCAGCGCAGAACAAAGTTGGTTCAGGCAATGCAAGCTGAATCTCTGTCCCACTTTAAATTTGAAGTCTGTGCATGAATAAAACCTATTTTGCAACACAGAGAAACATATCTGAAGGTGTTAGAAGTGTTTTGCATGATTTTTGAAGTTAGACCCTGAAATGTCAGAAAACAGCGTTTCAGCGCAGAACAAAGTTGGTTCAGGCAATGCAAGCTGAATCTTGGTCCCACTTTAACTTTGCAGTCTGTGCATGAATAAAACCTATTTTGCAACACAGAGAAACATATCTGAAGGTGTTAGAAGTGTTTTGCATGATTTTTGAAGTTAGACCCTGAAATGTCAGAAAACTGCTTTTCAGCGCAGAACAAAGTTGGTTCAGGCAATGCAAGCTGAATCTCTGTCCCACTTTAACTTTGCAGTCTGTGCATGAATAAAACCTATTTTGCAACACAGAGAAACATATCTGAAGGTGTTAGAAGTGTTTTGCATGATTTTTGAAGTTAGACCCTGAAATGTCAGAAAACAGCGTTTCAGCGCAGAACAAAGTTGGTTCAGGCAATGCAAGCTGAATCTCTGTCCCACTTTAAATTTACACTCTGTGCATGAATAAAACCTATTTTGCAACACAGAGAAACATATCTGAAGGTGTTAGAAGTGTTTTGCATGATTTTTTTAAGTTAGACCCTGAAATGTCAGAAAACAGCGTTTCAGCGCAGAACAAAGTTGGTTCAGGCAATGCAAGCTGAATCTTGGTCCCACTTTAACTTTGCAGTCTGTGCATGAATAAAACCTATTTTGCAACACAGAGAAACATATCTGAAGGTGTTAGAAGTGTTTTGCATGATTTTTGAAGTTAGACCCTGAAATGTCAGAAAACTGCTTTTCAGCGCAGAACAAAGTTGGTTCAGGCAATGCAAGCAGAATCTCTGTCCCACTTTAAATTTACACTCTGTGCATGAATAAAACCTATTTTGCAACACAGAGAAACATATCTGAAGGTGTTAGAAGTGTTTTGCATGATTTTTGAAGTTAGACCCTGAAATGTCAGAAAACAGCTTTTCAGCGCAGAACAAAGTTGGTTCAGGCAATGCAAGCTGAATCTCTGTCCCACTTTAAATTTACACTCTGTGCATGAATAAAAGCTATTTTGCAACACAGAGAAACATATCTGAAGGTGTTAGAAGTGTTTTGCATGATTTGTGAAGTTAGACCCTGAAATGTCAGAAAACAGCTTTTCAGCGCAGAACAAAGTTGGTTCAGGCAATGCAAGCTGAATCTCTGTCCCACTTTAAATTTACACTCTGTGCATGAATAAAACCTATTTAGCAACACAGAGAAACATATCTGAAGGTGTTAGAAGTGTTTTGCATGATTTTTGAAGTTAGACCCTGAAATGTCAGAAAACAGCGTTTCAGCGCAGAACAAAGTTGGTTCAGGCAATGCAAGCTGAATCTTTGTCCCACTTTAACTTTGCAGTCTGTGCATGAATAAAACCTATTTTGCAACACAGAGAAACATATCTGAAGGTGTTAGAAGTGTTTTGCATGATTTTTGAAGTTAGACCCTGAAATGTCAGAAAACAGCGTTTCAGCGCAGAACAAAGTTGGTTCAGGCAATGCAAGCTGAATCTTGGTCCCACTTTAACTTTGCAGTCTGTGCATGAATAAAACCTATTTTGCAACACAGAGAAACATATCTGAAGGTGTTAGAAGTGTTTTGCATGATTTTTGAAGTTAGACCCTGAAATGTCAGAAAACAGCGTTTCAGCGCAGAACAAAGTTGGTTCAGGCAATGCAAGCTGAATCTCTGTCCCACTTTAAATTTACACTCTGTGCATGAATAAAACCTATTTAGCAACACAGAGAAACATATCTGAAGGTGTTAGAAGTGTTTTGCATGATTTTTGAAGTTAGACCCTGAAATGTCAGAAAACAGCGTTTCAGCGCAGAACAAAGTTGGTTCAGGCAATGCAAGCTGAATCTCTGTCCCACTTTAAATTTACACTCTGTGCATGAATAAAACCTATTTAGCAACACAGAGAAACATATCTGAAGGTGTTAGAAGTGTTTTGCATGATTTTTGAAGTTAGACCCTGAAATGTCAGAAAACAGCTTTTCAGCGCAGAACAAAGTTGGTTCAGGCAATGCAAGCTGAATCTCTGTCCCACTTTAAATTTACACTCTGTGCATGAATAAAACCTATTTTGCAACACAGAGAAACATATCTGAAGGTGTTAGAAGTGTTTTGCATGATTTTTGAAGTTAGACCCTGAAATGTCAGAAAACAGCGTTTCAGCGCAGAACAAAGTTGGTTCAGGCAATGCAAGCTGAATCTTGGTCCCACTTTGACTTTGCAGTCTGTGCATGAATAAAACCTATTTTGCAACACAGAGAAACGTATCTGAAGGTGTTAGAAGTGTTTTGCATGATTTTTGAAGTTAGACCCTGAAATGTCAGAAAACAGCGTTTCAGCGCAGAACAAAGTTAGTTCATGCAATGCAAGCTGAATCTCGGTCCAATTTTAACTTTGCATTCTGTGCATGAATAAAACCTATTTTGCAACACAGAGAAACATATCTGAAGGTGTTAGAAGTGTTTTGCATGATTTTTGAAGTTAGACCCTGAAATGTCAGAAAACAGCGTTTCAGCGCAGAACAAAGTTGGTTCAGGCAATGCAAGGTGAATCTCTGTCCCACTTTAAATTTACACTCTGTGCATGAATAAAACCTATTTTGCAACACAGAGAAACATATCTGAAGGTGTTAGAAGTGTGTTGCATGATTTTTGAAGTTAGACCCTGAAATGTCAGAAAACAGCGTTTCAGCGCAGAACAAAGTTGGTTCAGGCAATGCAAGCTGAATCTTTGTCCCACTTTAACTTTGCAGTCTGTGCATGAATAAAACCTATTTTGCAACACAGAGAAACATATCTGAAGGTGTTAGAAGTGTTTTGCATGATTTTTGAAGTTAGACCCTGAAATGTCAGAAAACAGCGTTTCAGCGCAGAACAAAGTTGGTTCAGGCAATGCAAGCTGAATCTTGGTCCCACTTTAACTTTGCAGTCTGTGCATGAATAAAACCTATTTTGCAACACAGAGAAACATATCTGAAGGTGTTAGAAGTGTTTTGCATGATTTTTGAAGTTAGACCCTGAAATGTCAGAAAACAGCGTTTCAGCGCAGAACAAAGTTGGTTCAGGCAATGCAAGCTGAATCTCTGTCCCACTTTAAATTTACACTCTGTGCATGAATAAAACCTATTTAGCAACACAGAGAAACATATCTGAAGGTGTTAGAAGTGTTTTGCATGATTTTTGAAGTTAGACCCTGAAATGTCAGAAAACAGCGTTTCAGCGCAGAACAAAGTTGGTTCAGGCAATGCAAGCTGAATCTCTGTCCCACTTTAAATTTACACTCTGTGCATGAATAAAACCTATTTAGCAACACAGAGAAACATATCTGAAGGTGTTAGAAATGTTTTGCATGATTTTTGAAGTTAGACCCTGAAATGTCAGAAAACAGCTTTTCAGCGCAGAACAAAGTTGGTTCAGGCAATGCAAGCTGAATCTCTGTCCCACTTTAAATTTACACTCTGTGCATGAATAAAACCTATTTTGAAACACAGAGAAACATATCTGAAGGTGTTAGAAGTGTTTTGCATGATTTTTGAAGTTAGACCCTGAAATGTCAGAAAACAGCGTTTCAGCGCAGAACAAAGTTGGTTCAGGCAATGCAAGCTGAATCTTGGTCCCACTTTGACTTTGCAGTCTGTGCATGAATAAAACCTATTTTGCAACACAGAGAAACGTATCTGAAGGTGTTAGAAGTGTTTTGCATGATTTTTGAAGTTAGACCCTGAAATGTCAGAAAACAGCGTTTCAGCGCAGAACAAAGTTAGTTCATGCAATGCAAGCTGAATCTCGGTCCAATTTTAACTTTGCATTCTGTGCATGAATAAAACCTATTTTGCAACACAGAGAAACATATCTGAAGGTGTTAGAAGTGTGTTGCATGATTTTTGAAGTTAGACCCTGAAATGTCAGAAAACAGCGTTTCAGCGCAGAACAAAGTTGGTTCAGGCAATGCAAGCTGAATCTCTGTCCCACTTTAAATTTACACTCTGTGCATGAATAAAACCTATTTAGCAACACAGAGAAACATATCTGAAGGTGTTAGAAGTGTTTTGCATGATTTTTGAAGTTAGTCCCTGAAATGTCAGAAAACAGCTTTTCAGCGCAGAACAAAGTTGGTTCAGGCAATGCAAGCTGAATCTCTGTCCCACTTTAAATTTACACTCTGTGCATGAATAAAACCTATTTTGCAACACAGAGAAACATATCTGAAGGTGCTAGAAGTGTTTTGCATGATTTTTGAAGTTAGACCCTGAAATGTCAGAAAACAGCTTTTCAGCGCAGAACAAAGTTGGTTCAGGCAATGCAAGCTGAATCTCTGTCCCACTTTAAATTTACACTCTGTGCATGAATAAAACCTATTTAGCAACACAGAGAAACATATCTGAAGGTGTTAGAATTGTTTTGCATGATTTTTGAAGTTAGACCCTGAAATGTCAGAAAACAGCGTTTCAGCGCAGAACAAAGTTGGTTCAGGCAATGCAAGCTGAATCTCGGTCCCACTTTAACTTTGCAGTCTGTGCATGAATAAAACCTATTTTGCAACACAGAGAAACATATCTGAAGGTGTTAGAAGTGTTTTGCATGATTTTTGAAGTTAGACCCTGAAATGTCAGAAAACAGCGTTTCAGCGCAGAACAAAGTTGGTTCAGGCAATGCAAGGTGAATCTCTGTCCCACTTTAAATTTACACTCTGTACATGAATAAAACCTATTTTGCAACACAGAGAAACGTATCTGAAGGTGTTAGAAGTGTTTTGCATGATTTTTGAAGTTAGACCCTGAAATGTCAGAAAACAGCGTTTCAGCGCAGAACAAAGTTGGTTCAGGCAATGCAAGGTGAATCTCTGTCCCACTTTAAATTTACACTCTGTGCATGAATAAAACCTATTTTGCAACACAGAGAAACATATCTGAAGGTGTTAGAAGTGTTTTGCATGATTTTTGAAGTTAGACCCTGAAATGTCAGAAAACAGCGTTTCAGCGCAGAACAAAGTTGGTTCAGGCAATGCAAGCTGAATCTCTGTCCCACTTTAAATTTACACTCTGTGCATGAATAAAACCTATTTAGCAACACAGAGAAACATATCTGAAGGTGTTAGAAGTGTTTTGCATGATTTTTGAAGTTAGTCCCTGAAATGTCAGAAAACAGCTTTTCAGCGCAGAACAAAGTTGGTTCAGGCAATGCAAGCTGAATCTCTGTCCCACTTTAAATTTACACTCTGTGCATGAATAAAACCTATTTTGCAACACAGAGAAACATATCTGAAGGTGTTAGAAGTGTTTTGCATGATTTTTGAAGTTAGACCCTGAAATGTCAGAAAACAGCTTTTCAGCGCAGAACAAAGTTGGTTCAGGCAATGCAAGCTGAATCTCTGTCCCACTTTAAATTTACACTCTGTGCATGAATAAAACCTATTTAGCAACACAGAGAAACATATCTGAAGGTGTTAGAATTGTTTTGCATGATTTTTGAAGTTAGACCCTGAAATGTCAGAAAACAGCGTTTCAGCGCAGAACAAAGTTGGTTCAGGCAATGCAAGCTGAATCTCGGTCCCACTTTAACTTTGCAGTCTGTGCATGAATAAAACCTATTTTGCAACACAGAGAAACATATCTGAAGGTGTTAGAAGTGTTTTGCATGATTTTTGAAGTTAGACCCTGAAATGTCAGAAAACAGCGTTTCAGCGCAGAACAAAGTTGGTTCAGGCAATGCAAGCTGAATCTTGGTCCCACTTTAACTTTGCAGTCTGTGCATGAATAAAACCTATTTTGCAACACAGAGAAACATATCTGAAGGTGTTAGAAGTGTTTTGCATGATTTTTGAAGTTAGACCCTGAAATGTCAGAAAACAGCGTTTCAGCGCAGAACAAAGTTGGTTCAGGCAATGCAAGCTGAATCTTGGTCCCACTTTAACTTTGCAGTCTGTGCATGAATAAAACCTATTTTGCAACACAGAGAAACGTATCTGAAGGTGTTAGAAGTGTTTTGCATGATTTTTGAAGTTAGACCCTGAAATGTCAGAAAACAGCGTTTCAGCGCAGAACAAAGTTAGTTCATGCAATGCAAGCTGAATCTCGGTCCCATTTTAACTTTGCAGTCTGTGCATGAATAAAACCTATTTAGCAACACAGAGAAACATATCTGAAGGTGTTAGAAGTGTTTTGCATGATTTTTGAAGTTAGACCCTGAAATGTCAGAAAACAGCTTTTCAGCGCAGAACAAAGTTGGTTCAGGCAATGCAAGCTGAATCTCTGTCCCACTTTAAATTGACACTCTGTGCATGAATAAAACCTATTTTGCAACACAGAGAAACATATCTGAAGGTGTTAGAAGTGTTTTGCATGATTTTTGAAGTTAGACCCTGAAATGTCAGAAAACAGCTTTTCAGCGCAGAACAAAGTTGGTTCAGGCAATTCAAGCTGAATCTCTGTCCCACTTTAAATGTACACTCTGTGCATGAATAAAAGCTATTTTGCAACACAGAGAAACATATCTGAAGGTGTTAGAAGTGTTTTGCATGATTTTTGAAGTTAGACCCTGCAATGTCAGAAAACAGCGTTTCAGCGCAGAACAAAGTTGGTTCAGGCAATGCAAGCTGAATCTCTGTCCCACTATAAATTTACACTCTGTGCATGAATAAAAGCTATTTTGCAACACAGACAAACATATCTGAAGGTGTTAGAAGTGTTTTGCATGATTTTTGAAGTTAGACCCTGAAATGTCAGAAAACAGCTTTTCAGCGCAGAACAAAGTTGGTTCAGGCAATGCAAGCTGAATCTCTGTCCCACTTTAAATTTACACTCTGTGCATGAATAAAAGCTATTTTTCAACACAGACAAACATATCTGAAGGTGTTAGAAGTGTTTTGCATGATTTTTGAAGTTAGACCCTGAAATGTCAGAAAACAGCGTTTCAGCGCAGAACAAAGTTAGTTCAGGCAATGCAAGCTGAATCTCGGTCCCACTTTAACTTTGCAGTCTGTGCATGAATAAAACCTATTTTGCAACACAGAGAAACATATCTGAAGGTGTTAGAAGTGTTTTGCATGATTTTTGAAGTTAGACCCTGAAATGTCAGAAAACAGCGTTTCAGCGCAGAACAAAGTTGGTTCAGGCAATGCAAGCTGAATCTCTGTCCCACTTTAAATTTGCAGTCTGTGCATGAATAAAACCTATTTTGCAACACAGAGAAACATATCTGAAGGTGTTAGAAGTGTTTTGCATGATTTTTGAAGTTAGACCCTGAAATGTCAGAAAACAGCGTTTCAGCGCAGAACAAAGTTGGTTCAGGCAATGCAAGCTGAATCTTGGTCCCACTTTAACTTTGCAGTCTGTGCATGAATAAAACCTATTTTGCAACACAGAGAAACGTATCTGAAGGTGTTAGAAGTGTTTTGCATGATTTTTGAAGTTAGACCCTGAAATGTCAGAAAACAGCGTTTCAGCGCAGAACAAAGTTAGTTCATGCAATGCAAGCTGAATCTCGGTCCCATTTTAACTTTGCAGTCTGTGCATGAATAAAACCTATTTAGCAACACAGAGAAACATATCTGAAGGTGTTAGAAGTGTTTTGCATGATTTTTGAAGTTAGACCCTGAAATGTCAGAAAACAGCTTTTCAGCGCAGAACAAAGTTGGTTCAGGCAATGCAAGCTGAATCTCTGTCCCACTTTAAATTTACACTCTGTGCATGAATAAAACCTATTTTGCAACACAGAGAAACATATCTGAAGGTGTTAGAAGTGTTTTGCATGATTTTTGAAGTTAGACCCTGAAATGTCAGAAAACAGCTTTTCAGCGCAGAACAAAGTTGGTTCAGGCAATTCAAGCTGAATCTCTGTCCCACTTTAAATTTACACTCTGTGCATGAATAAAAGCTATTTTGCAACACAGAGAAACATATCTGAAGGTGTTAGAAGTGTTTTGCATGATTTTTGAAGTTAGACCCTGAAATGTCAGAAAACAGCGTTTCAGCGCAGAACAAAGTTGGTTCAGGCAATGCAAGCTGAATCTCGGTCCCACTTTAACTTTGCAGTCTGTGCATGAATAAAACCTATTTTGCAACACAGAGAAACATATCTGAAGGTGTAGAAGTGTTTTGCATGATTTTTGAAGTTAGACCCTGAAATGTCAGAAAACAGCGTATCAGCGCAGAACAAAGTTGGTTCAGGCAATGCAAGCTGAATCTTGGTCCCACTTTAACTTTGCAGTCTGTGCATGAATAAAACCTATTTTGCAACACAGAGAAACATATCTGAAGGTGTTAGAAGTGTTTTGCATGATTTTTGAAGTTAGACCCTGAAATGTCAGAAAACAGCGTTTCAGCGCAGAACAAAGTTGGTTCAGGCAATGCAAGCTGAATCTCTGTCCCACTTTAAATTTACACTCTGTGCATGAATAAAAGCTATTTTTCAACACAGAGAAACATATCTGAAGGTGTTAGAAGTGTTTTGCATGATTTTTGAAGTTAGACCCTGAAATGTCAGAAAACAGCTTTTCAGCGCAGAACAAAGTTGGTTCAGGCAATGCAAGCTGAATCTTTGTCCCACTTTAAATTTACACTCTGTGCATGAATAAAAGCTATTTTTCAACACAGAGAAACATATCTGAAGGTGTTAGAAGTGTTTTGCATGATTTTTGAAGTTAGACCCTGAAATGTCAGAAAACAGCGTTTCAGCGCAGAACAAAGTTGGTTCAGGCAATGCAAGCTGAATCTCGGTCCCACTTTAACTTTGCAGTCTGTGCATGAATAAAACCTATTTTGCAACACAGAGAAACATATCTGAAGGTGTTAGAAGTGTTTTGCATGATTTTTGAAGTTAGACCCTGAAATGTCAGAAAACAGCGTTTCAGCGCAGAACAAAGTTGGTTCAGGCAATGCAAGCTGAATCTCTGTCCCACTTTAAATTTGCAGTCTGTGCATGAATAAAACTTATTTTGCAACACAGAGAAACATATCTGAAGGTGTTAGAAGTGTTTTGCATGATTTTTGAAGTTAGACCCTGAAATGTCAGAAAACAGCGTTTCAGCGCAGAACAAAGTTGGTTCAGGCAATGCAAGCTGAATCTTGGTCCCACTTTGACTTTGCAGTCTGTGCATGAATAAAACCTATTTTGCAACACAGAGAAACGTATCTGAAGGTGTTAGAAGTGTTTTGCATGATTTTTGAAGTTAGACCCTGAAATGTCAGAAAACAGCGTTTCAGCGCAGAACAAAGTTAGTTCATGCAATGCAAGCTGAATCTCGGTCCCATTTTAACTTTGCAGTCTGTGCATGAATAAAACCTATTTTGCAACACAGAGAAACATATCTGAAGGTGTTAGAAGTGTTTTGCATGATTTTTGAAGTTAGACCCTGAAATGTCAGAAAACAGCGTTTCAGCGCAGAACAAAGTTGGTTCAGGCAATGCAAGGTGAATCTCTGTCCCACTTTAAATTTACACTCTGTGCATGAATAAAACCTATTTTGCAACACAGAGAAACATATCTGAAGGTGTTAGAAGTGTTTTGCATGATTTTTGAAGTTAGACCCTGAAATGTCAGAAAACAGCGTTTCAGCGCAGAACAAAGTTGGTTCAGGCAATGCAAGCTGAATCTTGGTCCCACTTTAACTTTGCAGTCTGTGCATGAATAAAACCTATTTTGCAACACAGAGAAACGTATCTGAAGGTGTTAGAAGTGTTTTGCATGATTTTTGAAGTTAGACCCTGAAATGTCAGAAAACAGCGTTTCAGCGCAGAACAAAGTTAGTTCATGCAATGCAAGCTGAATCTCGGTCCCATTTTAACTTTGCAGTCTGTGCATGAATAAAACCTATTTAGCAACACAGAGAAACATATCTGAAGGTGTTAGAAGTGTTTTGCATGATTTTTGAAGTTAGACCCTGAAATGTCAGAAAACAGCTTTTCAGCGCAGAACAAAGTTGGTTCAGGCAATGCAAGCTGAATCTCTGTCCCACTTTAAATTGACACTCTGTGCATGAATAAAACCTATTTTGCAACACAGAGAAACATATCTGAAGGTGTTAGAAGTGTTTTGCATGATTTTTGAAGTTAGACCCTGAAATGTCAGAAAACAGCTTTTCAGCGCAGAACAAAGTTGGTTCAGGCAATTCAAGCTGAATCTCTGTCCCACTTTAAATGTACACTCTGTGCATGAATAAAAGCTATTTTGCAACACAGAGAAACATATCTGAAGGTGTTAGAAGTGTTTTGCATGATTTTTGAAGTTAGACCCTGAAATGTCAGAAAACAGCGTTTCAGCGCAGAACAAAGTTGGTTCAGGCAATGCAAGCTGAATCTCGGTCCCACTTTAACTTTGCAGTCTGTGCATGAATAAAACCTATTTTGCAACACAGAGAAACGTATCTGAAGGTGTTAGAAGTGTTTTGCATGATTTTTGAAGTTAGACCCTGAAATGTCAGAAAACAGCTTTTCAGCGCAGAACAAAGTTGGTTCAGGCAATGCAAGCTGAATCTCTGTCCCACTTTAAATTTACACTCTGTGCATGAATAAAACCTATTTTGCAACACAGAGAAACATATCTGAAGGTGTTAGAAGTGTTTTGCATGATTTTTGAAGTTAGACCCTGAAATGTCAGAAAACAGCTTTTCAGCGCAGAACAAAGTTGGTTCAGGCAATTCAAGCTGAATCTCTGTCCCACTTTAAATTTACACTCTGTGCATGAATAAAAGCTATTTTGCAACACAGAGAAACATATCTGAAGGTGTTAGAAGTGTTTTGCATGATTTTTGAAGTTAGACCCTGAAATGTCAGAAAACAGCGTTTCAGCGCAGAACAAAGTTGGTTCAGGCAATGCAAGCTGAATCTCGGTCCCACTTTAACTTTGCAGTCTGTGCATGAATAAAACCTATTTTGCAACACAGAGAAACATATCTGAAGGTGTAGAAGTGTTTTGCATGATTTTTGAAGTTAGACCCTGAAATGTCAGAAAACAGCGTATCAGCGCAGAACAAAGTTGGTTCAGGCAATGCAAGCTGAATCTTGGTCCCACTTTAACTTTGCAGTCTGTGCATGAATAAAACCTATTTTGCAACACAGAGAAACATATCTGAAGGTGTTAGAAGTGTTTTGCATGATTTTTGAAGTTAGACCCTGAAATGTCAGAAAACAGCGTTTCAGCGCAGAACAAAGTTGGTTCAGGCAATGCAAGCTGAATCTTGGTCCCACTTTGACTTTGCAGTCTGTGCATGAATAAAACCTATTTTGCAACACAGAGAAACGTATCTGAAGGTGTTAGAAGTGTTTTGCATGATTTTTGAAGTTAGACCCTGAAATGTCAGAAAACAGCGTTTCAGCGCAGAACAAAGTTAGTTCATGCAATGCAAGCTGAATCTCGGTCCAATTTTAACTTTGCATTCTGTGCATGAATAAAACCTATTTTGCAACACAGAGAAACATATCTGAAGGTGTTAGAAGTGTGTTGCATGATTTTTGAAGTTAGACCCTGAAATGTCAGAAAACAGCGTTTCAGCGCAGAACAAAGTTGGTTCAGGCAATGCAAGCTGAATCTCTGTCCCACTTTAAATTTACACTCTGTGCATGAATAAAACCTATTTAGCAACACAGAGAAACATATCTGAAGGTGTTAGAAGTGTTTTGCATGATTTTTGAAGTTAGTCCCTGAAATGTCAGAAAACAGCTTTTCAGCGCAGAACAAAGTTGGTTCAGGCAATGCAAGCTGAATCTCTGTCCCACTTTAAATTTACACTCTGTGCATGAATAAAACCTATTTTGCAACACAGAGAAACATATCTGAAGGTGCTAGAAGTGTTTTGCATGATTTTTGAAGTTAGACCCTGAAATGTCAGAAAACAGCTTTTCAGCGCAGAACAAAGTTGGTTCAGGCAATGCAAGCTGAATCTCTGTCCCACTTTAAATTTACACTCTGTGCATGAATAAAACCTATTTAGCAACACAGAGAAACATATCTGAAGGTGTTAGAATTGTTTTGCATGATTTTTGAAGTTAGACCCTGAAATGTCAGAAAACAGCGTTTCAGCGCAGAACAAAGTTGGTTCAGGCAATGCAAGCTGAATCTCGGTCCCACTTTAACTTTGCAGTCTGTGCATGAATAAAACCTATTTTGCAACACAGAGAAACATATCTGAAGGTGTTAGAAGTGTTTTGCATGATTTTTGAAGTTAGACCCTGAAATGTCAGAAAACAGCGTTTCAGCGCAGAACAAAGTTGGTTCAGGCAATGCAAGGTGAATCTCTGTCCCACTTTAAATTTACACTCTGTGCATGAATAAAAGCTATTTTGCAACACAGAGAAACGTATCTGAAGGTGTTAGAAGTGTTTTGCATGATTTTTGAAGTTAGACCCTGAAATGTCAGAAAACAGCGTTTCAGCGCAGAACAAAGTTGGTTCAGGCAATGCAAGGTGAATCTCTGTCCCACTTTAAATTTACACTCTGTGCATGAATAAAACCTATTTTGCAACACAGAGAAACATATCTGAAGGTGTTAGAAGTGTTTTGCATGATTTTTGAAGTTAGACCCTGAAATGTCAGAAAACAGCGTTTCAGCGCAGAACAAAGTTGGTTCAGGCAATGCAAGCTGAATCTCTGTCCCACTTTAAATTTACACTCTGTGCATGAATAAAACCTATTTAGCAACACAGAGAAACATATCTGAAGGTGTTAGAAGTGTTTTGCATGATTTTTGAAGTTAGTCCCTGAAATGTCAGAAAACAGCTTTTCAGCGCAGAACAAAGTTGGTTCAGGCAATGCAAGCTGAATCTCTGTCCCACTTTAAATTTACACTCTGTGCATGAATAAAACCTATTTTGCAACACAGAGAAACATATCTGAAGGTGTTAGAAGTGTTTTGCATGATTTTTGAAGTTAGACCCTGAAATGTCAGAAAACAGCGTTTCAGCGCAGAACAAAGTTGGTTCAGGCAATGCAAGGTGAATCTCTGTCCCACTTTAAATTTACACTCTGTGCATGAATAAAACCTATTTTGCAACACAGAGAAACATATCTGAAGGTGTTAGAAGTGTTTTGCATGATTTTTGAAGTTAGACCCTGAAATGTCAGAAAACAGCGTTTCAGCGCAGAACAAAGTTGGTTCAGGCAATGCAAGCTGAATCTCTGTCCCACTTTAAATTTACACTCTGTGCATGAATAAAACCTATTTAGCAACACAGAGAAACATATCTGAAGGTGTTAGAAGTGTTTTGCATGATTTTTGAAGTTAGTCCCTGAAATGTCAGAAAACAGCTTTTCAGCGCAGAACAAAGTTGGTTCAGGCAATGCAAGCTGAATCTCTGTCCCACTTTAAATTTACACTCTGTGCATGAATAAAACCTATTTTGCAACACAGAGAAACATATCTGAAGGTGTTAGAAGTGTTTTGCATGATTTTTGAAGTTAGACCCTGAAATGTCAGAAAACAGCTTTTCAGCGCAGAACAAAGTTGGTTCAGGCAATGCAAGCTGAATCTCTGTCCCACTTTAAATTTACACTCTGTGCATGAATAAAAGCTATTTTTCAACACAGACAAACATATCTGAAGGTGTTAGAAGTGTTTTGCATGATTTTTGAAGTTAGACCCTGAAATGTCAGAAAACAGCTTTTCAGCGCAGAACAAAGTTGGTTCAGGCAATGCAAGCTGAATCTCTGTCCCACTTTAAATTTACACTCTGTGCATGAATAAAACCTATTTTGCAACACAGAGAAACATATCTGAAGGTGTTAGAAGTGTTTTGCATGATTTTTGAAGTTAGACCCTGAAATGTCAGAAAACAGCGTTTCAGCGCAGAACAAAGTTGGTTCAGGCAATGCAAGGTGAATCTCTGTCCCACTTTAAATTTACACTCTGTGCATGAATAAAACCTATTTTGCAACACAGAGAAACATATCTGAAGGTGTTAGAAGTGTGTTGCATGATTTTTGAAGTTAGACCCTGAAATGTCAGAAAACAGCGTTTCAGCGCAGAACAAAGTTGGTTCAGGCAATGCAAGCTGAATCTCTGTCCCACTTTAAATTTACACTCTGTGCATGAATAAAACCTATTTAGCAACACAGAGAAACATATCTGAAGGTGTTAGAAGTGTTTTGCATGATTTTTGAAGTTAGTCCCTGAAATGTCAGAAAACAGCTTTTCAGCGTAGAACAAAGTTGGTTCAGGCAATGCAAGCTGAATCTCTGTCCCACTTTAAATTTACACTCTGTGCATGAATAAAACCTATTTTGCAACACAGAGAAACATATCTGAAGGTGCTAGAAGTGTTTTGCATGATTTTTGAAGTTAGACCCTGAAATGTCAGAAAACAGCTTTTCAGCGCAGAACAAAGTTGGTTCAGGCAATGCAAGCTGAATCTCTGTCCCACTTTAAATTTACACTCTGTGCATGAATAAAACCTATTTAGCAACACAGAGAAACATATCTGAAGGTGTTAGAATTGTTTTGCATGATTTTTGAAGTTAGACCCTGAAATGTCAGAAAACAGCGTTTCAGCGCAGAACAAAGTTGGTTCAGGCAATGCAAGCTGAATCTCGGTCCCACTTTAACTTTGCAGTCTGTGCATGAATAAAACCTATTTTGCAACACAGAGAAACATATCTGAAGGTGTTAGAAGTGTTTTGCATGATTTTTGAAGTTAGACCCTGAAATGTCAGAAAACAGCGTTTCAGCGCAGAACAAAGTTGGTTCAGGCAATGCAAGCTGAATCTTGGTCCCACTTTAACTTTGCAGTCTGTGCATGAATAAAACCTATTTTGCAACACAGAGAAACATATCTGAAGGTGTTAGAAGTGTTTTGCATGATTTTTGAAGTTAGAACCTGCAATGTCAGAAAACAGCGTTTCAGCGCAGAACAAAGTTGGTTCAGGCAATGCAAGCTGAATCTCTGTCCCACTATAAATTTACACTCTGTGCATGAATAAAAGCTATTTTGCAACACAGACAAACATATCTGAAGGTGTTAGAAGTGTTTGGCATGATTTTTGAAGTTAGACCCTGAAATGTCAGAAAACAGCTTTTCAGCGCAGAACAAAGTTGGTTCAGGCAATGCAAGCTGAATCTCTGTCCCACTTTAAATTTACACTCTGTGCATGAATAAAAGCTATTTTTCAACACAGACAAACATATCTGAAGGTGTTAGAAGTGTTTTGCATGATTTTTGAAGTTAGACCCTGAAATGTCAGAAAACAGCGTTTCAGCGCAGAACAAAGTTAGTTCAGGCAATGCAAGCTGAATCTCGGTCCCACTTTAACTTTGCAGTCTGTGCATGAATAAAACCTATTTTGCAACACAGAGAAACATATCTGAAGGTGTTAGAAGTGTTTTGCATGATTTTTGAAGTTAGACCCTGAAATGTCAGAAAACAGCGTTTCAGCGCAGAACAAAGTTGGTTCAGGCAATGCAAGCTGAATCTCTGTCCCACTTTAAATTTGCAGTCTGTGCATGAATAAAACCTATTTTGCAACACAGAGAAACATATCTGAAGGTGTTAGAAGTGTTTTGCATGATTTTTGAAGTTAGACCCTGAAATGTCAGAAAACAGCGTTTCAGCGCAGAACAAAGTTGGTTCAGGCAATGCAAGCTGAATCTTGGTCCCACTTTAACTTTGCAGTCTGTGCATGAATAAAACCTATTTTGCAACACAGAGAAACGTATCTGAAGGTGTTAGAAGTGTTTTGCATGATTTTTGAAGTTAGACCCTGAAATGTCAGAAAACAGCGTTTCAGCGCAGAACAAAGTTAGTTCATGCAATGCAAGCTGAATCTCGGTCCCATTTTAACTTTGCAGTCTGTGCATGAATAAAACCTATTTAGCAACACAGAGAAACATATCTGAAGGTGTTAGAAGTGTTTTGCATGATTTTTGAAGTTAGACCCTGAAATGTCAGAAAACAGCTTTTCAGCGCAGAACAAAGTTGGTTCAGGCAATGCAAGCTGAATCTCTGTCCCACTTTAAATTTACACTCTGTGCATGAATAAAACCTATTTTGCAACACAGAGAAACATATCTGAAGGTGTTAGAAGTGTTTTGCATGATTTTTGAAGTTAGACCCTGAAATGTCAGAAAACAGCTTTTCAGCGCAGAACAAAGTTGGTTCAGGCAATTCAAGCTGAATCTCTGTCCCACTTTAAATTTACACTCTGTGCATGAATAAAAGCTATTTTGCAACACAGAGAAACATATCTGAAGGTGTTAGAAGTGTTTTGCATGATTTTTGAAGTTAGACCCTGAAATGTCAGAAAACAGCGTTTCAGCGCAGAACAAAGTTGGTTCAGGCAATGCAAGCTGAATCTCGGTCCCACTTTAACTTTGCAGTCTGTGCATGAATAAAACCTATTTTGCAACACAGAGAAACATATCTGAAGGTGTAGAAGTGTTTTGCATGATTTTTGAAGTTAGACCCTGAAATGTCAGAAAACAGCGTATCAGCGCAGAACAAAGTTGGTTCAGGCAATGCAAGCTGAATCTTGGTCCCACTTTAACTTTGCAGTCTGTGCATGAATAAAACCTATTTTGCAACACAGAGAAACATATCTGAAGGTGTTAGAAGTGTTTTGCATGATTTTTGAAGTTAGACCCTGAAATGTCAGAAAACAGCGTTTCAGCGCAGAACAAAGTTGGTTCAGGCAATGCAAGCTGAATCTCTGTCCCACTTTAAATTTACACTCTGTGCATGAATAAAAGCTATTTTTCAACACAGAGAAACATATCTGAAGGTGTTAGAAGTGTTTTGCATGATTTTTGAAGTTAGACCCTGAAATGTCAGAAAACAGCTTTTCAGCGCAGAACAAAGTTGGTTCAGGCAATGCAAGCTGAATCTTTGTCCCACTTTAAATTTACACTCTGTGCATGAATAAAAGCTATTTTTCAACACAGAGAAACATATCTGAAGGTGTTAGAAGTGTTTTGCATGATTTTTGAAGTTAGACCCTGAAATGTCAGAAAACAGCGTTTCAGCGCAGAACAAAGTTGGTTCAGGCAATGCAAGCTGAATCTCGGTCCCACTTTAACTTTGCAGTCTGTGCATGAATAAAACCTATTTTGCAACACAGAGAAACATATCTGAAGGTGTTAGAAGTGTTTTGCATGATTTTTGAAGTTAGACCCTGAAATGTCAGAAAACAGCGTTTCAGCGCAGAACAAAGTTGGTTCAGGCAATGCAAGCTGAATCTCTGTCCCACTTTAAATTTGCAGTCTGTGCATGAATAAAACTTATTTTGCAACACAGAGAAACATATCTGAAGGTGTTAGAAGTGTTTTGCATGATTTTTGAAGTTAGACCCTGAAATGTCAGAAAACAGCGTTTCAGCGCAGAACAAAGTTGGTTCAGGCAATGCAAGCTGAATCTTGGTCCCACTTTGACTTTGCAGTCTGTGCATGAATAAAACCTATTTTGCAACACAGAGAAACATATCTGAAGGTGTTAGAAGTGTTTTGCATGATTTTTGAAGTTAGACCCTGAAATGTCAGAAAACAGCGTTTCAGCGCAGAACAAAGTTGGTTCAGGCAATGCAAGGTGAATCTCTGTCCCACTTTAAATTTACACTCTGTGCATGAATAAAACCTATTTTGCAACACAGAGAAACATATCTGAAGGTGTTAGAAGTGTTTTGCATGATTTTTGAAGTTAGACCCTGAAATGTCAGAAAACAGCGTTTCAGCGCAGAACAAAGTTGGTTCAGGCAATGCAAGCTGAATCTTGGTCCCACTTTAACTTTGCAGTCTGTGCATGAATAAAACCTATTTTGCAACACAGAGAAACGTATCTGAAGGTGTTAGAAGTGTTTTGCATGATTTTTGAAGTTAGACCCTGAAATGTCAGAAAACAGCGTTTCAGCGCAGAACAAAGTTAGTTCATGCAATGCAAGCTGAATCTCGGTCCCATTTTAACTTTGCAGTCTGTGCATGAATAAAACCTATTTAGCAACACAGAGAAACATATCTGAAGGTGTTAGAAGTGTTTTGCATGATTTTTGAAGTTAGACCCTGAAATGTCAGAAAACAGCTTTTCAGCGCAGAACAAAGTTGGTTCAGGCAATGCAAGCTGAATCTCTGTCCCACTTTAAATTTACACTCTGTGCATGAATAAAACCTATTTTGCAACACAGAGAAACATATCTGAAGGTGTTAGAAGTGTTTTGCATGATTTTTGAAGTTAGACCCTGAAATGTCAGAAAACAGCTTTTCAGCGCAGAACAAAGTTGGTTCAGGCAATTCAAGCTGAATCTCTGTCCCACTTTAAATGTACACTCTGTGCATGAATAAAAGCTATTTTGCAACACAGAGAAACATATCTGAAGGTGTTAGAAGTGTTTTGCATGATTTTTGAAGTTAGACCCTGAAATGTCAGAAAACAGCGTTTCAGCGCAGAACAAAGTTGGTTCAGGCAATGCAAGCTGAATCTCGGTCCCACTTTAACTTTGCAGTCTGTGCATGAATAAAACCTATTTTGCAACACAGAGAAACGTATCTGAAGGTGTTAGAAGTGTTTTGCATGATTTTTGAAGTTAGACCCTGAAATGTCAGAAAACAGCTTTTCAGCGCAGAACAAAGTTGGTTCAGGCAATGCAAGCTGAATCTCTGTCCCACTTTAAATTTACACTCTGTGCATGAATAAAACCTATTTTGCAACACAGAGAAACATATCTGAAGGTGTTAGAAGTGTTTTGCATGATTTTTGAAGTTAGACCCTGAAATGTCAGAAAACAGCTTTTCAGCGCAGAACAAAGTTGGTTCAGGCAATTCAAGCTGAATCTCTGTCCCACTTTAAATTTACACTCTGTGCATGAATAAAAGCTATTTTGCAACACAGAGAAACATATCTGAAGGTGTTAGAAGTGTTTTGCATGATTTTTGAAGTTAGACCCTGAAATGTCAGAAAACAGCGTTTCAGCGCAGAACAAAGTTGGTTCAGGCAATGCAAGCTGAATCTCGGTCCCACTTTAACTTTGCAGTCTGTGCATGAATAAAACCTATTTAGCAACACAGAGAAACATATATGAAGGTGTTAGAAGTGTTTTGCATGATTTTTGAAGTTAGTCCCTGAAATGTCAGAAAACAGCTTTTCAGCGCAGAACAAAGTTGGTTCAGGCAATGCAAGCTGAATCTCTGTCCCACTTTAAATTTACACTCTGTGCATGAATAAAACCTATTTTGCAACACAGAGAAACATATCTGAAGGTGTTAGAAGTGTTTTGCATGATTTTTGAAGTTAGACCCTGAAATGTCAGAAAACAGCTTTTCAGCGCAGAACAAAGTTGGTTCAGGCAATGCAAGCTGAATCTCTGTCCCACTTTAAATTTACACTCTGTGCATGAATAAAACCTATTTAGCAACACAGAGAAACATATCTGAAGGTGTTAGAAGTGTTTTGCATGATTTTTGAAGTTAGACCCTGAAATGTCAGAAAACAGCTTTTCAGCGCAGAACAAAGTTGGTTCAGGCAATGCAAGCTGAATCTCTGTCCCACTTTAAATTTACACTCTGTGCATGAATAAAACCTATTTTGCAACACAGAGAAACATATCTGAAGGTGTTAGAAGTGTTTTGCATGATTTTTGAAGTTAGACCCTGAAATGTCAGAAAACAGCGTTTCAGCGCAGAACAAAGTTGGTTCAGGCAATGCAAGCTGAATCTCTGTCCCACTTTAAATTTACACTCTGTGCATGAATAAAACCTATTTAGCAACACAGAGAAACATATCTGAAGGTGTTAGAAGTGTTTTGCATGATTTTTGAAGTTAGACCCTGAAATGTCAGAAAACAGCGTTTCAGCGCAGAACAAAGTTGGTTCAGGCAATGTAAGGTGAATCTCTGTCCCACTTTAAATTTACACTCTGTGCATGAATAAAACCTATTTTGCAACACAGAGAAACGTATCTGAAGGTGTTAGAAGTGTTTTGCATGATTTTTGAAGTTAGACCCTGAAATGTCAGAAAACAGCGTTTCAGCGCAGAACAAAGTTGGTTCAGGCAATGCAAGGTGAATCTCTGTCCCACTTTAAATTTACACTCTGTGCATGAATAAAACCTATTTTGCAACACAGAGAAACATATCTGAAGGTGTTAGAAGTGTTTTGCATGATTTTTGAAGTTAGACCCTGAAATGTCAGAAAACAGCGTTTCAGCGCAGAACAAAGTTGGTTCAGGCAATGCAAGCTGAATCTCTGTCCCACTTTAAATTTACACTCTGTGCATGAATAAAACCTATTTAGCAACACAGAGAAACATATCTGAAGGTGTTAGAAGTGTTTTGCATGATTTTTGAAGTTAGTCCCTGAAATGTCAGAAAACAGCTTTTCAGCGCAGAACAAAGTTGGTTCAGGCAATGCAAGCTGAATCTCTGTCCCACTTTAAATTTACACTCTCTGCATGAATAAAACCTATTTTGCAACACAGAGAAACATATCTGAAGGTGTTAGAAGTGTTTTGCATGATTTTTGAAGTTAGACCCTGAAATGTCAGAAAACAGCTTTTCAGCGCAGAACAAAGTTGGTTCAGGCAATGCAAGCTGAATCTCTGTCCCACTTTAAATTTACACTCTGTGCATGAATAAAACCTATTTTGCAACACAGAGAAACATATCTGAAGGTGTTAGAAGTGTTTTGCATGATTTTTGAAGTTAGACCCTGAAATGTCAGAAAACAGCGTTTCAGTGCAGAACAAAGTTGGTTCAGGCAATGCAAGCTGAATCTCTGTCCCACTTTAAATTTGCAGTCTGTGCATGAATAAAACCTATTTTGCAACACAGAGAAACATATCTGAAGGTGTTAGAAGTGTTTTGCATGATTTTTGAAGTTAGACCCTGAAATGTCAGAAAACAGCGTTTCAGCGCAGAACAAAGTTGGTTCAGGCAATGCAAGCTGAATCTTGGTCCCACTTTGACTTTGCAGTCTGTGAATGAATAAAACCTATTTTGCAACACAGAGAAACGTATCTGAAGGTGTTAGAAGTGTTTTGCATGATTTTTGAAGTTAGACCCTGAAATGTCAGAAAACAGCGTATCAGCGCAGAACAAAGTTGGTTCAGGCAATGCAAGCTGAATCTTGGTCCCACTTTAACTTTGCAGTCTGTGCATGAATAAAACCTATTTTGCAACACAGAGAAACATATCTGAAGGTGTTAGAAGTGTTTTGCATGATTTTTGAAGTTAGACCCTGAAATGTCAGAAAACAGCGTTTCAGCGCAGAACAAAGTTGGTTCAGGCAATGCAAGCTGAATCTTGGTCCCACTTTGACTTTGCAGTCTGTGCATGAATAAAACCTATTTTGCAACGCAGAGAAACGTATCTGAAGGTGTTAGAAGTGTTTTGCATGATTTTTGAAGTTAGACCCTGAAATGTCAGAAAACAGCGTTTCAGCGCAGAACAAAGTTAGTTCATGCAATGCAAGCTGAATCTCGGTCCCATTTTAACTTTGCAGTCTGTGCATGAATAAAACCTATTTAGCAACACAGAGAAACATATCTGAAGGTGTTAGAAGTGTTTTGCATGATTTTTGAAGTTAGACCCTGAAATGTCAGAAAACAGCTTTTCAGCGCAGAACAAAGTTGGTTCAGGCAATGCAAGCTGAATCTCTGTCCCACTTTAAATTTACACTCTGTGCATGAATAAAAGCTATTTTTCAACACAGAGAAACATATCTGAAGGTGTTAGAAGTGTTTTGCATGATTTTTGAAGTTAGACCCTGAAATGTCAGAAAACAGCGTTTCAGCGCAGAACAAAGTTGGTTCAGGCAATGCAAGGTGAATCTCTGTCCCACTTTAAATTTACACTCTGTGCATGAATAAAACCTATTTTGCAACACAGAGAAACATATCTGAAGGTGTTAGAAGTGTGTTGCATGATTTTTGAAGTTAGACCCTGAAATGTCAGAAAACAGCGTTTCAGCGCAGAACAAAGTTGGTTCAGGCAATGCAAGCTGAATCTCTGTCCCACTTTAAATTTACACTCTGTGCATGAATAAAACCTATTTAGCAACACAGAGAAACATATCTGAAGGTGTTAGAAGTGTTTTGCATGATTTTTGAAGTTAGTCCCTGAAATGTCAGAAAACAGCTTTTCAGCGTAGAACAAAGTTGGTTCAGGCAATGCAAGCTTAATCTCTGTCCCACTTTAAATTTACACTCTGTGCATGAATAAAACCTATTTTGCAACACAGAGAAACATATCTGAAGGTGTTAGAATTGTTTTGCATGATTTTTGAAGTTAGACCCTGAAATGTCAGAAAACAGCGTTTCAGCGCAGAACAAAGTTGGTTCAGGCAATGCAAGCTGAATCTCGGTCCCACTTTAACTTTGCAGTCTGTGCATGAATAAAACCTATTTTGCAACACAGAGAAACATATCTGAAGGTGTTAGAAGTGTTTTGCATGATTTTTGAAGTTAGACCCTGAAATGTCAGAAAACAGCGTTTCAGCGCAGAACAAAGTTGGTTCAGGCAATGCAAGCTGAATCTTGGTCCCACTTTAACTTTGCAGTCTGTGCATGAATAAAACCTATTTTGCAACACAGAGAAACATATCTGAAGGTGTTAGAAGTGTTTTGCATGATTTTTGAAGTTAGACCCTGCAATGTCAGAAAACAGCGTTTCAGCGCAGAACAAAGTTGGTTCAGGCATTGCAAGCTGAATCTCTGTCCCACTATAAATTTACACTCTGTGCATGAATAAAAGCTATTTTGCAACACAGACAAACATATCTGAAGGTGTTAGAAGTGTTTTGCATGATTTTTGAAGTTAGACCCTGAAATGTCAGAAAACAGCTTTTCAGCGCAGAACAAAGTTGGTTCAGGCAATGCAAGCTGAATCTCTGTCCCACTTTAAATTTACACTCTGTGCATGAATAAAACCTATTTAGCAACACAGAGAAACATATCTGAAGGTGTTAGAAGTGTTTTGCATGATTTTTGAAGTTAGACCCTGAAATGTCAGAAAACAGCGTTTCAGCGCAGAACAAAGTTGGTTCAGGCAATGCAAGCTGAATCTCTGTCCCACTTTAAATTTACACTCTGTGCATGAATAAAACCTATTTAGCAACACAGAGAAACATATCTGAAGGTGTTAGAAGTGTTTTGCATGATTTTTGAAGTTAGACCCTGAAATGTCAGAAAACAGCTTTTCAGCGCAGAACAAAGTTGGTTCAGGCAATGCAAGCTGAATCTCTGTCCCACTTTAAATTTACACTCTGTGCATGAATAAAACCTATTTTGCAACACAGAGAAACATATCTGAAGGTGTTAGAAGTGTTTTGCATGATTTTTGAAGTTAGACCCTGAAATGTCAGAAAACAGCGTTTCAGCGCAGAACAAAGTTGGTTCAGGCAATGCAAGCTGAATCTTGGTCCCACTTTGACTTTGCAGTCTGTGCATGAATAAAACCTATTTTGCAACACAGAGAAACGTATCTGAAGGTGTTAGAAGTGTTTTGCATGATTTTTGAAGTTAGACCCTGAAATGTCAGAAAACAGCGTTTCAGCGCAGAACAAAGTTAGTTCATGCAATGCAAGCTGAATCTCGGTCCAATTTTAACTTTGCATTCTGTGCATGAATAAAACCTATTTTGCAACACAGAGAAACATATCTGAAGGTGTTAGAAGTGTTTTGCATGATTTTTGAAGTTAGACCCTGAAATGTCAGAAAACAGCGTTTCAGCGCAGAACAAAGTTGGTTCAGGCAATGCAAGGTGAATCTCTGTCCCACTTTAAATTTACACTCTGTGCATGAATAAAACCTATTTTGCAACACAGAGAAACATATCTGAAGGTGTTAGAAGTGTGTTGCATGATTTTTGAAGTTAGACCCTGAAATGTCAGAAAACAGCGTTTCAGCGCAGAACAAAGTTGGTTCAGGCAATGCAAGCTGAATCTTTGTCCCACTTTAACTTTGCAGTCTGTGCATGAATAAAACCTATTTTGCAACACAGAGAAACATATCTGAAGGTGTTAGAAGTGTTTTGCATGATTTTTGTAGTTAGACCCTGAAATGTCAGAAAACAGCGTTTCAGCGCAGAACAAAGTTGGTTCAGGCAATGCAAGCTGAATCTTGGTCCCACTTTAACTTTGCAGTCTGTGCATGAATAAAACCTATTTTGCAACACAGAGAAACATATCTGAAGGTGTTAGAAGTGTTTTGCATGATTTTTGAAGTTAGACCCTGAAATGTCAGAAAACAGCGTTTCAGCGCAGAACAAAGTTGGTTCAGGCAATGCAAGCTGAATCTCTGTCCCACTTTAAATTTACACTCTGTGCATGAATAAAACCTATTTAGCAACACAGAGAAACATATCTGAAGGTGTTAGAAGTGTTTTGCATGATTTTTGAAGTTAGACCCTGAAATGTCAGAAAACAGCGTTTCAGCGCAGAACAAAGTTGGTTCAGGCAATGCAAGCTGAATCTTGGTCCCACTTTAACTTTGCAGTCTGTGCATGAATAAAACCTATTTTGCAACACAGAGAAACATATCTGAAGGTGTTAGAAGTGTTTTGCATGATTTTTGAAGTTAGACCCTGAAATGTCAGAAAACAGCGTTTCAGCGCAGAACAAAGTTGGTTCAGGCAATGCAAGCTGAATCTCTGTCCCACTTTAAATTTACACTCTGTGCATGAATAAAACCTATTTAGCAACACAGAGAAACATATCTGAAGGTGTTAGAAGTGTTTTGCATGATTTTTGAAGTTAGACCCTGAAATGTCAGAAAACAGCGTTTCAGCGCAGAACAAAGTTGGTTCAGGCAATGCAAGCTGAATCTCTGTCCCACTTTAAATTTACACTCTGTGCATGAATAAAACCTATTTAGCAACACAGAGAAACATATCTGAAGGTGTTAGAAGTGTTTTGCATGATTTTTGAAGTTAGACCCTGAAATGTCAGAAAACAGCTTTTCAGCGCAGAACAAAGTTGGTTCAGGCAATGCAAGCTGAATCTCTGTCCCACTTTAAATTTACACTCTGTGCATGAATAAAACCTATTTTGCAACACAGAGAAACATATCTGAAGGTGTTAGAAGTGTTTTGCATGATTTTTGAAGTTAGACCCTGAAATGTCAGAAAACAGCGTTTCAGCGCAGAACAAAGTTGGTTCAGGCAATGCAAGCTGAATCTTGGTCCCACTTTGACTTTGCAGTCTGTGCATGAATAAAACCTATTTTGCAACACAGAGAAACGTATCTGAAGGTGTTAGAAGTGTTTTGCATGATTTTTGAAGTTAGACCCTGAAATGTCAGAAAACAGCGTTTCAGCGCAGAACAAAGTTAGTTCATGCAATGCAAGCTGAATCTCGGTCCAATTTTAACTTTGCATTCTGTGCATGAATAAAACCTATTTTGCAACACAGAGAAACATATCTGAAGGTGTTAGAAGTGTTTTGCATGATTTTTGAAGTTAGACCCTGAAATGTCAGAAAACAGCGTTTCAGCGCAGAACAAAGTTGGTTCAGGCAATGCAAGGTGAATCTCTGTCCCACTTTAAATTTACACTCTGTGCATGAATAAAACCTATTTTGCAACACAGAGAAACATATCTGAAGGTGTTAGAAGTGTGTTGCATGATTTTTGAAGTTAGACCCTGAAATGTCAGAAAACAGCGTTTCAGCGCAGAACAAAGTTGGTTCAGGCAATGCAAGCTGAATCTTTGTCCCACTTTAACTTTGCAGTCTGTGCATGAATAAAACCTATTTTGCAACACAGAGAAACATATCTGAAGGTGTTAGAAGTGTTTTGCATGATTTTTGAAGTTAGACCCTGCAATGTCAGAAAACAGCGTTTCAGCGCAGAACAAAGTTGGTTCAGGCAATGCAAGCTGAATCTCTGTCCCACTATAAATTTACACTCTGTGCATGAATAAAAGCTATTTTGCAACACAGACAAACATATCTGAAGGTGTTAGAAGTGTTTTGCATGATTTTTGAAGTTAGACCCTGAAATGTCAGAAAACAGCTTTTCAGCGCAGAACAAAGTTGGTTCAGGCAATGCAAGCTGAATCTCTGTCCCACTTTAAATTTACACTCTGTGCATGAATAAAAGCTATTTTTCAACACAGACAAACATATCTGAAGGTGTTAGAAGTGTTTTGCATGATTTTTGAAGTTAGACCCTGAAATGTCAGAAAACAGCGTTTCAGCGCAGAACAAAGTTAGTTCAGGCAATGCAAGCTGAATCTCGGTCCCACTTTAACTTTGCAGTCTGTGCATGAATAAAACCTATTTTGCAACACAGAGAAACATATCTGAAGGTGTTAGAAGTGTTTTGCATGATTTTTGAAGTTAGACCCTGAAATGTCAGAAAACAGCGTGTCAGCGCAGAACAAAGTTGGTTCAGGCAATGCAAGCTGAATCTCTGTCCCACTTTAAATTTGCAGTCTGTGCATGAATAAAACCTATTTAGCAACACAGAGAAACATATCTGAAGGTGTTAGAAGTGTTTTGCATGATTTTTGAAGTTAGACCCTGAAATGTCAGAAAACAGCTTTTCAGCGCAGAACAAAGTTGGTTCAGGCAATGCAAGCTGAATCTCTGTCCCACTTTAAATTTACACTCTGTGCATGAATAAAACCTATTTTGCAACACAGAGAAACATATCTGAAGGTGTTAGAAGTGTTTTGCATGATTTTTGAAGTTAGACCCTGAAATGTCAGAAAACAGCTTTTCAGCGCAGAACAAAGTTGGTTCAGGCAATTCAAGCTGAATCTCTGTCCCACTTTAAATTTACACTCTGTGCATGAATAAAAGCTATTTTGCAACACAGAGAAACATATCTGAAGGTGTTAGAAGTGTTTTGCATGATTTTTGAAGTTAGACCCTGAAATGTCAGAAAACAGCGTTTCAGCGCAGAACAAAGTTGGTTCAGGCAATGCAAGCTGAATCTCGGTCCCACTTTAACTTTGCAGTCTGTGCATGAATAAAACCTATTTTGCAACACAGAGAAACATATCTGAAGGTGTAGAAGTGTTTTGCATGATTTTTGAAGTTAGACCCTGAAATGTCAGAAAACAGCGTATCAGCGCAGAACAAAGTTGGTTCAGGCAATGCAAGCTGAATCTTGGTCCCACTTTAACTTTGCAGTCTGTGCATGAATAAAACCTATTTTGCAACACAGAGAAACATATCTGAAGGTGTTAGAAGTGTTTTGCATGATTTTTGAAGTTAGACCCTGAAATGTCAGAAAACAGCTTTTCAGCGCAGAACAAAGTTGGTTCAGGCAATGCAAGCTGAATCTCTGTCCCACTTTAAATTTACACTATGTGCATGAATAAAACCTATTTTGCAACACAGAGAAACATATCTGAAGGTGTTAGAAGTGTTTTGCATGATTTTTGAAGTTAGACCCTGAAATGTCAGAAAACAGCTTTTCAGCGCAGAACAAAGTTGGTTCAGGCAATTCAAGCTGAATCTCTGTCCCACTTTAAATTTACACTCTGTGCATGAATAAAAGCTATTTTGCAACACAGAGAAACATATCTGAAGGTGTTAGAAGTGTTTTGCATGATTTTTGAAGTTAGACCCTGAAATGTCAGAAAACAGCGTTTCAGCGCAGAACAAAGTTGGTTCAGGCAATGCAAGCTGAATCTCGGTCCCACTTTAACTTTGCAGTCTGTGCATGAATAAAACCTATTTTGCAACACAGAGAAACATATCTGAAGGTGTTAGAAGTGTTTTGCATGATTTTTGAAGTTAGACCCTGAAATGTCAGAAAACAGCGTATCAGCGCAGAACAAAGTTGGTTCAGGCAATGCAAGCTGAATCTTGGTCCCACTTTAACTTTGCAGTCTGTGCATGAATAAAACCTATTTTGCAACACAGAGAAACATATCTGAAGGTGTTAGAAGTGTTTTGCATGATTTTTGAAGTTAGACCCTGAAATGTCAGAAAACAGCGTTTCAGCGCAGAACAAAGTTGGTTCAGGCAATGCAAGCTGAATCTCTGTCCCACTTTAAATTTACACTCTGTGCATAAATAAAAGCTATTTTTCAACACAGAGAAACATATCTGAAGGTGCTAGAAGTGTTTTGCATGATTTTTGAAGTTAGACCCTGAAATGTCAGAAAACAGCTTTTCAGCGCAGAACAAAGTTGGTTCAGGCAATGCAAGCTGAATCTTTGTCCCACTTTAAATTTACACTCTGTGCATGAATAAAAGCTATTTTTCAACACAGAGAAACATATCTGAAGGTGTTAGAAGTGTTTTGCATGATTTTTGAAGTTAGACCCTGAAATGTCAGAAAACAGCGTTTCAGCGCAGAACAAAGTTGGTTCAGGCAATGCAAGCTGAATCTCGGTCCCACTTTAACTTTGCAGTCTGTGCATGAATAAAACCTATTTTGCAACACAGAGAAACATATCTGAAGGTGTTAGAAGTGTTTTGCATGATTTTTGAAGTTAGACCCTGAAATGTCAGAAAACAGCGTTTCAGCGCAGAACAAAGTTGGTTCAGGCAATGCAAGCTGAATCTCTGTCCCACTTTAAATTTACACTCTGTGCATGAATAAAACCTATTTTGCAACACAGAGAAACATATCTGAAGGTGTTAGAATTGTTTTGCATGATTTTTGAAGTTAGACCCTGAAATGTCAGAAAACAGCGTTTCAGCGCAGAACAAAGTTGGTTCAGGCAATGCAAGCTGAATCTCGGTCCCACTTTAACTTTGCAGTCTGTGCATGAATAAAACCTATTTTGCAACACAGAGAAACATATCTGAAGGTGTTAGAAGTGTTTTGCATGATTTTTGAAGTTAGACCCTGAAATGTCAGAAAACAGCGTTTCAGCGCAGAACAAAGTTGGTTCAGGCAATGCAAGCTGAATCTTGGTCCCACTTTAACTTTGCAGTCTGTGCATGAATAAAACCTATTTTGCAACACAGAGAAACATATCTGAAGGTGTTAGAAGTGTTTTGCATGATTTTTGAAGTTAGACCCTGCAATGTCAGAAAACAGCGTTTCAGCGCAGAACAAAGTTGGTTCAGGCATTGCAAGCTGAATCTCTGTCCCACTATAAATTTACACTCTGTGCATGAATAAAAGCTATTTTGCAACACAGACAAACATATCTGAAGGTGTTAGAAGTGTTTTGCATGATTTTTGAAGTTAGACCCTGAAATGTCAGAAAACAGCTTTTCAGCGCAGAACAAAGTTGGTTCAGGCAATGCAAGCTGAATCTCTGTCCCACTTTAAATTTACACTCTGTGCATGAATAAAACCTATTTAGCAACACAGAGAAACATATCTGAAGGTGTTAGAAGTGTTTTGCATGATTTTTGAAGTTAGACCCTGAAATGTCAGAAAACAGCGTTTCAGCGCAGAACAAAGTTGGTTCAGGCAATGCAAGCTGAATCTCTGTCCCACTTTAAATTTACACTCTGTGCATGAATAAAACCTATTTAGCAACACAGAGAAACATATCTGAAGGTGTTAGAAGTGTTTTGCATGATTTTTGAAGTTAGACCCTGAAATGTCAGAAAACAGCTTTTCAGCGCAGAACAAAGTTGGTTCAGGCAATGCAAGCTGAATCTCTGTCCCACTTTAAATTTACACTCTGTGCATGAATAAAACCTATTTTGCAACACAGAGAAACATATCTGAAGGTGTTAGAAGTGTTTTGCATGATTTTTGAAGTTAGACCCTGAAATGTCAGAAAACAGCGTTTCAGCGCAGAACAAAGTTGGTTCAGGCAATGCAAGGTGAATCTCTGTCCCACTTTAAATTTACACTCTGTGCATGAATAAAACCTATTTTGCAACACAGAGAAACATATCTGAAGGTGTTAGAAGTGTGTTGCATGATTTTTGAAGTTAGACCCTGAAATGTCAGAAAACAGCGTTTCAGCGCAGAACAAAGTTGGTTCAGGCAATGCAAGCTGAATCTTTGTCCCACTTTAACTTTGCAGTCTGTGCATGAATAAAACCTATTTTGCAACACAGAGAAACATATCTGAAGGTGTTAGAAGTGTTTTGCATGATTTTTGTAGTTAGACCCTGAAATGTCAGAAAACAGCGTTTCAGCGCAGAACAAAGTTGGTTCAGGCAATGCAAGCTGAATCTTGGTCCCACTTTAACTTTGCAGTCTGTGCATGAATAAAACCTATTTTGCAACACAGAGAAACATATCTGAAGGTGTTAGAAGTGTTTTGCATGATTTTTGAAGTTAGACCCTGAAATGTCAGAAAACAGCGTTTCAGCGCAGAACAAAGTTGGTTCAGGCAATGCAAGCTGAATCTCTGTCCCACTTTAAATTTACACTCTGTGCATGAATAAAACCTATTTAGCAACACAGAGAAACATATCTGAAGGTGTTAGAAGTGTTTTGCATGATTTTTGAAGTTAGACCCTGAAATGTCAGAAAACAGCGTTTCAGCGCAGAACAAAGTTGGTTCAGGCAATGCAAGCTGAATCTTGGTCCCACTTTAACTTTGCAGTCTGTGCATGAATAAAACCTATTTTGCAACACAGAGAAACATATCTGAAGGTGTTAGAAGTGTTTTGCATGATTTTTGAAGTTAGACCCTGAAATGTCAGAAAACAGCGTTTCAGCGCAGAACAAAGTTGGTTCAGGCAATGCAAGCTGAATCTCTGTCCCACTTTAAATTTACACTCTGTGCATGAATAAAACCTATTTAGCAACACAGAGAAACATATCTGAAGGTGTTAGAAGTGTTTTGCATGATTTTTGAAGTTAGACCCTGAAATGTCAGAAAACAGCGTTTCAGCGCAGAACAAAGTTGGTTCAGGCAATGCAAGCTGAATCTCTGTCCCACTTTAAATTTACACTCTGTGCATGAATAAAACCTATTTAGCAACACAGAGAAACATATCTGAAGGTGTTAGAAGTGTTTTGCATGATTTTTGAAGTTAGACCCTGAAATGTCAGAAAACAGCTTTTCAGCGCAGAACAAAGTTGGTTCAGGCAATGCAAGCTGAATCTCTGTCCCACTTTAAATTTACACTCTGTGCATGAATAAAACCTATTTTGCAACACAGAGAAACATATCTGAAGGTGTTAGAAGTGTTTTGCATGATTTTTGAAGTTAGACCCTGAAATGTCAGAAAACAGCGTTTCAGCGCAGAACAAAGTTGGTTCAGGCAATGCAAGCTGAATCTTGGTCCCACTTTGACTTTGCAGTCTGTGCATGAATAAAACCTATTTTGCAACACAGAGAAACGTATCTGAAGGTGTTAGAAGTGTTTTGCATGATTTTTGAAGTTAGACCCTGAAATGTCAGAAAACAGCGTTTCAGCGCAGAACAAAGTTAGTTCATGCAATGCAAGCTGAATCTCGGTCCAATTTTAACTTTGCATTCTGTGCATGAATAAAACCTATTTTGCAACACAGAGAAACATATCTGAAGGTGTTAGAAGTGTTTTGCATGATTTTTGAAGTTAGACCCTGAAATGTCAGAAAACAGCGTTTCAGCGCAGAACAAAGTTGGTTCAGGCAATGCAAGGTGAATCTCTGTCCCACTTTAAATTTACACTCTGTGCATGAATAAAACCTATTTTGCAACACAGAGAAACATATCTGAAGGTGTTAGAAGTGTGTTGCATGATTTTTGAAGTTAGACCCTGAAATGTCAGAAAACAGCGTTTCAGCGCAGAACAAAGTTGGTTCAGGCAATGCAAGCTGAATCTTTGTCCCACTTTAACTTTGCAGTCTGTGCATGAATAAAACCTATTTTGCAACACAGAGAAACATATCTGAAGGTGTTAGAAGTGTTTTGCATGATTTTTGAAGTTAGACCCTGAAATGTCAGAAAACAGCGTTTCAGCGCAGAACAAAGTTGGTTCAGGCAATGCAAGCTGAATCTTGGTCCCACTTTAACTTTGCAGTCTGTGCATGAATAAAACCTATTTTGCAACACAGAGAAACATATCTGAAGGTGTTAGAAGTGTTTTGCATGATTTTTGAAGTTAGACCCTGAAATGTCAGAAAACAGCGTTTCAGCGCAGAACAAAGTTGGTTCAGGCAATGCAAGCTGAATCTCTGTCCCACTTTAAATTTACACTCTGTGCATGAATAAAACCTATTTAGCAACACAGAGAAACATATCTGAAGGTGTTAGAAGTGTTTTGCATGATTTTTGAAGTTAGACCCTGAAATGTCAGAAAACAGCGTTTCAGCGCAGAACAAAGTTGGTTCAGGCAATGCAAGCTGAATCTCTGTCCCACTTTAAATTTACACTCTGTGCATGAATAAAACCTATTTAGCAACACAGAGAAACATATCTGAAGGTGTTAGAAATGTTTTGCATGATTTTTGAAGTTAGACCCTGAAATGTCAGAAAACAGCTTTTCAGCGCAGAACAAAGTTGGTTCAGGCAATGCAAGCTGAATCTCTGTCCCACTTTAAATTTACACTCTGTGCATGAATAAAACCTATTTTGAAACACAGAGAAACATATCTGAAGGTGTTAGAAGTGTTTTGCATGATTTTTGAAGTTAGACCCTGAAATGTCAGAAAACAGCGTTTCAGCGCAGAACAAAGTTGGTTCAGGCAATGCAAGCTGAATCTTGGTCCCACTTTGACTTTGCAGTCTGTGCATGAATAAAACCTATTTTGCAACACAGAGAAACGTATCTGAAGGTGTTAGAAGTGTTTTGCATGATTTTTGAAGTTAGACCCTGAAATGTCAGAAAACAGCGTTTCAGCGCAGAACAAAGTTAGTTCATGCAATGCAAGCTGAATCTCGGTCCAATTTTAACTTTGCATTCTGTGCATGAATAAAACCTATTTTGCAACACAGAGAAACATATCTGAAGGTGTTAGAAGTGTTTTGCATGATTTTTGAAGTTAGACCCTGAAATGTCAGAAAACAGCGTTTCAGCGCAGAACAAAGTTGGTTCAGGCAATGCAAGGTGAATCTCTGTCCCACTTTAAATTTACACTCTGTGCATGAATAAAAACCTATTTTGCAACACAGAGAAACATATCTGAAGGTGTTAGAAGTGTGTTGCATGATTTTTGAAGTTAGACCCTGAAATGTCAGAAAACAGCGTTTCAGCGCAGAACAAAGTTGGTTCAGGCAATGCAAGCTGAATCTCTGTCCCACTTTAAATTTACACTCTGTGCATGAATAAAACCTATTTAGCAACACAGAGAAACATATCTGAAGGTGTTAGAAGTGTTTTGCATGATTTTTGAAGTTAGTCCCTGAAATGTCAGAAAACAGCTTTTCAGCGCAGAACAAAGTTGGTTCAGGCAATGCAAGCTGAATCTCTGTCCCACTTTAAATTTACACTCTGTGCATGAATAAAACCTATTTTGCAACACAGAGAAACATATCTGAAGGTGCTAGAAGTGTTTTGCATGATTTTTGAAGTTAGACCCTGAAATGTCAGAAAACAGCTTTTCAGCGCAGAACAAAGTTGGTTCAGGCAATGCAAGCTGAATCTCTGTCCCACTTTAAATTTACACTCTGTGCATGAATAAAACCTATTTAGCAACACAGAGAAACATATCTGAAGGTGTTAGAATTGTTTTGCATGATTTTTGAAGTTAGACCCTGAAATGTCAGAAAACAGCGTTTCAGCGCAGAACAAAGTTGGTTCAGGCAATGCAAGCTGAATCTCGGTCCCACTTTAACTTTGCAGTCTGTGCATGAATAAAACCTATTTTGCAACACAGAGAAACATATCTGAAGGTGTTAGAAGTGTTTTGCATGATTTTTGAAGTTAGACCCTGAAATGTCAGAAAACAGCGTTTCAGCGCAGAACAAAGTTGGTTCAGGCAATGCAAGCTGAATCTTGGTCCCACTTTAACTTTGCAGTCTGTGCATGAATAAAACCTATTTTGCAACACAGAGAAACATATCTGAAGGTGTTAGAAGTGTTTTGCATGGTTTTTGAAGTTAGACCCTGCAATGTCAGAAAACAGCGTTTCAGCGCAGAACAAAGTTGGTTCAGGCAATGCAAGCTGAATCTCTGTCCCACTATAAATTTACACTCTGTGCATGAATAAAAGCTATTTTGCAACACAGACAAACATATCTGAAGGTGTTAGAAGTGTTTTGCATGATTTTTGAAGTTAGACCCTGAAATGTCAGAAAACAGCTTTTCAGCGCAGAACAAAGTTGGTTCAGGCAATGCAAGCTGAATCTCTGTCCCACTTTAAATTTACACTCTGTGCATGAATAAAAGCTATTTTTCAACACAGACAAACATATCTGAAGGTGTTAGAAGTGTTTTGCATGATTTTTGAAGTTAGACCCTGAAATGTCAGAAAACAGCGTTTCAGCGCAGAACAAAGTTAGTTCAGGCAATGCAAGCTGAATCTCGGTCCCACTTTAACTTTGCAGTCTGTGCATGAATAAAACCTATTTTGCAACACAGAGAAACATATCTGAAGGTGTTAGAAGTGTTTTGCATGATTTTTGAAGTTAGACCCTGAAATGTCAGAAAACAGCGTGTCAGCGCAGAACAAAGTTGGTTCAGGCAATGCAAGCTGAATCTCTGTCCCACTTTAAATTTGCAGTCTGTGCATGAATAAAACCTATTTAGCAACACAGAGAAACATATCTGAAGGTGTTAGAAGTGTTTTGCATGATTTTTGAAGTTAGACCCTGAAATGTCAGAAAACAGCTTTTCAGCGCAGAACAAAGTTGGTTCAGGCAATGCAAGCTGAATCTCTGTCCCACTTTAAATTTACACTCTGTGCATGAATAAAACCTATTTTGCAACACAGAGAAACATATCTGAAGGTGTTAGAAGTGTTTTGCATGATTTTTGAAGTTAGACCCTGAAATGTCAGAAAACAGCTTTTCAGCGCAGAACAAAGTTGGTTCAGGCAATTCAAGCTGAATCTCTGTCCCACTTTAAATTTACACTCTGTGCATGAATAAAAGCTATTTTGCAACACAGAGAAACATATCTGAAGGTGTTAGAAGTGTTTTGCATGATTTTTGAAGTTAGACCCTGAAATGTCAGAAAACAGCGTTTCAGCGCAGAACAAAGTTGGTTCAGGCAATGCAAGCTGAATCTCGGTCCCACTTTAACTTTGCAGTCTGTGCATGAATAAAACCTATTTTGCAACACAGAGAAACATATCTGAAGGTGTAGAAGTGTTTTGCATGATTTTTGAAGTTAGACCCTGAAATGTCAGAAAACAGCGTATCAGCGCAGAACAAAGTTGGTTCAGGCAATGCAAGCTGAATCTTGGTCCCACTTTAACTTTGCAGTCTGTGCATGAATAAAACCTATTTTGCAACACAGAGAAACATATCTGAAGGTGTTAGAAGTGTTTTGCATGATTTTTGAAGTTAGACCCTGAAATGTCAGAAAACAGCTTTTCAGCGCAGAACAAAGTTGGTTCAGGCAATGCAAGCTGAATCTCTGTCCCACTTTAAATTTACACTATGTGCATGAATAAAACCTATTTTGCAACACAGAGAAACATATCTGAAGGTGTTAGAAGTGTTTTGCATGATTTTTGAAGTTAGACCCTGAAATGTCAGAAAACAGCTTTTCAGCGCAGAACAAAGTTGGTTCAGGCAATTCAAGCTGAATCTCTGTCCCACTTTAAATTTACACTCTGTGCATGAATAAAAGCTATTTTGCAACACAGAGAAACATATCTGAAGGTGTTAGAAGTGTTTTGCATGATTTTTGAAGTTAGACCCTGAAATGTCAGAAAACAGCGTTTCAGCGCAGAACAAAGTTGGTTCAGGCAATGCAAGCTGAATCTCGGTCCCACTTTAACTTTGCAGTCTGTGCATGAATAAAACCTATTTTGCAACACAGAGAAACATATCTGAAGGTGTTAGAAGTGTTTTGCATGATTTTTGAAGTTAGACCCTGAAATGTCAGAAAACAGCGTATCAGCGCAGAACAAAGTTGGTTCAGGCAATGCAAGCTGAATCTTGGTCCCACTTTAACTTTGCAGTCTGTGCATGAATAAAACCTATTTTGCAACACAGAGAAACATATCTGAAGGTGTTAGAAGTGTTTTGCATGATTTTTGAAGTTAGACCCTGAAATGTCAGAAAACAGCGTTTCAGCGCAGAACAAAGTTGGTTCAGGCAATGCAAGCTGAATCTCTGTCCCACTTTAAATTTACACTCTGTGCATAAATAAAAGCTATTTTTCAACACAGAGAAACATATCTGAAGGTGCTAGAAGTGTTTTGCATGATTTTTGAAGTTAGACCCTGAAATGTCAGAAAACAGCTTTTCAGCGCAGAACAAAGTTGGTTCAGGCAATGCAAGCTGAATCTTTGTCCCACTTTAAATTTACACTCTGTGCATGAATAAAAGCTATTTTTCAACACAGAGAAACATATCTGAAGGTGTTAGAAGTGTTTTGCATGATTTTTGAAGTTAGACCCTGAAATGTCAGAAAACAGCGTTTCAGCGCAGAACAAAGTTGGTTCAGGCAATGCAAGCTGAATCTCGGTCCCACTTTAACTTTGCAGTCTGTGCATGAATAAAACCTATTTTGCAACACAGAGAAACATATCTGAAGGTGTTAGAAGTGTTTTGCATGATTTTTGAAGTTAGACCCTGAAATGTCAGAAAACAGCGTTTCAGCGCAGAACAAAGTTGGTTCAGGCAATGCAAGCTGAATCTCTGTCCCACTTTAAATTTGCAGTCTGTGCATGAATAAAACCTATTTTGCAACACAGAGAAACATATCTGAAGGTGTTAGAAGTGTTTTGCATGATTTTTGAAGTTAGACCCTGAAATGTCAGAAAACAGCGTTTCAGCGCAGAACAAAGTTGGTTCAGGCAATGCAAGCTGAATCTTGGTCCCACTTTAACTTTGCAGTCTGTGCATGAATAAAACCTATTTTGCAACACAGAGAAACATATCTGAAGGTGTTAGAAGTGTTTTGCATGATTTTTGAAGTTAGACCCTGAAATGTCAGAAAACTGCTTTTCAGCGCAGAACAAAGTTGGTTCAGGCAATGCAAGCTGAATCTCTGTCCCACTTTAACTTTGCAGTCTGTGCATGAATAAAACCTATTTTGCAACACAGAGAAACATATCTGAAGGTGTTAGAAGTGTTTTGCATGATTTTTGAAGTTAGACCCTGAAATGTCAGAAAACAAATCTCGGGTTACTTGAATGTAACCTTGTTCCCTGAGAAAGCGGAACGAGATGCTGCGCTGCTAAGCGCTTTGGGAACGTCTTTAGAAGTGACCAGCTGTGAATATTGTGTGTAAAACGTCAATACAATTGACTAGACGGCAGTATAGCCTCGGTTGGTGACGTCACCGGAGCGCACGCGCACGAGGCTATAAATAGATGAGCCACAGGTGCATCGTCAGGATATTTTGTCTGAAGAGCAGTCCTGGGACATCTTCAGCACGGCAAAGTAGCGCAGCATCTCGTTCCGCTTTCTCAGGGAACAAGGTTACATTCAAGTAACCCGAGATTTGTTCCCTTTTGAAAGCTACAGTCGATGCTGCGCTGCTAAGCGCTTTGGGAACGAGAATACCCACGCCGCCGTGCTTGATTATGTCTGGACTCCTACGGTTGTGCAGGTGTGTTTCACAAGAACGCAAGAAGGTCTAGACATTAGCTTGTGATGTCGACTCAAGGACGTGAGAGCCCGGAGTGGCATGAACATCCAAGCTATAAAATCTTATGAATGTGTGCGGAGAGGACCAGCCTGCCGCATCACAAACTTGTTGTAGGGGAGCGCCCCTTGCCAGTGCATTGGACGAGGTGACCCCCCTGGTGGAGTGAGCCCTTAGGCCTATAGGCGAAGCTTGACCGCGCGCCTCATAGGCAAGAGCTATAGCATCCCTGACCCAATGAGAGATAGTCTGCTTGGAGGCAGCTGCCCCTCTGTTATGGACACCATAACAGATGAAAAGTTGCTCCGACTTACGCCACTGGCTAGTGCGGTGGACGTAAGCCTGAAGAGCACGGACTGGACATAGTCTATGAGATACCTCCTGCTCCGGCGTTAAAAACGGTGGAGGAAGAAGGCTTCAAGAATGACCGGATGAACAGCCGAGAATGGAATCTTGGGCAGGTAATCAGGATGAGGATGCAAAATCACTTTCACCATTCCCGGGGTAAAGTCTAGACAGGATGTCGAGATAGACAGAGCCTGCATATCCCCAACTCTCTTCATAGAGGTTATTGCCATTAGAAAAACCATTTCAAAGTCAGAAGTTTATCAGACGCTGACTCTAGCGGTTCAAAGGGGCTCGAACTAGACCCTCAAGGACTTTAGATAAGTCCCAAGAAGGGATCTTAGTCTTAACTGGAGGCCTCAGTCGTCTGGCTCCAAAGAGGAAGCGAGAGATCAGAGGGTGTCTCCCAAGTGGTGCACCATCAATTAAGGTGTGGCAAGCCGAAAGAGCGGCCACATAAACCCTAAGAGTAGCAGGACATGTGCCTGTTGATACTCACCTTGCATGAAGTCCAGTACTGAAGCAATCTGGCAGTTAACTGGATCTACATTGTGTTCTGCACACCACCTTTCAAAAAACACCCCATTAATGGCATAATATCTCCTAGTGGAGGGAGCCCTAGCACTTAGGATGGTCTCAATAACGGCAGGTGAAAGCCCAGTGTCCCTCAGTTGGTTCCCCTCAGGGGCCAAACATGAAGTTTCCACAGGTCGGGCCTGGGGTGGAATATCGTTCCCCCCGCCTGCGATAGAAGGTCCCTCCTCTCCGGAATCGCCCAAGGCGAGCCGTCGAGGAGAGATATTATCTCCGAGAACCATACTCTGTTCGGCCAACGCGGCGCTATCAATAAGAGGCAAGACCCTTGCTGGCGAACTTTGGCTAGAACCCCCGGGAGCAGAGAGACTGGAGGAAACGCATACAGGCGCATATTGGGCCATGAGTGCGCCATCGCATCCAGACCCAACGGAGCTGGATGACTCAGAGAGAAGTAAAGGGGACATTGCGCTGTCTGTTCGGAGGCGAAGAGGTCCACTTCCGCTTGATAACATCTGGTCCATATCAGATTCACTACTTCCGGGTGGAGTTTCCACTCGCCCGTCGGTAATGTCTGTCTGGACAGCAAGTCTGCTCCCACATTCAAGTGCCCTGGAATGTAAACTGCCTTGAGTGACAGGAACTTTCCTTGGGCCCAGAGAAAAGTCTGTCTCGCTAACCTGTTCAGGTTGCGAGAACATAGACCTCCCTGGTGATTATGTAAGAGACTGCCGCTGTGTTGTCCACCCGCACTAGGACATAACAGCCCCTTAATTGAAGGAGAAAATATTTCAGAGCCAGAAATATAGCCATCAACTCGAGGCAGCTGATGTGCCAAACAAGCTGACGGCCCTCCCATGCCCCTTAAGCTGGACGACCATTTAAGGTCGCTACCCAGCCCATCAGGGAGGCATCCGTCGTTAGCAGTTCGCGACGACATGGAGCCTCTAGAGTGGGACCCAAGGTGAGGAACCGGGGTCTGAACCACGGAGATAGTGTACGAAGCCATAGCGGCGCGCCACTTTTATTTGCCTTAAAGGATTGGCTCTTGGATAAAATCCTCCGGCTTTTAACCACAACTGAAACTGTCTCATGTGCAACAGCCCCAAAGGAATCACCGTGGATGCTGATGCCATGAAATCTAACATTGTTGGTACTGACGAACAGTGCATTCTTGGTCTGGCCTGCCTTTGGTCATGGTCTGCCGAATGGTCTCGATTCGAGCGGGAGACTGCTGCGCCCACATCGTAATCGAATCCCAAACGATTCCGAAATAAGTCATTCTCAAGGCAGGAGAAAGAACACTTTCCTTGGTGTTGAGTCTCAACCCTAGAGAAACCAGATGAGCTAACACGATGTCTCGTGATGGATCTCCATCTCTCGCGATTGTGCTCAGAATTGACCAATTGTTTATGTAGTCCAAAATGCGAATGCCCAGGGGTCGTGATGGAGCCCTGTGCTGCATCCATGCATTTTGTGTATGTGCGGGTGACAAGGCTAGGCCGAATGGAGGAACCCGAAATTGGTACGCTTCGCCCCCGAAAGCGAACCTCAGGTATTTCCTTTATTGTGGCAATATTTCTATGCGAAAATATGCGTCCTTCAGATCGATCGTGACGAACCGATCATGATGTTGAATCTGCGTCACGACTGTCTTGACAGTTTACATCTTGAACTTGAGCGCTTTAACTGAATGGTTTAAGCCTCGAAGATCTAAGATTGGACGCAGCCCCCCATTCTTTTTGGGAACCAGGAAGTATCTGCTTTAATAGCCCGACTCTCTTACTGAAAGAGGAACATGCTCTATGGCCTCTTTGCTCAGAAGATTTTGTAGCTGTTGTGACAGTACGTGCATCAGTTCCGGTTTCACGGAAGTGTAAACCACGCCGTTGAAACGCAGAAGATGACTGATAAATTGGATTTTATATCCTATCTGTACTGTGCTTAAACCCCACAAAGAGATACCTGGCAGAAGCTTTACACGCTGCCAGACTCTGAGAGTGGTATTAATTTAGTTTTAATTTTAATACTTCCTTTTGAGGGCATGTTAGATGTTCAGCGTCCAGAATGACAGCTGGAAACGACAGAACATCTAACATTTCGCTGGAAACCGCTGCCCCCCGAGGCACGAGAAGTGGCGGGGATGGAGAGGTTTTATGAGGGTATCGGGAAGTGGTGAAGATGTTAAACACGCCACATCCCGCGGGGAACTACCCTCACCGTAGATACCAGACCATCAGGACTTTCTATTTTTGTTAATAATAGTCCTGAGGTCTTGCTTGGGAGGTTGCTGGGCGCAGCGAGCCTGTTCCCAGTCTCTACGAGGGGGAGCACGCTAAGCCACGCTCTGCTTTTTAACCTCCCTAGATGTTGAAGGACCGGGGCGGGACTGTGTTAGACGGCCCCTCCCCTTGAGTGCGGCGAGGAAGAAATGCACAAATACTTCATCTTGTCTCTTTACCTCCTTATATATGTCAACAATGGTATTAACCAGGTTTTCAAATAAACCGGAGGGAGAAACGGGGGAATCTAACAGGAAAAAACAGTTTTCTTTCTTTAATTCCTGTCAGATTCAGCCACAGCAGCCTCTCCGCGCTGATCAAAGCACTCAAAGAGCGGCCGCTGGCGCGAGCCGTTTGCTTGATTGCACGGAGAGACACACTCAAATCCTTCAATAAATCAGCCTGGTACGCCTGTAACACTGCTATAGTGTGCAACGCAGCACCAGCCTGACCTGCAGCTTGATAAACTTTACCCACTAGGCTGATGTTGTGCTACATGGTTTAGTGGGGAGAGTAGGTTTCTTTATAGACGATGTAAATTCGGGCGAGAGATAGCTCGCGAGCGTCCCTTTCACCCGATATCTCCATATATCCCCGCGACTTCACACCCACGATAGTCGAAAAAGTCGACGTCGAAGGCACAAAGACACGAGAAGTACATGAGAAGTATAATCCACAAATCTACTGTGTTTGGGGATCTCTTATTCGCGTGGCCAGTCAAGCTGCAACCTGTCCACGGCGCGAGTAACCACCTCTAACAATTCCTCGACAGATCTCTTTCCGCGAGAGGAATGCTCAGAGGCTGGCTGCTCGTGCTATGACGAGCCAAGAGATATGTTATCCCCCTCGAGAACCGAAGAAGCACCGGAGCGCGCTTCGAGATCACGAGAGTGGATATTAGGATCTGGTGACGTGGCAAGCGAAAGGGACTGACCCGTCTCTTGCTCGTCATTTAGATCCAAACAAACAAAACAGTAATCGTGTGTATCCAGCTCCGAAATGGGACGGGAGCATGGAGGAACACAACGCTTACTGGTTTGTAGACTCATTTTTACTCTTTTTTTTTTTTTTCTCTTTAAACTCTTTGATTTAACTTGAGAGAGAAAAGATAGAAAAGAGTGAAATTTTCTGTACACTGCCTAGCAAAAACTAACTCCTAACAAAGATCAAAAGATGAGTTAGAGAGAGAGTTCTTTGACGCACACATGCACAGAGTGATCTGAAAACAAAAGACCTGACGATGCACCTGTGGCTCATCTATTTATAGCCTCGTGCGCGTGCGCTCCGGTGACGTCACCAACCGAGGCTATACTGCCGTCTAGTCAATTGTATTGACGTTTTACACACAATATTCACAGCTGATCACTTCTAAAGACGTTCCCAAAGCGCTTAGCAGCGCAGCATCGACTGTAGCTTTCAAAAGGGAACAGCGTTTCAGCGCAGAACAAAGTTGGTTCAGGCAATGCAAGCTGAATCTCTGTCCCACTTTAAATTTACACTCTGTGCATGAATAAAACCTATTTTGCAACACAGAGAAACATATCTGAAGGTGTTAGAAGTGTTTTGCATGATTTTTTAAGTTAGACCCTGAAATGTCAGAAAACAGCGTTTCAGCGCAGAACAAAGTTGGTTCAGGCAATGCAAGCTGAATCTTGGTCCCACTTTAACTTTGCAGTCTGTGCATGAATAAAACCTATTTTGCAACACAGAGAAACATATCTGAAGGTGTTAGAAGTGTTTTGCATGATTTTTGAAGTTAGACCCTGAAATGTCAGAAAACTGCTTTTCAGCGCAGAACAAAGTTGGTTCAGGCAATGCAAGTTGAATCTCTGTCCCACTTTAAATTTACACTCTGTGCATGAATAAAACCTATTTTGCAACACAGAGAAACATATCTGAAGGTGTTAGAAGTGTTTTGCATGATTTTTGAAGTTAGACCCTGAAATGTCAGAAAACAGCTTTTCAGCGCAGAACAAAGTTGGTTCAGGCAATGCAAGCTGAATCTCTGTCCCACTTTAAATTTACACTCTGTGCATGAATAAAAGCTATTTTGCAACACAGAGAAACATATCTGAAGGTGTTAGAAGTGTTTTGCATGTTTTTTGAAGTTAGACCCTGAAATGTCAGAAAACAGCTTTTCAGCGCAGAACAAAGTTGGTTCAGGCAATGCAAGCTGAATCTCTGTCCCACTTTAAATTTACACTCTGTGCATGAATAAAACCTATTTAGCAACACAGAGAAACATATCTGAAGGTGTTAGAAGTGTTTTGCATGATTTTTGAAGTTAGACCCTGAAATGTCAGAAAACAGCGTTTCAGCGCAGAACAAAGTTGGTTCAGGCAATGCAAGCTGAATCTTTGTCCCACTTTAACTTTGCAGTCTGTGCATGAATAAAACCTATTTTGCAACACAGAGAAACATATCTGAAGGTGTTAGAAGTGTTTTGCATGATTTTTGAAGTTAGACCCTGAAATGTCAGAAAACAGCGTTTCAGCGCAGAACAAAGTTGGTTCAGGCAATGCAAGCTGAATCTTGGTCCCACTTTAACTTTGCAGTCTGTGCATGAATAAAACCTATTTTGCAACACAGAGAAACATATCTGAAGGTGTTAGAAGTGTTTTGCATGATTTTTGAAGTTAGACCCTGAAATGTCAGAAAACAGCGTTTCAGCGCAGAACAAAGTTGGTTCAGGCAATGCAAGCTGAATCTCTGTCCCACTTTAAATTTACACTCTGTGCATGAATAAAACCTATTTAGCAACACAGAGAAACATATCTGAAGGTGTTAGAAGTGTTTTGCATGATTTTTGAAGTTAGACCCTGAAATGTCAGAAAACAGCGTTTCAGCGCAGAACAAAGTTGGTTCAGGCAATGCAAGCTGAATCTCTGTCCCACTTTAAATTTACACTCTGTGCATGAATAAAACCTATTTAGCAACACAGAGAAACATATCTGAAGGTGTTAGAAGTGTTTTGCATGATTTTTGAAGTTAGACCCTGAAATGTCAGAAAACAGCTTTTCAGCGCAGAACAAAGTTGGTTCAGGCAATGCAAGCTGAATCTCTGTCCCACTTTAAATTTACACTCTGTGCATGAATAAAACCTATTTTGCAACACAGAGAAACATATCTGAAGGTGTTAGAAGTGTTTTGCATGATTTTTGAAGTTAGACCCTGAAATGTCAGAAAACAGCGTTTCAGCGCAGAACAAAGTTGGTTCAGGCAATGCAAGCTGAATCTTGGTCCCACTTTGACTTTGCAGTCTGTGCATGAATAAAACCTATTTTGCAACACAGAGAAACGTATCTGAAGGTGTTAGAAGTGTTTTGCATGATTTTTGAAGTTAGACCCTGAAATGTCAGAAAACAGCGTTTCAGCGCAGAACAAAGTTAGTTCATGCAATGCAAGCTGAATCTCGGTCCAATTTTAACTTTGCATTCTGTGCATGAATAAAACCTATTTTGCAACACAGAGAAACATATCTGAAGGTGTTAGAAGTGTTTTGCATGATTTTTGAAGTTAGACCCTGAAATGTCAGAAAACAGCGTTTCAGCGCAGAACAAAGTTGGTTCAGGCAATGCAAGGTGAATCTCTGTCCCACTTTAAATTTACACTCTGTGCATGAATAAAACCTATTTTGCAACACAGAGAAACATATCTGAAGGTGTTAGAAGTGTGTTGCATGATTTTTGAAGTTAGACCCTGAAATGTCAGAAAACAGCGTTTCAGCGCAGAACAAAGTTGGTTCAGGCAATGCAAGCTGAATCTTTGTCCCACTTTAACTTTGCAGTCTGTGCATGAATAAAACCTATTTTGCAACACAGAGAAACATATCTGAAGGTGTTAGAAGTGTTTTGCATGATTTTTGTAGTTAGACCCTGAAATGTCAGAAAACAGCGTTTCAGCGCAGAACAAAGTTGGTTCAGGCAATGCAAGCTGAATCTTGGTCCCACTTTAACTTTGCAGTCTGTGCATGAATAAAACCTATTTTGCAACACAGAGAAACATATCTGAAGGTGTTAGAAGTGTTTTGCATGATTTTTGAAGTTAGACCCTGAAATGTCAGAAAACAGCGTTTCAGCGCAGAACAAAGTTGGTTCAGGCAATGCAAGCTGAATCTCTGTCCCACTTTAAATTTACACTCTGTGCATGAATAAAACCTATTTAGCAACACAGAGAAACATATCTGAAGGTGTTAGAAGTGTTTTGCATGATTTTTGAAGTTAGACCCTGAAATGTCAGAAAACAGCGTTTCAGCGCAGAACAAAGTTGGTTCAGGCAATGCAAGCTGAATCTTGGTCCCACTTTAACTTTGCAGTCTGTGCATGAATAAAACCTATTTTGCAACACAGAGAAACATATCTGAAGGTGTTAGAAGTGTTTTGCATGATTTTTGAAGTTAGACCCTGAAATGTCAGAAAACAGCGTTTCAGCGCAGAACAAAGTTGGTTCAGGCAATGCAAGCTGAATCTCTGTCCCACTTTAAATTTACACTCTGTGCATGAATAAAACCTATTTAGCAACACAGAGAAACATATCTGAAGGTGTTAGAAGTGTTTTGCATGATTTTTGAAGTTAGACCCTGAAATGTCAGAAAACAGCGTTTCAGCGCAGAACAAAGTTGGTTCAGGCAATGCAAGCTGAATCTCTGTCCCACTTTAAATTTACACTCTGTGCATGAATAAAACCTATTTAGCAACACAGAGAAACATATCTGAAGGTGTTAGAAGTGTTTTGCATGATTTTTGAAGTTAGACCCTGAAATGTCAGAAAACAGCTTTTCAGCGCAGAACAAAGTTGGTTCAGGCAATGCAAGCTGAATCTCTGTCCCACTTTAAATTTACACTCTGTGCATGAATAAAACCTATTTTGCAACACAGAGAAACATATCTGAAGGTGTTAGAAGTGTTTTGCATGATTTTTGAAGTTAGACCCTGAAATGTCAGAAAACAGCGTTTCAGCGCAGAACAAAGTTGGTTCAGGCAATGCAAGCTGAATCTTGGTCCCACTTTGACTTTGCAGTCTGTGCATGAATAAAACCTATTTTGCAACACAGAGAAACGTATCTGAAGGTGTTAGAAGTGTTTTGCATGATTTTTGAAGTTAGACCCTGAAATGTCAGAAAACAGCGTTTCAGCGCAGAACAAAGTTAGTTCATGCAATGCAAGCTGAATCTCGGTCCAATTTTAACTTTGCATTCTGTGCATGAATAAAACCTATTTTGCAACACAGAGAAACATATCTGAAGGTGTTAGAAGTGTTTTGCATGATTTTTGAAGTTAGACCCTGAAATGTCAGAAAACAGCGTTTCAGCGCAGAACAAAGTTGGTTCAGGCAATGCAAGGTGAATCTCTGTCCCACTTTAAATTTACACTCTGTGCATGAATAAAACCTATTTTGCAACACAGAGAAACATATCTGAAGGTGTTAGAAGTGTGTTGCATGATTTTTGAAGTTAGACCCTGAAATGTCAGAAAACAGCGTTTCAGCGCAGAACAAAGTTGGTTCAGGCAATGCAAGCTGAATCTTTGTCCCACTTTAACTTTGCAGTCTGTGCATGAATAAAACCTATTTTGCAACACAGAGAAACATATCTGAAGGTGTTAGAAGTGTTTTGCATGATTTTTGAAGTTAGACCCTGAAATGTCAGAAAACAGCGTTTCAGCGCAGAACAAAGTTGGTTCAGGCAATGCAAGCTGAATCTTGGTCCCACTTTAACTTTGCAGTCTGTGCATGAATAAAACCTATTTTGCAACACAGAGAAACATATCTGAAGGTGTTAGAAGTGTTTTGCATGATTTTTGAAGTTAGACCCTGAAATGTCAGAAAACAGCGTTTCAGCGCAGAACAAAGTTGGTTCAGGCAATGCAAGCTGAATCTCTGTCCCACTTTAAATTTACACTCTGTGCATGAATAAAACCTATTTAGCAACACAGAGAAACATATCTGAAGGTGTTAGAAGTGTTTTGCATGATTTTTGAAGTTAGACCCTGAAATGTCAGAAAACAGCGTTTCAGCGCAGAACAAAGTTGGTTCAGGCAATGCAAGCTGAATCTCTGTCCCACTTTAAATTTACACTCTGTGCATGAATAAAACCTATTTAGCAACACAGAGAAACATATCTGAAGGTGTTAGAAATGTTTTGCATGATTTTTGAAGTTAGACCCTGAAATGTCAGAAAACAGCTTTTCAGCGCAGAACAAAGTTGGTTCAGGCAATGCAAGCTGAATCTCTGTCCCACTTTAAATTTACACTCTGTGCATGAATAAAACCTATTTTGAAACACAGAGAAACATATCTGAAGGTGTTAGAAGTGTTTTGCATGATTTTTGAAGTTAGACCCTGAAATGTCAGAAAACAGCGTTTCAGCGCAGAACAAAGTTGGTTCAGGCAATGCAAGCTGAATCTCGGTCCCACTTTAACTTTGCAGTCTGTGCATGAATAAAACCTATTTTGCAACACAGAGAAACATATCTGAAGGTGTAGAAGTGTTTTGCATGATTTTTGAAGTTAGACCCTGAAATGTCAGAAAACAGCGTATCAGCGCAGAACAAAGTTGGTTCAGGCAATGCAAGCTGAATCTTGGTCCCACTTTAACTTTGCAGTCTGTGCATGAATAAAACCTATTTTGCAACACAGAGAAACATATCTGAAGGTGTTAGAAGTGTTTTGCATGATTTTTGAAGTTAGACCCTGAAATGTCAGAAAACAGCGTTTCAGCGCAGAACAAAGTTGGTTCAGGCAATGCAAGCTGAATCTCTGTCCCACTTTAAATTTACACTCTGTGCATGAATAAAAGCTATTTTTCAACACAGAGAAACATATCTGAAGGTGTTAGAAGTGTTTTGCATGATTTTTGAAGTTAGACCCTGAAATGTCAGAAAACAGCTTTTCAGCGCAGAACAAAGTTGGTTCAGGCAATGCAAGCTGAATCTTTGTCCCACTTTAAATTTACACTCTGTGCATGAATAAAAGCTATTTTTCAACACAGAGAAACATATCTGAAGGTGTTAGAAGTGTTTTGCATGATTTTTGAAGTTAGACCCTGAAATGTCAGAAAACAAATCTCGGGTTACTTGAATGTAACCTTGTTCCCTGAGAAAGCGGAACGAGATGCTGCGCTGCTAAGCGCTATGGGAACGTCTTTAGAAGTGACCAGCTGTGAATATTGTGTGTAAAACGTCAATACAATTGACTAGACGGCAGTATAGCCTCGGTTGGTGACGTCACCGGAGCGCACGCGCACGAGGCTATAAATAGATGAGCCACAGGTGCATCGTCAGGATATTTTGTCTGAAGAGCAGTCCTGGGACATCTTCAGCACGGCAAAGTAGCGCAGCATCTCGTTCCGCTTTCTCAGGGAACAAGGTTACATTCAAGTAACCCGAGATTTGTTCCCTTTTGAAAGCTACAGTCGATGCTGCGCTGCTAAGCGCTATGGGAACGAGAATACCCACGCCGCCGTGCTTGAATATGTCTGGACCCCTACGGCTGTGCAGGTGTGTTTCACAAGAGCGTACGAGTCCTAGACATTAGCTTGTGATGTTGACTCAAGGACATGAGAGCCCGGAGTGGCATGAACATCCAAACTATAAAATCTTATGAATGTGTGCGGAGAGGACCACCCTGCCGCATCACAGACTTGTTGCAGGGGAGCACCCCTTGCCAACGCATTGGACGAGGCGACCCCTCTGGTGGAGTGAGCCCGTAGACCTATAGGCGAAGCTTGACCGCGCGCCTCATAGGCAAGAACAATAGCATCCCTGACCCAATGAGACATAGTCTGCTTGGAGGCAGCTGCCCCTCTGTTATGGACACCATAACAGATGAAAAGTTGCTCCGACTTACGCCACTGGCTAGTGCGGTGGACGTAAGCCCAAAGAGCACGGACTGGACACAGTCTATGAGATACCTCCTGCTCCGGCGTTAAAAACGGTGGAGGAAGAAGGCTTCAAGAATGACCGGATGAACAGCCGAGAATGGAATCTTGGGCAGGTAATCAGGATGAGGATGCAAAATCACTTTCACCATTCCCGGGGTAAAGTCTAGACAGGATGTCGAGATAGACAGAGCCTGCATATCCCCAACTCTCTTCATAGAGGTTATTGCCATTAGAAAAACCATTTCAAAGTCAGAAGTTTATCAGACGCTGACTCTAGCGGTTCAAAGGGGCTCGAACTAGACCCTCAAGGACTTTAGATAAGTCCCAAGAAGGGATCTTAGTCTTAACTGGAGGCCTCAGTCGTCTGGCTCCAAAGAGGAAGCGAGAGATCAGAGGGTGTCTCCCAAGTGGTGCACCATCAATTAAGGCGTGGCAAGCCGAAAGAGCGGCCACATAAACCCTAAGAGTAGCAGGACATGTGCCTGTTGATACTCACCTTGCATGAAGTCCAGTACTGAAACAATCTGGCAGTTAACTGGATCTACATTGTGTTCTGCACACCACCTTTCAAAAAACACCCCATTAATGGCATAATATCTCCTAGTGGAGGGAGCCCTAGCACTTAGGATGGTCTCAATAACGGCAGGTGAAAGCCCAGTGTCCCTCAGTTGGTTCCCCTCAGGGGCCAAACATGAAGTTTCCACAGTTCGGGCCTGGGGTGGAATATCGTTCCCCCCGCCTGCGATAGAAGGTCCCTCCTCTCCGGAATCGCCCAAGGCGAGCCGTCGAGGAGAGATATTATCTCCGAGAACCATACTCTGTTCGGCCAACGCGGCGCTATCAATAAGAGGCAAGACCCTTGCTGGCGAACTTTGGCTAGAACCTCCGGGAGCAGAGTAGACTGGAGGAAACGCATACAGGCGCATATTGGGCCATGAGTGCGCCATCGCATCCAGACCCAACGGAGCTGGGTGACTCAGAGAGAAGTAAAGGGGACATTGCGCTGTCTGTTCGGAGGCGAAGAGGTCCACTTCCGCTTGATAACATCTGGTCCATATCAGATTCACTACTCCCGGGTGGAGTTTCCACTCGCCCGTCGGTAATGTCTGTCTGGACAGCAAGTCTGCTCCCACATTCAAGTGCCCTGGAATGTAAACTGCCTTGAGTGACAGGAACTTTCCTTGGGCCCAGAGAAAAGTCTGTCTCGCTATCCTGTTCAGGTTGCGAGAACATAGACCTCCCTGGTGATTATGTAAGAGACTGCCGCTGTGTTGTCCACCCGCACTAGGACATAACAGCCCCTTAATTGAAGGAGAAAATATTTCAGAGCCAGAAATATAGCCATCAACTCGAGGCAGCTGATGTGCCAAACAAGCTGACGGCCCTCCCATGCCCCTTAAGCTGGACGACCATTTAAGGTCGCTACCCAGCCCATCAGGGAGGCATCCGTCGTTAGCAGTTCGCGACGACATGGAGCCTCTAGAGTGGGACCCAAGGTGAGGAACCGGGGTCTGAACCACGGAGATAGTGTACGAAGCCATAGCGGCGCGCCACTTTTATTTGCCTTAAAGGATTGGCTCTTGGATAAAATCCTCCGGCTTTTAACCACAACTGAAACTGTCTCATGTGCAACAGCCCCAAAGGAATCACCGTGGATGCTGATGCCATGAAACCTAACATTGTTGGTACTGACGAACAGTGCATTCTTGGTCTGGCCTGCCTTTGGTCATGGTCTGCCGAATGGTCTCGATTCGAGCGGGAGACTGCTGCGCCCACATCGTAATCGAATCCCAAACGATTCCGAAATAAGTCATTCTCAAGGCAGGAGAAAGAACACTTTCCTTGGTGTTGAGTCTCAACCCTAGAGAAACCAGATGAGCTAACACGATGTCTCGTGATGGATCTCCATCTCTCGCGATTGTGCTCAGAATTGACCAATTGTTTATGTAGTCCAAAATGCGAATGCCCAGGGGTCGTGATGGAGCCCTGTGCTGCATCCATGCATTTTGTGTATGTGCGGGTGACAAGGCTAGGCCGAATGGAGGAACCCGAAATTGGTACGCTTCGCCCCCGAAAGCGAACCTCAGGTATTTCCTTTATTGTGGCAATATTTCTATGCAAAAATATGCGTCCTTCAGATCGATCGTGACGAACCGATCATGATGTTGAATCTGCGTCACGACCTTCTTGACAGTTTACATCTTGAACTTGAGCGCTTTAACTGAATGGTTTAAGCCTCGAAGATCTAAGATTGGACGCAGCCCCCCACTCTTTTTGGGAACCAGGAAGTATCTGCTTTAATAGCCCGACTCTCTTACTGAAAGAGGAACATGCTCTCTGGCCTCTTTGCTCAGAAGATTTTGTAGCTGTTGTGACAGTACGTGCATCAGTTCCGGTTTCACGGAAGTGTAAACCACGCCGTTGAAACGCAGAAGATGACTGATAAATTGGATTTTATATCCTATCTTTACTGTGCTTAAACCCCACAAAGAGATACCTGGCAGAAGCTTTACACGCTGCCAGACTCTGAGAGTGGTATTAATTTAGTTTTAATTTTAATACTTCCTTTTGAGGGCATGTTAGATGTTCAGCGTCCAGAATGACAGCTGGAAACGACAGAACATCTAACATTTCGCTGGAAACCGCTGCCCCCCGAGGCACGAGAAGTGGCGGGGATGGAGAGGTTTTATGAGGGTATCGGGAAGTGGCGAAGATGTTAAACACGCCACATCCCGCGGGGAACTACCCTCACCGTAGATACCAGACCATCAGGACTTTCTATTTTTGTTAATAATAGTCCTGAGGTCTTGCTTGGGAGGTTGCTGGGCGCAGCGAGCCTGTTCCCAGTCTCTACGAGGGGGAGCACGCTAAGCCACGCTCTGCTTTTTAACCTCCCTAGATGTTGAAGGACCGGGGCGGGACTGTGTTAGACGGCCCCTCCCCTTGAGTGCGGCGAGGAAGAAATGCACAAATACTTCATCTTGTCTCTTTACCTCCTTATATATGTCAACAATGGTATTAACCAGGTTTTCAAATAAACCGGAGGGAGAAACGGGGGAATCTAACAGGAAAAAACAGTTTTCTTTCTTTAATTCCTGTCAGATTCAGCCACAGCAGCCTCTCCGCGCTGATCAAAGCACTCAAAGAGCGGCAGCTGGCGCGAGCCGTTTGCTTGATTGCACGGAGAGACACACTCAAATCCTTCAATAAATCAGCCTGGTACGCCTGTAACACTGCTATAGTGTGCAACGCAGCACCAGCCTGACCTGCAGCTTGATAAACTTTACCCACTAAGCTGATGTTGTGCTACATGGTTTAGTGGGGAGGGTAGGTTTCTTTATAGACGATGTAAATTCGGGCGAGAGATAGCTCGCGAGCGTCCCTTTCACCCGATATCTCCATATATCCCCGCGACTTCACACCCACGATAGTCGAAAAAGTCGACGTCGAAGGCACAAAGACACGAGAAGTACATGAGAAGTATAATCCACAAATCTACTGTGTTTGGGGATCTCTTATTCGCGTGGCCAGTCAAGCTGCAACCTGTCCACTGCGCGAGTAACCACCTCTAACAATTCCTCGACAGATCTCTTTCCGCGAGAGGAATGCTCAGAGGCTGGCTGCTCGTGCTATGACGAGCCAAGAGATATGTTATCCCCCTCGAGAACCGAAGAAGCACCGGAGCGCGCTTCGAGATCACGAGAGTGGATATTAGGATCTGGTGACGTGGCAAGCGAAAGGGACTGACCCGTCTCTTGCTCGTCATTTAGATCCAAACAAACAAAACAGTAATCGTGTGTATCCAGCTCCGAAATGGGACGGGAGCATGGAGGAACACAACGCTTACTGGTTTGTAGACTCATTTTTACTCTTTTTTTCTCTTTAAACTCTTTGATTTAACTTGAGAGAGAAAAGATAGAAAAGAGTGAAATTTTCTGTACACTGCCTAGCAAAAACTAACTCCTAACAAAGATCAAAAGATGAGTTAGAGAGAGAGTTCTTTGACGCACACATGCACAGAGTGATCTGAAAACAAAAGACCTGACGATGCACCTGTGGCTCATCTATTTATAGCCTCGTGCGCGTGCGCTCCGGTGACGTCACCAACCGAGGCTATACTGCCGTCTAGTCAATTGTATTGACGTTTTACACACAATATTCACAGCTGGTCACTTCTAAAGACGTTCCCATAGCGCTTAGCAGCGCAGCATCGACTGTAGCTTTCAAAAGGGAACAGCGTTTCAGCGCAGAACAAAGTTGGTTCAGGCAATGCAAGCTGAATCTCGGTCCCACTTTAACTTTGCAGTCTGTGCATGAATAAAACCTATTTTGCAACACAGAGAAACATATCTGAAGGTGTTAGAAGTGTTTTGCATGATTTTTGAAGTTAGACCCTGAAATGTCAGAAAACAGCGTTTCAGCGCAGAACAAAGTTGGTTCAGGCAATGCAAGCTGAATCTCTGTCCCACTTTAAATTTGCAGTCTGTGCATGAATAAAACTTATTTTGCAACACAGAGAAACATATCTGAAGGTGTTAGAAGTGTTTTGCATGATTTTTGAAGTTAGACCCTGAAATGTCAGAAAACAGCGTTTCAGCGCAGAACAAAGTTGGTTCAGGCAATGCAAGCTGAATCTTGGTCCCACTTTGACTTTGCAGTCTGTGCATGAATAAAACCTATTTTGCAACACAGAGAAACGTATCTGAAGGTGTTAGAAGTGTTTTGCATGATTTTTGAAGTTAGACCCTGAAATGTCAGAAAACAGCGTTTCAGCGCAGAACAAAGTTAGTTCATGCAATGCAAGCTGAATCTCGGTCCCATTTTAACTTTGCAGTCTGTGCATGAATAAAACCTATTTTGCAACACAGAGAAACATATCTGAAGGTGTTAGAAGTGTTTTGCATGATTTTTGAAGTTAGACCCTGAAATGTCAGAAAACAGCGTTTCAGCGCAGAACAAAGTTGGTTCAGGCAATGCAAGGTGAATCTCTGTCCCACTTTAAATTTACACTCTGTGCATGAATAAAACCTATTTTGCAACACAGAGAAACATATCTGAAGGTGTTAGAAGTGTTTTGCATGATTTTTGAAGTTAGACCCTGAAATGTCAGAAAACAGCGTTTCAGCGCAGAACAAAGTTGGTTCAGGCAATGCAAGCTGAATCTCTGTCCCACTTTAAATTTACACTCTGTGCATGAATAAAACCTATTTAGCAACACAGAGAAACATATATGAAGGTGTTAGAAGTGTTTTGCATGATTTTTGAAGTTAGTCCCTGAAATGTCAGAAAACAGCTTTTCAGCGCAGAACAAAGTTGGTTCAGGCAATGCAAGCTGAATCTCTGTCCCACTTTAAATTTACACTCTGTGCATGAATAAAACCTATTTTGCAACACAGAGAAACATATCTGAAGGTGTTAGAAGTGTTTTGCATGATTTTTGAAGTTAGACCCTGAAATGTCAGAAAACAGCTTTTCAGCGCAGAACAAAGTTGGTTCAGGCAATGCAAGCTGAATCTCTGTCCCACTTTAAATTTACACTCTGTGCATGAATAAAACCTATTTAGCAACACAGAGAAACATATCTGAAGGTGTTAGAAGTGTTTTGCATGATTTTTGAAGTTAGACCCTGAAATGTCAGAAAACAGCGTTTCAGCGCAGAACAAAGTTGGTTCAGGCAATGCAAGGTGAATCTCTGTCCCACTTTAAATTTACACTCTGTGCATGAATAAAACCTATTTTGCAACACAGAGAAACGTATCTGAAGGTGTTAGAAGTGTTTTGCATGATTTTTGAAGTTAGACCCTGAAATGTCAGAAAACAGCGTTTCAGCGCAGAACAAAGTTGGTTCAGGCAATGCAAGGTGAATCTCTGTCCCACTTTAAATTTACACTCTGTGCATGAATAAAACCTATTTTGCAACACAGAGAAACATATCTGAAGGTGTTAGAAGTGTTTTGCATGATTTTTGAAGTTAGACCCTGAAATGTCAGAAAACAGCGTTTCAGCGCAGAACAAAGTTGGTTCAGGCAATGCAAGCTGAATCTCTGTCCCACTTTAAATTTACACTCTGTGCATGAATAAAACCTATTTAGCAACACAGAGAAACATATCTGAAGGTGTTAGAAGTGTTTTGCATGATTTTTGAAGTTAGTCCCTGAAATGTCAGAAAACAGCTTTTCAGCGCAGAACAAAGTTGGTTCAGGCAATGCAAGCTGAATCTCTGTCCCACTTTAAATTTACACTCTGTGCATGAATAAAACCTATTTTGCAACACAGAGAAACATATCTGAAGGTGTTAGAAGTGTTTTGCATGATTTTTGAAGTTAGACCCTGAAATGTCAGAAAACAGCTTTTCAGCGCAGAACAAAGTTGGTTCAGGCAATGCAAGCTGAATCTCTGTCCCACTTTAAATTTACACTCTGTGCATGAATAAAAGCTATTTTTCAACACAGACAAACATATCTGAAGGTGTTAGAAGTGTTTTGCATGATTTTTGAAGTTAGACCCTGAAATGTCAGAAAACAGCTTTTCAGCGCAGAACAAAGTTGGTTCAGGCAATGCAAGCTGAATCTCTGTCCCACTTTAAATTTACACTCTGTGCATGAATAAAACCTATTTTTCAACACAGAGAAACATATCTGAAGGTGTTAGAAGTGTTTTGCATGATTTTTGAAGTTAGACCCTGAAATGTCAGAAAACAGCGTTTCAGCGCAGAACAAAGTTGGTTCAGGCAATGCAAGGTGAATCTCTGTCCCACTTTAAATTTACACTCTGTGCATGAATAAAACCTATTTTGCAACACAGAGAAACATATCTGAAGGTGTTAGAAGTGTGTTGCATGATTTTTGAAGTTAGACCCTGAAATGTCAGAAAACAGCGTTTCAGCGCAGAACAAAGTTGGTTCAGGCAATGCAAGCTGAATCTCTGTCCCACTTTAAATTTACACTCTGTGCATGAATAAAACCTATTTAGCAACACAGAGAAACATATCTGAAGGTGTTAGAAGTGTTTTGCATGATTTTTGAAGTTAGTCCCTGAAATGTCAGAAAACAGCTTTTCAGCGTAGAACAAAGTTGGTTCAGGCAATGCAAGCTGAATCTCTGTCCCACTTTAAATTTACACTCTGTGCATGAATAAAACCTATTTTGCAACACAGAGAAACATATCTGAAGGTGCTAGAAGTGTTTTGCATGATTTTTGAAGTTAGACCCTGAAATGTCAGAAAACAGCTTTTCAGCGCAGAACAAAGTTGGTTCAGGCAATGCAAGCTGAATCTCTGTCCCACTTTAAATTTACACTCTGTGCATGAATAAAACCTATTTAGCAACACAGAGAAACATATCTGAAGGTGTTAGAATTGTTTTGCATGATTTTTGAAGTTAGACCCTGAAATGTCAGAAAACAGCGTTTCAGCGCAGAACAAAGTTGGTTCAGGCAATGCAAGCTGAATCTTGGTCCCACTTTAACTTTGCAGTCTGTGCATGAATAAAACCTATTTTGCAACACAGAGAAACATATCTGAAGGTGTTAGAAGTGTTTTGCATGATTTTTGAAGTTAGACCCTGCAATGTCAGAAAACAGCGTTTCAGCGCAGAACAAAGTTGGTTCAGGCAATGCAAGCTGAATCTCTGTCCCACTATAAATTTACACTCTGTGCATGAATAAAAGCTATTTTGCAACACAGACAAACATATCTGAAGGTGTTAGAAGTGTTTTGCATGATTTTTGAAGTTAGACCCTGAAATGTCAGAAAACAGCTTTTCAGCGCAGAACAAAGTTGGTTCAGGCAATGCAAGCTGAATCTCTGTCCCACTTTAAATTTACACTCTGTGCATGAATAAAAGCTATTTTTCAACACAGACAAACATATCTGAAGGTGTTAGAAGTGTTTTGCATGATTTTTGAAGTTAGACCCTGAAATGTCAGAAAACAGCGTTTCAGCGCAGAACAAAGTTAGTTCAGGCAATGCAAGCTGAATCTCGGTCCCACTTTAACTTTGCAGTCTGTGCATGAATAAAACCTATTTTGCAACACAGAGAAACATATCTGAAGGTGTTAGAAGTGTTTTGCATGATTTTTGAAGTTAGACCCTGAAATGTCAGAAAACAGCGTTTCAGCGCAGAACAAAGTTGGTTCAGGCAATGCAAGCTGAATCTCTGTCCCACTTTAAATTTGCAGTCTGTGCATGAATAAAACCTATTTTGCAACACAGAGAAACATATCTGAAGGTGTTAGAAGTGTTTTGCATGATTTTTGAAGTTAGACCCTGAAATGTCAGAAAACAGCGTTTCAGCGCAGAACAAAGTTGGTTCAGGCAATGCAAGCTGAATCTTGGTCCCACTTTAACTTTGCAGTCTGTGCATGAATAAAACCTATTTTGCAACACAGAGAAACATATCTGAAGGTGTTAGAAGTGTTTTGCATGATTTTTGAAGTTAGACCCTGCAATGTCAGAAAACAGCGTTTCAGCGCAGAACAAAGTTGGTTCAGGCAATGCAAGCTGAATCTCTGTCCCACTATAAATTTACACTCTGTGCATGAATAAAAGCTATTTTGCAACACAGACAAACATATCTGAAGGTGTTAGAAGTGTTTTGCATGATTTTTGAAGTTAGACCCTGAAATGTCAGAAAACAGCTTTTCAGCGCAGAACAAAGTTGGTTCAGGCAATGCAAGCTGAATCTCTGTCCCACTTTAAATTTACACTCTGTGCATGAATAAAAGCTATTTTTCAACACAGACAAACATATCTGAAGGTGTTAGAAGTGTTTTGCATGATTTTTGAAGTTAGACCCTGAAATGTCAGAAAACAGCGTTTCAGCGCAGAACAAAGTTAGTTCAGGCAATGCAAGCTGAATCTCGGTCCCACTTTAACTTTGCAGTCTGTGCATGAATAAAACCTATTTTGCAACACAGAGAAACATATCTGAAGGTGTTAGAAGTGTTTTGCATGATTTTTGAAGTTAGACCCTGAAATGTCAGAAAACAGCGTGTCAGCGCAGAACAAAGTTGGTTCAGGCAATGCAAGCTGAATCTCTGTCCCACTTTAAATTTGCAGTCTGTGCATGAATAAAACCTATTTAGCAACACAGAGAAACATATCTGAAGGTGTTAGAAGTGTTTTGCATGATTTTTGAAGTTAGACCCTGAAATGTCAGAAAACAGCTTTTCAGCGCAGAACAAAGTTGGTTCAGGCAATGCAAGCTGAATCTCTGTCCCACTTTAAATTTACACTCTGTGCATGAATAAAACCTATTTTGCAACACAGAGAAACATATCTGAAGGTGTTAGAAGTGTTTTGCATGATTTTTGAAGTTAGACCCTGAAATGTCAGAAAACAGCTTTTCAGCGCAGAACAAAGTTGGTTCAGGCAATTCAAGCTGAATCTCTGTCCCACTTTAAATTTACACTCTGTGCATGAATAAAAGCTATTTTGCAACACAGAGAAACAAAGCTGAAGGTGTTAGAAGTGTTTTGCATGATTTTTGAAGTTAGACCCTGAAATGTCAGAAAACAGCGTTTCAGCGCAGAACAAAGTTGGTTCAGGCAATGCAAGCTGAATCTCGGTCCCACTTTAACTTTGCAGTCTGTGCATGAATAAAACCTATTTTGCAACACAGAGAAACATATCTGAAGGTGTAGAAGTGTTTTGCATGATTTTTGAAGTTAGACCCTGAAATGTCAGAAAACAGCGTATCAGCGCAGAACAAAGTTGGTTCAGGCAATGCAAGCTGAATCTTGGTCCCACTTTAACTTTGCAGTCTGTGCATGAATAAAACCTATTTTGCAACACAGAGAAACATATCTGAAGGTGTTAGAAGTGTTTTGCATGATTTTTGAAGTTAGACCCTGAAATGTCAGAAAACAGCTTTTCAGCGCAGAACAAAGTTGGTTCAGGCAATGCAAGCTGAATCTCTGTCCCACTTTAAATTTACACTCTGTGCATGAATAAAACCTATTTTGCAACACAGAGAAACATATCTGAAGGTGTTAGAAGTGTTTTGCATGATTTTTGAAGTTAGACCCTGAAATGTCAGAAAACAGCTTTTCAGCGCAGAACAAAGTTGGTTCAGGCAATTCAAGCTGAATCTCTGTCCCACTTTAAATTTACACTCTGTGCATGAATAAAAGCTATTTTGCAACACAGAGAAACATATCTGAAGGTGTTAGAAGTGTTTTGCATGATTTTTGAAGTTAGACCCTGAAATGTCAGAAAACAGCGTTTCAGCGCAGAACAAAGTTGGTTCAGGCAATGCAAGCTGAATCTCGGTCCCACTTTAACTTTGCAGTCTGTGCATGAATAAAACCTATTTTGCAACACAGAGAAACATATCTGAAGGTGTAGAAGTGTTTTGCATGATTTTTGAAGTTAGACCCTGAAATGTCAGAAAACAGCGTATCAGCGCAGAACAAAGTTGGTTCAGGCAATGCAAGCTGAATCTTGGTCCCACTTTAACTTTGCAGTCTGTGCATGAATAAAACCTATTTTGCAACACAGAGAAACATATCTGAAGGTGTTAGAAGTGTTTTGCATGATTTTTGAAGTTAGACCCTGAAATGTCAGAAAACAGCGTTTCAGCGCAGAACAAAGTTGGTTCAGGCAATGCAAGCTGAATCTCTGTCCCACTTTAAATTTACACTCTGTGCATGAATAAAAGCTATTTTTCAACACAGAGAAACATATCTGAAGGTGTTAGAAGTGTTTTGCATGATTTTTGAAGTTAGACCCTGAAATGTCAGAAAACAGCTTTTCAGCGCAGAACAAAGTTGGTTCAGGCAATGCAAGCTGAATCTTTGTCCCACTTTAAATTTACACTCTGTGCATGAATAAAAGCTATTTTTCAACACAGAGAAACATATCTGAAGGTGTTAGAAGTGTTTTGCATGATTTTTGAAGTTAGACCCTGAAATGTCAGAAAACAGCGTTTCAGCGCAGAACAAAGTTGGTTCAGGCAATGCAAGCTGAATCTCTGTCCCACTTTAAATTTGCAGTCTGTGCATGAATAAAACTTATTTTGCAACACAGAGAAACATATCTGAAGGTGTTAGAAGTGTTTTGCATGATTTTTGAAGTTAGACCCTGAAATGTCAGAAAACAGCGTTTCAGCGCAGAACAAAGTTGGTTCAGGCAATGCAAGCTGAATCTTGGTCCCACTTTGACTTTGCAGTCTGTGCATGAATAAAACCTATTTTGCAACACAGAGAAACGTATCTGAAGGTGTTAGAAGTGTTTTGCATGATTTTTGAAGTTAGACCCTGAAATGTCAGAAAACAGCGTTTCAGCGCAGAACAAAGTTGGTTCAGGCAATGCAAGCTGAATCTCTGTCCCACTTTAAATTTGCAGTCTGTGCATGAATAAAACTTATTTTGCAACACAGAGAAACATATCTGAAGGTGTTAGAAGTGTTTTGCATGATTTTTGAAGTTAGACCCTGAAATGTCAGAAAACAGCGTTTCAGCGCAGAACAAAGTTGGTTCAGGCAATGCAAGCTGAATCTTGGTCCCACTTTGACTTTGCAGTCTGTGCATGAATAAAACCTATTTTGCAACACAGAGAAACGTATCTGAAGGTGTTAGAAGTGTTTTGCATGATTTTTGAAGTTAGACCCTGAAATGTCAGAAAACAGCGTTTCAGCGCAGAACAAAGTTAGTTCATGCAATGCAAGCTGAATCTCGGTCCCATTTTAACTTTGCAGTCTGTGCATGAATAAAACCTATTTTGCAACACAGAGAAACATATCTGAAGGTGTTAGAAGTGTTTTGCATGATTTTTGAAGTTAGACCCTGAAATGTCAGAAAACAGCGTTTCAGCGCAGAACAAAGTTGGTTCAGGCAATGCAAGGTGAATCTCTGTCCCACTTTAAATTTACACTCTGTGCATGAATAAAACCTATTTTGCAACACAGAGAAACATATCTGAAGGTGTTAGAAGTGTTTTGCATGATTTTTGAAGTTAGACCCTGAAATGTCAGAAAACAGCGTTTCAGCGCAGAACAAAGTTGGTTCAGGCAATGCAAGCTGAATCTCTGTCCCACTTTAAATTTACACTCTGTGCATGAATAAAACCTATTTAGCAACACAGAGAAACATATATGAAGGTGTTAGAAGTGTTTTGCATGATTTTTGAAGTTAGTCCCTGAAATGTCAGAAAACAGCTTTTCAGCGCAGAACAAAGTTGGTTCAGGCAATGCAAGCTGAATCTCTGTCCCACTTTAAATTTACACTCTGTGCATGAATAAAACCTATTTTGCAACACAGAGAAACATATCTGAAGGTGTTAGAAGTGTTTTGCATGATTTTTGAAGTTAGACCCTGAAATGTCAGAAAACAGCTTTTCAGCGCAGAACAAAGTTGGTTCAGGCAATGCAAGCTGAATCTCTGTCCCACTTTAAATTTACACTCTGTGCATGAATAAAACCTATTTAGCAACACAGAGAAACATATCTGAAGGTGTTAGAAGTGTTTTGCATGATTTTTGAAGTTAGACCCTGAAATGTCAGAAAACAGCGTTTCAGCGCAGAACAAAGTTGGTTCAGGCAATGCAAGGTGAATCTCTGTCCCACTTTAAATTTACACTCTGTGCATGAATAAAACCTATTTTGCAACACAGAGAAACGTATCTGAAGGTGTTAGAAGTGTTTTGCATGATTTTTGAAGTTAGACCCTGAAATGTCAGAAAACAGCGTTTCAGCGCAGAACAAAGTTGGTTCAGGCAATGCAAGGTGAATCTCTGTCCCACTTTAAATTTACACTCTGTGCATGAATAAAACCTATTTTGCAACACAGAGAAACATATCTGAAGGTGTTAGAAGTGTTTTGCATGATTTTTGAAGTTAGACCCTGAAATGTCAGAAAACAGCGTTTCAGCGCAGAACAAAGTTGGTTCAGGCAATGCAAGCTGAATCTCTGTCCCACTTTAAATTTACACTCTGTGCATGAATAAAACCTATTTAGCAACACAGAGAAACATATCTGAAGGTGTTAGAAGTGTTTTGCATGATTTTTGAAGTTAGTCCCTGAAATGTCAGAAAACAGCTTTTCAGCGCAGAACAAAGTTGGTTCAGGCAATGCAAGCTGAATCTCTGTCCCACTTTAAATTTACACTCTGTGCATGAATAAAACCTATTTTGCAACACAGAGAAACATATCTGAAGGTGTTAGAAGTGTTTTGCATGATTTTTGAAGTTAGACCCTGAAATGTCAGAAAACAGCTTTTCAGCGCAGAACAAAGTTGGTTCAGGCAATGCAAGCTGAATCTCTGTCCCACTTTAAATTTACACTCTGTGCATGAATAAAAGCTATTTTTCAACACAGACAAACATATCTGAAGGTGTTAGAAGTGTTTTGCATGATTTTTGAAGTTAGACCCTGAAATGTCAGAAAACAGCTTTTCAGCGCAGAACAAAGTTGGTTCAGGCAATGCAAGCTGAATCTCTGTCCCACTTTAAATTTATACTCTGTGCATGAATAAAACCTATTTTTCAACACAGAGAAACATATCTGAAGGTGTTAGAAGTGTTTTGCATGATTTTTGAAGTTAGACCCTGAAATGTCAGAAAACAGCGTTTCAGCGCAGAACAAAGTTGGTTCAGGCAATGCAAGGTGAATCTCTGTCCCACTTTAAATTTACACTCTGTGCATGAATAAAACCTATTTTGCAACACAGAGAAACATATCTGAAGGTGTTAGAAGTGTGTTGCATGATTTTTGAAGTTAGACCCTGAAATGTCAGAAAACAGCGTTTCAGCGCAGAACAAAGTTGGTTCAGGCAATGCAAGCTGAATCTCTGTCCCACTTTAAATTTACACTCTGTGCATGAATAAAACCTATTTAGCAACACAGAGAAACATATCTGAAGGTGTTAGAAGTGTTTTGCATGATTTTTGAAGTTAGTCCCTGAAATGTCAGAAAACAGCTTTTCAGCGTAGAACAAAGTTGGTTCAGGCAATGCAAGCTGAATCTCTGTCCCACTTTAAATTTACACTCTGTGCATGAATAAAACCTATTTTGCAACACAGAGAAACATATCTGAAGGTGCTAGAAGTGTTTTGCATGATTTTTGAAGTTAGACCCTGAAATGTCAGAAAACAGCTTTTCAGCGCAGAACAAAGTTGGTTCAGGCAATGCAAGCTGAATCTCTGTCCCACTTTAAATTTACACTCTGTGCATGAATAAAACCTATTTAGCAACACAGAGAAACATATCTGAAGGTGTTAGAATTGTTTTGCATGATTTTTGAAGTTAGACCCTGAAATGTCAGAAAACAGCGTTTCAGCGCAGAACAAAGTTGGTTCAGGCAATGCAAGCTGAATCTCGGTCCCACTTTAACTTTGCAGTCTGTGCATGAATAAAACCTATTTTGCAACACAGAGAAACATATCTGAAGGTGTTAGAAGTGTTTTGCATGATTTTTGAAGTTAGACCCTGAAATGTCAGAAAACAGCGTTTCAGCGCAGAACAAAGTTGGTTCAGGCAATGCAAGCTGAATCTTGGTCCCACTTTAACTTTGCAGTCTGTGCATGAATAAAACCTATTTTGCAACACAGAGAAACATATCTGAAGGTGTTAGAAGTGTTTTGCATGATTTTTGAAGTTAGACCCTGCAATGTCAGAAAACAGCGTTTCAGCGCAGAACAAAGTTGGTTCAGGCAATGCAAGCTGAATCTCTGTCCCACTATAAATTTACACTCTGTGCATGAATAAAAGCTATTTTGCAACACAGACAAACATATCTGAAGGTGTTAGAAGTGTTTTGCATGATTTTTGAAGTTAGACCCTGAAATGTCAGAAAACAGCTTTTCAGCGCAGAACAAAGTTGGTTCAGGCAATGCAAGCTGAATCTCTGTCCCACTTTAAATTTACACTCTGTGCATGAATAAAAGCTATTTTTCAACACAGACAAACATATCTGAAGGTGTTAGAAGTGTTTTGCATGATTTTTGAAGTTAGACCCTGAAATGTCAGAAAACAGCGTTTCAGCGCAGAACAAAGTTAGTTCAGGCAATGCAAGCTGAATCTCGGTCCCACTTTAACTTTGCAGTCTGTGCATGAATAAAACCTATTTTGCAACACAGAGAAACATATCTGAAGGTGTTAGAAGTGTTTTGCATGATTTTTGAAGTTAGACCCTGAAATGTCAGAAAACAGCGTTTCAGCGCAGAACAAAGTTGGTTCAGGCAATGCAAGCTGAATCTCTGTCCCACTTTAAATTTGCAGTCTGTGCATGAATAAAACCTATTTTGCAACACAGAGAAACATATCTGAAGGTGTTAGAAGTGTTTTGCATGATTTTTGAAGTTAGACCCTGAAATGTCAGAAAACAGCGTTTCAGCGCAGAACAAAGTTGGTTCAGGCAATGCAAGCTGAATCTTGGTCCCACTTTAACTTTGCAGTCTGTGCATGAATAAAACCTATTTTGCAACACAGAGAAACATATCTGAAGGTGTTAGAAGTGTTTTGCATGATTTTTGAAGTTAGACCCTGCAATGTCAGAAAACAGCGTTTCAGCGCAGAACAAAGTTGGTTCAGGCAATGCAAGCTGAATCTCTGTCCCACTATAAATTTACACTCTGTGCATGAATAAAAGCTATTTTGCAACACAGACAAACATATCTGAAGGTGTTAGAAGTGTTTTGCATGATTTTTGAAGTTAGACCCTGAAATGTCAGAAAACAGCTTTTCAGCGCAGAACAAAGTTGGTTCAGGCAATGCAAGCTGAATCTCTGTCCCACTTTAAATTTACACTCTGTGCATGAATAAAAGCTATTTTTCAACACAGACAAACATATCTGAAGGTGTTAGAAGTGTTTTGCATGATTTTTGAAGTTAGACCCTGAAATGTCAGAAAACAGCGTTTCAGCGCAGAACAAAGTTAGTTCAGGCAATGCAAGCTGAATCTCGGTCCCACTTTAACTTTGCAGTCTGTGCATGAATAAAACCTATTTTGCAACACAGAGAAACATATCTGAAGGTGTTAGAAGTGTTTTGCATGATTTTTGAAGTTAGACCCTGAAATGTCAGAAAACAGCGTGTCAGCGCAAGAACAAAGTTGGTTCAGGCAATGCAAGCTGAATCTCTGTCCCACTTTAAATTTGCAGTCTGTGCATGAATAAAACCTATTTAGCAACACAGAGAAACATATCTGAAGGTGTTAGAAGTGTTTTGCATGATTTTTGAAGTTAGACCCTGAAATGTCAGAAAACAGCTTTTCAGCGCAGAACAAAGTTGGTTCAGGCAATGCAAGCTGAATCTCTGTCCCACTTTAAATTTACACTCTGTGCATGAATAAAACCTATTTTGCAACACAGAGAAACATATCTGAAGGTGTTAGAAGTGTTTTGCATGATTTTTGAAGTTAGACCCTGAAATGTCAGAAAACAGCTTTTCAGCGCAGAACAAAGTTGGTTCAGGCAATTCAAGCTGAATCTCTGTCCCACTTTAAATTTACACTCTGTGCATGAATAAAAGCTATTTTGCAACACAGAGAAACATATCTGAAGGTGTTAGAAGTGTTTTGCATGATTTTTGAAGTTAGACCCTGAAATGTCAGAAAACAGCGTATCAGCGCAGAACAAAGTTGGTTCAGGCAATGCAAGCTGAATCTTGGTCCCACTTTAACTTTGCAGTCTGTGCATGAATAAAACCTATTTTGCAACACAGAGAAACATATCTGAAGGTGTTAGAAGTGTTTTGCATGATTTTTGAAGTTAGACCCTGAAATGTCAGAAAACAGCTTTTCAGCGCAGAACAAAGTTGGTTCAGGCAATGCAAGCTGAATCTCTGTCCCACTTTAAATTTACACTCTGTGCATGAATAAAACCTATTTTGCAACACAGAGAAACATATCTGAAGGTGTTAGAAGTGTTTTGCATGATTTTTGAAGTTAGACCCTGAAATGTCAGAAAACAGCTTTTCAGCGCAGAACAAAGTTGGTTCAGGCAATTCAAGCTGAATCTCTGTCCCACTTTAAATTTACACTCTGTGCATGAATAAAAGCTATTTTGCAACACAGAGAAACATATCTGAAGGTGTTAGAAGTGTTTTGCATGATTTTTGAAGTTAGACCCTGAAATGTCAGAAAACAGCGTTTCAGCGCAGAACAAAGTTGGTTCAGGCAATGCAAGCTGAATCTCGGTCCCACTTTAACTTTGCAGTCTGTGCATGAATAAAACCTATTTTGCAACACAGAGAAACATATCTGAAGGTGTAGAAGTGTTTTGCATGATTTTTGAAGTTAGACCCTGAAATGTCAGAAAACAGCGTATCAGCGCAGAACAAAGTTGGTTCAGGCAATGCAAGCTGAATCTTGGTCCCACTTTAACTTTGCAGTCTGTGCATGAATAAAACCTATTTTGCAACACAGAGAAACATATCTGAAGGTGTTAGAAGTGTTTTGCATGATTTTTGAAGTTAGACCCTGAAATGTCAGAAAACAGCTTTTCAGCGCAGAACAAAGTTGGTTCAGGCAATGCAAGCTGAATCTCTGTCCCACTTTAAATTTACACTCTGTGCATGAATAAAACCTATTTTGCAACACAGAGAAACATATCTGAAGGTGTTAGAAGTGTTTTGCATGATTTTTGAAGTTAGACCCTGAAATGTCAGAAAACAGCTTTTCAGCGCAGAACAAAGTTGGTTCAGGCAATTCAAGCTGAATCTCTGTCCCACTTTAAATTTACACTCTGTGCATGAATAAAAGCTATTTTGCAACACAGAGAAACATATCTGAAGGTGTTAGAAGTGTTTTGCATGATTTTTGAAGTTAGACCCTGAAATGTCAGAAAACAGCGTTTCAGCGCAGAACAAAGTTGGTTCAGGCAATGCAAGCTGAATCTCGGTCCCACTTTAACTTTGCAGTCTGTGCATGAATAAAACCTATTTTGCAACACAGAGAAACATATCTGAAGGTGTAGAAGTGTTTTGCATGATTTTTGAAGTTAGACCCTGAAATGTCAGAAAACAGCGTATCAGCGCAGAACAAAGTTGGTTCAGGCAATGCAAGCTGAATCTTGGTCCCACTTTAACTTTGCAGTCTGTGCATGAATAAAACCTATTTTGCAACACAGAGAAACATATCTGAAGGTGTTAGAAGTGTTTTGCATGATTTTTGAAGTTAGACCCTGAAATGTCAGAAAACAGCGTTTCAGCGCAGAACAAAGTTGGTTCAGGCAATGCAAGCTGAATCTCTGTCCCACTTTAAATTTACACTCTGTGCATGAATAAAAGCTATTTTTCAACACAGAGAAACATATCTGAAGGTGTTAGAAGTGTTTTGCATGATTTTTGAAGTTAGACCCTGAAATGTCAGAAAACAGCTTTTCAGCGCAGAACAAAGTTGGTTCAGGCAATGCAAGCTGAATCTTTGTCCCACTTTAAATTTACACTCTGTGCATGAATAAAAGCTATTTTTCAACACAGAGAAACATATCTGAAGGTGTTAGAAGTGTTTTGCATGATTTTTGAAGTTAGACCCTGAAATGTCAGAAAACAGCGTTTCAGCGCAGAACAAAGTTGGTTCAGGCAATGCAAGCTGAATCTCGGTCCCACTTTAACTTTGCAGTCTGTGCATGAATAAAACCTATTTTGCAACACAGAGAAACATATCTGAAGGTGTTAGAAGTGTTTTGCATGATTTTTGAAGTTAGACCCTGAAATGTCAGAAAACAGCGTTTCAGCGCAGAACAAAGTTGGTTCAGGCAATGCAAGCTGAATCTCTGTCCCACTTTAAATTTGCAGTCTGTGCATGAATAAAACTTATTTTGCAACACAGAGAAACATATCTGAAGGTGTTAGAAGTGTTTTGCATGATTTTTGAAGTTAGACCCTGAAATGTCAGAAAACAGCGTTTCAGCGCAGAACAAAGTTGGTTCAGGCAATGCAAGCTGAATCTTGGTCCCACTTTGACTTTGCAGTCTGTGCATGAATAAAACCTATTTTGCAACACAGAGAAACGTATCTGAAGGTGTTAGAAGTGTTTTGCATGATTTTTGAAGTTAGACCCTGAAATGTCAGAAAACAGCGTTTCAGCGCAGAACAAAGTTAGTTCATGCAATGCAAGCTGAATCTCGGTCCCATTTTAACTTTGCAGTCTGTGCATGAATAAAACCTATTTTGCAACACAGAGAAACATATCTGAAGGTGTTAGAAGTGTTTTGCATGATTTTTGAAGTTAGACCCTGAAATGTCAGAAAACAGCGTTTCAGCGCAGAACAAAGTTGGTTCAGGCAATGCAAGGTGAATCTCTGTCCCACTTTAAATTTACACTCTGTGCATGAATAAAACCTATTTTGCAACACAGAGAAACATATCTGAAGGTGTTAGAAGTGTTTTGCATGATTTTTGAAGTTAGACCCTGAAATGTCAGAAAACAGCGTTTCAGCGCAGAACAAAGTTGGTTCAGGCAATGCAAGCTGAATCTCTGTCCCACTTTAAATTTACACTCTGTGCATGAATAAAACCTATTTAGCAACACAGAGAAACATATATGAAGGTGTTAGAAGTGTTTTGCATGATTTTTGAAGTTAGTCCCTGAAATGTCAGAAAACAGCTTTTCAGCGCAGAACAAAGTTGGTTCAGGCAATGCAAGCTGAATCTCTGTCCCACTTTAAATTTACACTCTGTGCATGAATAAAACCTATTTTGCAACACAGAGAAACATATCTGAAGGTGTTAGAAGTGTTTTGCATGATTTTTGAAGTTAGACCCTGAAATGTCAGAAAACAGCTTTTCAGCGCAGAACAAAGTTGGTTCAGGCAATGCAAGCTGAATCTCTGTCCCACTTTAAATTTACACTCTGTGCATGAATAAAACCTATTTAGCAACACAGAGAAACATATCTGAAGGTGTTAGAAGTGTTTTGCATGATTTTTGAAGTTAGACCCTGAAATGTCAGAAAACAGCGTTTCAGCGCAGAACAAAGTTGGTTCAGGCAATGCAAGGTGAATCTCTGTCCCACTTTAAATTTACACTCTGTGCATGAATAAAACCTATTTTGCAACACAGAGAAACGTATCTGAAGGTGTTAGAAGTGTTTTGCATGATTTTTGAAGTTAGACCCTGAAATGTCAGAAAACAGCGTTTCAGCGCAGAACAAAGTTGGTTCAGGCAATGCAAGGTGAATCTCTGTCCCACTTTAAATTTACACTCTGTGCATGAATAAAACCTATTTTGCAACACAGAGAAACATATCTGAAGGTGTTAGAAGTGTTTTGCATGATTTTTGAAGTTAGACCCTGAAATGTCAGAAAACAGCGTTTCAGCGCAGAACAAAGTTGGTTCAGGCAATGCAAGCTGAATCTTGGTCCCACTTTAACTTTGCAGTCTGTGCATGAATAAAACCTATTTTGCAACACAGAGAAACATATCTGAAGGTGTTAGAAGTGTTTTGCATGATTTTTGAAGTTAGACCCTGCAATGTCAGAAAACAGCGTTTCAGCGCAGAACAAAGTTGGTTCAGGCAATGCAAGCTGAATCTCTGTCCCACTATAAATTTACACTCTGTGCATGAATAAAAGCTATTTTGCAACACAGACAAACATATCTGAAGGTGTTAGAAGTGTTTTGCATGATTTTTGAAGTTAGACCCTGAAATGTCAGAAAACAGCTTTTCAGCGCAGAACAAAGTTGGTTCAGGCAATGCAAGCTGAATCTCTGTCCCACTTTAAATTTACACTCTGTGCATGAATAAAAGCTATTTTTCAACACAGACAAACATATCTGAAGGTGTTAGAAGTGTTTTGCATGATTTTTGAAGTTAGACCCTGAAATGTCAGAAAACAGCGTTTCAGCGCAGAACAAAGTTAGTTCAGGCAATGCAAGCTGAATCTCGGTCCCACTTTAACTTTGCAGTCTGTGCATGAATAAAACCTATTTTGCAACACAGAGAAACATATCTGAAGGTGTTAGAAGTGTTTTGCATGATTTTTGAAGTTAGACCCTGAAATGTCAGAAAACAGCGTTTCAGCGCAGAACAAAGTTGGTTCAGGCAATGCAAGCTGAATCTCTGTCCCACTTTAAATTTGCAGTCTGTGCATGAATAAAACCTATTTTGCAACACAGAGAAACATATCTGAAGGTGTTAGAAGTGTTTTGCATGATTTTTGAAGTTAGACCCTGAAATGTCAGAAAACAGCGTTTCAGCGCAGAACAAAGTTGGTTCAGGCAATGCAAGCTGAATCTTGGTCCCACTTTAACTTTGCAGTCTGTGCATGAATAAAACCTATTTTGCAACACAGAGAAACGTATCTGAAGGTGTTAGAAGTGTTTTGCATGATTTTTGAAGTTAGACCCTGAAATGTCAGAAAACAGCGTTTCAGCGCAGAACAAAGTTAGTTCATGCAATGCAAGCTGAATCTCGGTCCCATTTTAACTTTGCAGTCTGTGCATGAATAAAACCTATTTAGCAACACAGAGAAACATATCTGAAGGTGTTAGAAGTGTTTTGCATGATTTTTGAAGTTAGACCCTGAAATGTCAGAAAACAGCTTTTCAGCGCAGAACAAAGTTGGTTCAGGCAATGCAAGCTGAATCTCTGTCCCACTTTAAATTTACACTCTGTGCATGAATAAAACCTATTTTGCAACACAGAGAAACATATCTGAAGGTGTTAGAAGTGTTTTGCATGATTTTTGAAGTTAGACCCTGAAATGTCAGAAAACAGCTTTTCAGCGCAGAACAAAGTTGGTTCAGGCAATTCAAGCTGAATCTCTGTCCCACTTTAAATTTACACTCTGTGCATGAATAAAACCTATTTTGCAACACAGAGAAACATATCTGAAGGTGTTAGAAGTGTTTTGCATGATTTTTGAAGTTAGACCCTGAAATGTCAGAAAACAGCTTTTCAGCGCAGAACAAAGTTGGTTCAGGCAATGCAAGCTGAATCTCTGTCCCACTTTAAATTTACACTCTGTGCATGAATAAAACCTATTTAGCAACACAGAGAAACATATCTGAAGGTGTTAGAAGTGTTTTGCATGATTTTTGAAGTTAGACCCTGAAATGTCAGAAAACAGCGTTTCAGCGCAGAACAAAGTTGGTTCAGGCAATGCAAGGTGAATCTCTGTCCCACTTTAAATTTACACTCTGTGCATGAATAAAACCTATTTTGCAACACAGAGAAACATATCTGAAGGTGTTAGAAGTGTGTTGCATGATTTTTGAAGTTAGACCCTGAAATGTCAGAAAACAGCGTTTCAGCGCAGAACAAAGTTGGTTCAGGCAATGCAAGCTGAATCTTGGTCCCACTTTAACTTTGCAGTCTGTGCATGAATAAAACCTATTTTGCAACACAGAGAAACATATCTGAAGGTGTTAGAAGTGTTTTGCATGATTTTTGAAGTTAGACCCTGCAATGTCAGAAAACAGCGTTTCAGCGCAGAACAAAGTTGGTTCAGGCAATGCAAGCTGAATCTCTGTCCCACTATAAATTTACACTCTGTGCATGAATAAAAGCTATTTTGCAACACAGACAAACATATCTGAAGGTGTTAGAAGTGTTTTGCATGATTTTTGAAGTTAGACCCTGAAATGTCAGAAAACAGCTTTTCAGCGCAGAACAAAGTTGGTTCAGGCAATGCAAGCTGAATCTCTGTCCCACTTTAAATTTACACTCTGTGCATGAATAAAAGCTATTTTTCAACACAGACAAACATATCTGAAGGTGTTAGAAGTGTTTTGCATGATTTTTGAAGTTAGACCCTGAAATGTCAGAAAACAGCGTTTCAGCGCAGAACAAAGTTGGTTCAGGCAATGCAAGCTGAATCTTGGTCCCACTTTAACTTTGCAGTCTGTGCATGAATAAAACCTATTTTGCAACACAGAGAAACATATCTGAAGGTGTTAGAAGTGTTTTGCATGATTTTTGAAGTTAGACCCTGCAATGTCAGAAAACAGCGTTTCAGCGCAGAACAAAGTTGGTTCAGGCAATGCAAGCTGAATCTCTGTCCCACTATAAATTTACACTCTGTGCATGAATAAAACCTATTTTGCAACACAGAGAAACATATCTGAAGGTGTTAGAAGTGTTTTGCATGATTTTTGAAGTTAGACCCTGCAATGTCAGAAAACAGCGTTTCAGCGCAGAACAAAGTTGGTTCAGGCAATGCAAGCTGAATCTCTGTCCCACTATAAATTTACACTCTGTGCATGAATAAAAGCTATTTTGCAACACAGACAAACATATCTGAAGGTGTTAGAAGTGTTTTGCATGATTTTTGAAGTTAGACCCTGAAATGTCAGAAAACAGCTTTTCAGCGCAGAACAAAGTTGGTTCAGGCAATGCAAGCTGAATCTCTGTCCCACTTTAAATTTACACTCTGTGCATGAATAAAAGCTATTTTTCAACACAGACAAACATATCTGAAGGTGTTAGAAGTGTTTTGCATGATTTTTGAAGTTAGACCCTGAAATGTCAGAAAACAGCGTTTCAGCGCAGAACAAAGTTAGTTCAGGCAATGCAAGCTGAATCTCGGTCCCACTTTAACTTTGCAGTCTGTGCATGAATAAAACCTATTTTGCAACACAGAGAAACATATCTGAAGGTGTTAGAAGTGTTTTGCATGATTTTTGAAGTTAGACCCTGAAATGTCAGAAAACAGCGTTTCAGCGCAGAACAAAGTTGGTTCAGGCAATGCAAGCTGAATCTCTGTCCCACTTTAAATTTGCAGTCTGTGCATGAATAAAACCTATTTTGCAACACAGAGAAACATATCTGAAGGTGTTAGAAGTGTTTTGCATGATTTTTGAAGTTAGACCCTGAAATGTCAGAAAACAGCGTTTCAGCGCAGAACAAAGTTGGTTCAGGCAATGCAAGCTGAATCTTGGTCCCACTTTAACTTTGCAGTCTGTGCATGAATAAAACCTATTTTGCAACACAGAGAAACGTATCTGAAGGTGTTAGAAGTGTTTTGCATGATTTTTGAAGTTAGACCCTGAAATGTCAGAAAACAGCGTTTCAGCGCAGAACAAAGTTAGTTCATGCAATGCAAGCTGAATCTCGGTCCCATTTTAACTTTGCAGTCTGTGCATGAATAAAACCTATTTAGCAACACAGAGAAACATATCTGAAGGTGTTAGAAGTGTTTTGCATGATTTTTGAAGTTAGACCCTGAAATGTCAGAAAACAGCTTTTCAGCGCAGAACAAAGTTGGTTCAGGCAATGCAAGCTGAATCTCTGTCCCACTTTAAATTTACACTCTGTGCATGAATAAAACCTATTTTGCAACACAGAGAAACATATCTGAAGGTGTTAGAAGTGTTTTGCATGATTTTTGAAGTTAGACCCTGAAATGTCAGAAAACAGCTTTTCAGCGCAGAACAAAGTTGGTTCAGGCAATTCAAGCTGAATCTCTGTCCCACTTTAAATTTGCACTCTGTGCATGAATAAAAGCTATTTTGCAACACAGAGAAACATATCTGAAGGTGTTAGAAGTGTTTTGCATGATTTTTGAAGTTAGACCCTGAAATGTCAGAAAACAGCGTTTCAGCGCAGAACAAAGTTGGTTCAGGCAATGCAAGCTGAATCTCGGTCCCACTTTAACTTTGCAGTCTGTGCATGAATAAAACCTATTTTGCAACACAGAGAAACATATCTGAAGGTGTAGAAGTGTTTTGCATGATTTTTGAAGTTAGACCCTGAAATGTCAGAAAACAGCGTATCAGCGCAGAACAAAGTTGGTTCAGGCAATGCAAGCTGAATCTTGGTCCCACTTTAACTTTGCAGTCTGTGCATGAATAAAACCTATTTTGCAACACAGAGAAACATATCTGAAGGTGTTAGAAGTGTTTTGCATGATTTTTGAAGTTAGACCCTGAAATGTCAGAAAACAGCTTTTCAGCGCAGAACAAAGTTGGTTCAGGCAATGCAAGCTGAATCTCTGTCCCACTTTAAATTTACACTCTGTGCATGAATAAAACCTATTTTGCAACACAGAGAAACATATCTGAAGGTGTTAGAAGTGTTTTGCATGATTTTTGAAGTTAGACCCTGAAATGTCAGAAAACAGCTTTTCAGCGCAGAACAAAGTTGGTTCAGGCAATGCAAGCTGAATCTCTGTCCCACTTTAAATTTACACTCTGTGCATGAATAAAACCTATTTAGCAACACAGAGAAACATATCTGAAGGTGTTAGAAGTGTTTTGCATGATTTTTGAAGTTAGACCCTGAAATGTCAGAAAACAGCGTTTCAGCGCAGAACAAAGTTGGTTCAGGCAATGCAAGGTGAATCTCTGTCCCACTTTAAATTTACACTCTGTGCATGAATAAAACCTATTTTGCAACACAGAGAAACATATCTGAAGGTGTTAGAAGTGTTTTGCATGATTTTTGAAGTTAGACCCTGAAATGTCAGAAAACAGCGTTTCAGCGCAGAACAAAGTTGGTTCAGGCAATGCAAGCTGAATCTCTGTCCCACTTTAAATTTACACTCTGTGCATGAATAAAACCTATTTAGCAACACAGAGAAACATATCTGAAGGTGTTAGAAGTGTTTTGCATGATTTTTGAAGTTAGTCCCTGAAATGTCAGAAAACAGCTTTTCAGCGCAGAACAAAGTTGGTTCAGGCAATGCAAGCTGAATCTCTGTCCCACTTTAACTTTGCAGTCTGTGCATGAATAAAACCTATTTTGCAACACAGAGAAACATATCTGAAGGTGTAGAAGTGTTTTGCATGATTTTTGAAGTTAGACCCTGAAATGTCAGAAAACAGCGTTTCAGCGCAGAACAAAGTTGGTTCAGGCAATGCAAGGTGAATCTCTGTCCCACTTTAAATTTACACTCTGTGCATGAATAAAACCTATTTTGCAACACAGAGAAACATATCTGAAGGTGTTAGAAGTGTGTTGCATGATTTTTGAAGTTAGACCCTGAAATGTCAGAAAACAGCGTTTCAGCGCAGAACAAAGTTGGTTCAGGCAATGCAAGCTGAATCTCTGTCCCACTTTAAATTTACACTCTGTGCATGAATAAAACCTATTTAGCAACACAGAGAAACATATCTGAAGGTGTTAGAAGTGTTTTGCATGATTTTTGAAGTTAGTCCCTGAAATGTCAGAAAACAGCTTTTCAGCGTAGAACAAAGTTGGTTCAGGCAATGCAAGCTGAATCTCTGTCCCACTTTAAATTTACACTCTGTGCATGAATAAAACCTATTTTGCAACACAGAGAAACATATCTGAAGGTGTTAGAAGTGTTTTGCATGATTTTTGAAGTTAGACCCTGAAATGTCAGAAAACAGCGTTTCAGCGCAGAACAAAGTTGGTTCAGGCAATGCAAGCTGAATCTTGGTCCCACTTTAACTTTGCAGTCTGTGCATGAATAAAACCTATTTTGCAACACAGAGAAACATATCTGAAGGTGTTAGAAGTGTTTTGCATGATTTTTGAAGTTAGACCCTGCAATGTCAGAAAACAGCGTTTCAGCGCAGAACAAAGTTGGTTCAGGCAATGCAAGCTGAATCTCTGTCCCACTATAAATTTACACTCTGTGCATGAATAAAAGCTATTTTGCAACACAGACAAACATATCTGAAGGTGTTAGAAGTGTTTTGCATGATTTTTGAAGTTAGACCCTGAAATGTCAAAAAACAGCTTTTCAGCGCAGAACAAAGTTGGTTCAGGCAATGCAAGCTGAATCTCTGTCCCACTTTAAATTTACACTCTGTGCATGAATAAAAGCTATTTTTCAACACAGACAAACATATCTGAAGGTGTTAGAAGTGTTTTGCATGATTTTTGAAGTTAGACCCTGAAATGTCAGAAAACAGCGTTTCAGCGCAGAACAAAGTTAGTTCAGGCAATGCAAGCTGAATCTCGGTCCCACTTTAACTTTGCAGTCTGTGCATGAATAAAACCTATTTTGCAACACAGAGAAACATATCTGAAGGTGTTAGAAGTGTTTTGCATGATTTTTGAAGTTAGACCCTGAAATGTCAGAAAACAGCGTTTCAGCGCAGAACAAAGTTGGTTCAGGCAATGCAAGCTGAATCTCTGTCCCACTTTAAATTTGCAGTCTGTGCATGAATAAAACCTATTTTGCAACACAGAGAAACATATCTGAAGGTGTTAGAAGTGTTTTGCATGATTTTTGAAGTTAGACCCTGAAATGTCAGAAAACGGCTTTTCAGCACATAACAAACTTGGTTCAGGCAATGCAAGCTGAATCTCTGTCCCACTTTAAATTTGCAGTCTGTGCATGAATAAAACCTATTTTGCAACACAGAGAAACATATCTGAAGGTGTTAGAAGTGTTTTGCATGATTTTTGAAGTTAGACCCTGAAATGTCAGAAAACAGCGTTTCAGCGCAGAACAAAGTTGGTTCAGGCAATGCAAGCTGAATCTTGGTCCCACTTTAACTTTGCAGTCTGTGCATGAATAAAACCTATTTTGCAACACAGAGAAACGTATCTGAAGGTGTTAGAAGTGTTTTGCATGATTTTTGAAGTTAGACCCTGAAATGTCAGAAAACAGCGTTTCAGCGCAGAACAAAGTTAGTTCATGCAATGCAAGCTGAATCTCGGTCCCATTTTAACTTTGCAGTCTGTGCATGAATAAAACCTATTTAGCAACACAGAGAAACATATCTGAAGGTGTTAGAAGTGTTTTGCATGATTTTTGAAGTTAGACCCTGAAATGTCAGAAAACAGCTTTTCAGCGCAGAACAAAGTTGGTTCAGGCAATGCAAGCTGAATCTCTGTCCCACTTTAAATTTACACTCTGTGCATGAATAAAACCTATTTTGCAACACAGAGAAACATATCTGAAGGTGTTAGAAGTGTTTTGCATGATTTTTGAAGTTAGACCCTGAAATGTCAGAAAACAGCTTTTCAGCGCAGAACAAAGTTGGTTCAGGCAATTCAAGCTGAATCTCTGTCCCACTTTAAATTTGCACGCTGTGCATGAATAAAAGCTATTTTGCAACACAGAGAAACATATCTGAAGGTGTTAGAAGTGTTTTGCATGATTTTTGAAGTTAGACCCTGAAATGTCAGAAAACAGCGTTTCAGCGCAGAACAAAGTTGGTTCAGGCAATGCAAGCTGAATCTCGGTCCCACTTTAACTTTGCAGTCTGTGCATGAATAAAACCTATTTTGCAACACAGAGAAACATATCTGAAGGTGTAGAAGTGTTTTGCATGATTTTTGAAGTTAGACCCTGAAATGTCAGAAAACAGCGTATCAGCGCAGAACAAAGTTGGTTCAGGCAATGCAAGCTGAATCTTGGTCCCACTTTAACTTTGCAGTCTGTGCATGAATAAAACCTATTTTGCAACACAGAGAAACATATCTGAAGGTGTTAGAAGTGTTTTGCATGATTTTTGAAGTTAGACCCTGAAATGTCAGAAAACAGCTTTTCAGCGCAGAACAAAGTTGGTTCAGGCAATGCAAGCTGAATCTCTGTCCCACTTTAAATTTACACTCTGTGCATGAATAAAACCTATTTTGCAACACAGAGAAACATATCTGAAGGTGTTAGAAGTGTTTTGCATGATTTTTGAAGTTAGACCCTGAAATGTCAGAAAACAGCTTTTCAGCGCAGAACAAAGTTGGTTCAGGCAATGCAAGCTGAATCTCTGTCCCACTTTAAATTTACACTCTGTGCATGAATAAAACCTATTTAGCAACACAGAGAAACATATCTGAAGGTGTTAGAAGTGTTTTGCATGATTTTTGAAGTTAGACCCTGAAATGTCAGAAAACAGCGTTTCAGCGCAGAACAAAGTTGGTTCAGGCAATGCAAGGTGAATCTCTGTCCCACTTTAAATTTACACTCTGTGCATGAATAAAACCTATTTTGCAACACAGAGAAACATATCTGAAGGTGTTAGAAGTGTGTTGCATGATTTTTGAAGTTAGACCCTGAAATGTCAGAAAACAGCGTTTCAGCGCAGAACAAAGTTGGTTCAGGCAATGCAAGCTGAATCTTGGTCCCACTTTAACTTTGCAGTCTGTGCATGAATAAAACCTATTTTGCAACACAGAGAAACATATCTGAAGGTGTTAGAAGTGTTTTGCATGATTTTTGAAGTTAGACCCTGCAATGTCAGAAAACAGCGTTTCAGCGCAGAACAAAGTTGGTTCAGGCAATGCAAGCTGAATCTCTGTCCCACTATAAATTTACACTCTGTGCATGAATAAAAGCTATTTTGCAACACAGACAAACATATCTGAAGGTGTTAGAAGTGTTTTGCATGATTTTTGAAGTTAGACCCTGAAATGTCAGAAAACAGCTTTTCAGCGCAGAACAAAGTTGGTTCAGGCAATGCAAGCTGAATCTCTGTCCCACTTTAAATTTACACTCTGTGCATGAATAAAAGCTATTTTTCAACACAGACAAACATATCTGAAGGTGTTAGAAGTGTTTTGCATGATTTTTGAAGTTAGACCCTGAAATGTCAGAAAACAGCGTTTCAGCGCAGAACAAAGTTAGTTCAGGCAATGCAAGCTGAATCTCGGTCCCACTTTAACTTTGCAGTCTGTGCATGAATAAAACCTATTTTGCAACACAGAGAAACATATCTGAAGGTGTTAGAAGTGTTTTGCATGATTTTTGAAGTTAGACCCTGAAATGTCAGAAAACAGCGTTTCAGCGCAGAACAAAGTTGGTTCAGGCAATGCAAGCTGAATCTCTGTCCCACTTTAAATTTGCAGTCTGTGCATGAATAAAACCTATTTTGCAACACAGAGAAACATATCTGAAGGTGTTAGAAGTGTTTTGCATGATTTTTGAAGTTAGACCCTGAAATGTCAGAAAACAGCGTTTCAGCGCAGAACAAAGTTGGTTCAGGCAATGCAAGCTGAATCTTGGTCCCACTTTAACTTTGCAGTCTGTGCATGAATAAAACCTATTTTGCAACACAGAGAAACGTATCTGAAGGTGTTAGAAGTGTTTTGCATGATTTTTGAAGTTAGACCCTGAAATGTCAGAAAACAGCGTTTCAGCGCAGAACAAAGTTAGTTCATGCAATGCAAGCTGAATCTCGGTCCCATTTTAACTTTGCAGTCTGTGCATGAATAAAACCTATTTAGCAACACAGAGAAACATATCTGAAGGTGTTAGAAGTGTTTTGCATGATTTTTGAAGTTAGACCCTGAAATGTCAGAAAACAGCTTTTCAGCGCAGAACAAAGTTGGTTCAGGCAATGCAAGCTGAATCTCTGTCCCACTTTAAATTTACACTCTGTGCATGAATAAAACCTATTTTGCAACACAGAGAAACATATCTGAAGGTGTTAGAAGTGTTTTGCATGATTTTTGAAGTTAGACCCTGAAATGTCAGAAAACAGCTTTTCAGCGCAGAACAAAGTTGGTTCAGGCAATTCAAGCTGAATCTCTGTCCCACTTTAAATTTGCACTCTGTGCATGAATAAAAGCTATTTTGCAACACAGAGAAACATATCTGAAGGTGTTAGAAGTGTTTTGCATGATTTTTGAAGTTAGACCCTGAAATGTCAGAAAACAGCGTTTCAGCGCAGAACAAAGTTGGTTCAGGCAATGCAAGCTGAATCTCGGTCCCACTTTAACTTTGCAGTCTGTGCATGAATAAAACCTATTTTGCAACACAGAGAAACATATCTGAAGGTGTAGAAGTGTTTTGCATGATTTTTGAAGTTAGACCCTGAAATGTCAGAAAACAGCGTATCAGCGCAGAACAAAGTTGGTTCAGGCAATGCAAGCTGAATCTTGGTCCCACTTTAACTTTGCAGTCTGTGCATGAATAAAACCTATTTTGCAACACAGAGAAACATATCTGAAGGTGTTAGAAGTGTTTTGCATGATTTTTGAAGTTAGACCCTGAAATGTCAGAAAACAGCTTTTCAGCGCAGAACAAAGTTGGTTCAGGCAATGCAAGCTGAATCTCTGTCCCACTTTAAATTTACACTCTGTGCATGAATAAAACCTATTTTGCAACACAGAGAAACATATCTGAAGGTGTTAGAAGTGTTTTGCATGATTTTTGAAGTTAGACCCTGAAATGTCAGAAAACAGCTTTTCAGCGCAGAACAAAGTTGGTTCAGGCAATGCAAGCTGAATCTCTGTCCCACTTTAAATTTACACTCTGTGCATGAATAAAACCTATTTAGCAACACAGAGAAACATATCTGAAGGTGTTAGAAGTGTTTTGCATGATTTTTGAAGTTAGACCCTGAAATGTCAGAAAACAGCGTTTCAGCGCAGAACAAAGTTGGTTCAGGCAATGCAAGGTGAATCTCTGTCCCACTTTAAATTTACACTCTGTGCATGAATAAAACCTATTTTGCAACACAGAGAAACATATCTGAAGGTGTTAGAAGTGTTTTGCATGATTTTTGAAGTTAGACCCTGAAATGTCAGAAAACAGCGTTTCAGCGCAGAACAAAGTTGGTTCAGGCAATGCAAGCTGAATCTCTGTCCCACTTTAAATTTACACTCTGTGCATGAATAAAACCTATTTAGCAACACAGAGAAACATATCTGAAGGTGTTAGAAGTGTTTTGCATGATTTTTGAAGTTAGTCCCTGAAATGTCAGAAAACAGCTTTTCAGCGCAGAACAAAGTTGGTTCAGGCAATGCAAGCTGAATCTCTGTCCCACTTTAACTTTGCAGTCTGTGCATGAATAAAACCTATTTTGCAACACAGAGAAACATATCTGAAGGTGTAGAAGTGTTTTGCATGATTTTTGAAGTTAGACCCTGAAATGTCAGAAAACAGCGTTTCAGCGCAGAACAAAGTTGGTTCAGGCAATGCAAGGTGAATCTCTGTCCCACTTTAAATTTACACTCTGTGCATGAATAAAACCTATTTTGCAACACAGAGAAACATATCTGAAGGTGTTAGAAGTGTGTTGCATGATTTTTGAAGTTAGACCCTGAAATGTCAGAAAACAGCGTTTCAGCGCAGAACAAAGTTGGTTCAGGCAATGCAAGCTGAATCTCTGTCCCACTTTAAATTTACACTCTGTGCATGAATAAAACCTATTTAGCAACACAGAGAAACATATCTGAAGGTGTTAGAAGTGTTTTGCATGATTTTTGAAGTTAGTCCCTGAAATGTCAGAAAACAGCTTTTCAGCGTAGAACAAAGTTGGTTCAGGCAATGCAAGCTGAATCTCTGTCCCACTTTAAATTTACACTCTGTGCATGAATAAAACCTATTTTGCAACACAGAGAAACATATCTGAAGGTGTTAGAAGTGTTTTGCATGATTTTTGAAGTTAGACCCTGAAATGTCAGAAAACAGCGTTTCAGCGCAGAACAAAGTTGGTTCAGGCAATGCAAGCTGAATCTTGGTCCCACTTTAACTTTGCAGTCTGTGCATGAATAAAACCTATTTTGCAACACAGAGAAACATATCTGAAGGTGTTAGAAGTGTTTTGCATGATTTTTGAAGTTAGACCCTGCAATGTCAGAAAACAGCGTTTCAGCGCAGAACAAAGTTGGTTCAGGCAATGCAAGCTGAATCTCTGTCCCACTATAAATTTACACTCTGTGCATGAATAAAAGCTATTTTGCAACACAGACAAACATATCTGAAGGTGTTAGAAGTGTTTTGCATGATTTTTGAAGTTAGACCCTGAAATGTCAAAAAACAGCTTTTCAGCGCAGAACAAAGTTGGTTCAGGCAATGCAAGCTGAATCTCTGTCCCACTTTAAATTTACACTCTGTGCATGAATAAAAGCTATTTTTCAACACAGACAAACATATCTGAAGGTGTTAGAAGTGTTTTGCATGATTTTTGAAGTTAGACCCTGAAATGTCAGAAAACAGCGTTTCAGCGCAGAACAAAGTTAGTTCAGGCAATGCAAGCTGAATCTCGGTCCCACTTTAACTTTGCAGTCTGTGCATGAATAAAACCTATTTTGCAACACAGAGAAACATATCTGAAGGTGTTAGAAGTGTTTTGCATGATTTTTGAAGTTAGACCCTGAAATGTCAGAAAACAGCGTTTCAGCGCAGAACAAAGTTGGTTCAGGCAATGCAAGCTGAATCTCTGTCCCACTTTAAATTTGCAGTCTGTGCATGAATAAAACCTATTTTGCAACACAGAGAAACATATCTGAAGGTGTTAGAAGTGTTTTGCATGATTTTTGAAGTTAGACCCTGAAATGTCAGAAAACAGCGTTTCAGCGCAGAACAAAGTTGGTTCAGGCAATGCAAGCTGAATCTTGGTCCCACTTTAACTTTGCAGTCTGTGCATGAATAAAACCTATTTTGCAACACAGAGAAACGTATCTGAAGGTGTTAGAAGTGTTTTGCATGATTTTTGAAGTTAGACCCTGAAATGTCAGAAAACAGCGTTTCAGCGCAGAACAAAGTTAGTTCATGCAATGCAAGCTGAATCTCGGTCCCATTTTAACTTTGCAGTCTGTGCATGAATAAAACCTATTTAGCAACACAGAGAAACATATCTGAAGGTGTTAGAAGTGTTTTGCATGATTTTTGAAGTTAGACCCTGAAATGTCAGAAAACAGCTTTTCAGCGCAGAACAAAGTTGGTTCAGGCAATGCAAGCTGAATCTCTGTCCCACTTTAAATTTACACTCTGTGCATGAATAAAACCTATTTTGCAACACAGAGAAACATATCTGAAGGTGTTAGAAGTGTTTTGCATGATTTTTGAAGTTAGACCCTGAAATGTCAGAAAACAGCTTTTCAGCGCAGAACAAAGTTGGTTCAGGCAATTCAAGCTGAATCTCTGTCCCACTTTAAATTTGCACTCTGTGCATGAATAAAAGCTATTTTGCAACACAGAGAAACATATCTGAAGGTGTTAGAAGTGTTTTGCATGATTTTTGAAGTTAGACCCTGAAATGTCAGAAAACAGCGTTTCAGCGCAGAACAAAGTTGGTTCAGGCAATGCAAGCTGAATCTCGGTCCCACTTTAACTTTGCAGTCTGTGCATGAATAAAACCTATTTTGCAACACAGAGAAACATATCTGAAGGTGTAGAAGTGTTTTGCATGATTTTTGAAGTTAGACCCTGAAATGTCAGAAAACAGCGTATCAGCGCAGAACAAAGTTGGTTCAGGCAATGCAAGCTGAATCTTGGTCCCACTTTAACTTTGCAGTCTGTGCATGAATAAAACCTATTTTGCAACACAGAGAAACATATCTGAAGGTGTTAGAAGTGTTTTGCATGATTTTTGAAGTTAGACCCTGAAATGTCAGAAAACAGCTTTTCAGCGCAGAACAAAGTTGGTTCAGGCAATTCAAGCTGAATCTCTGTCCCACTTTAAATTTACACTCTGTGCATGAATAAAAGCTATTTTGCAACACAGAGAAACATATCTGAAGGTGTTAGAAGTGTTTTGCATGATTTTTGAAGTTAGACCCTGAAATGTCAGAAAACAGCGTTTCAGCGCAGAACAAAGTTGGTTCAGGCAATGCAAGCTGAATCTCGGTCCCACTTTAACTTTGCAGTCTGTGCATGAATAAAACCTATTTTGCAACACAGAGAAACATATCTGAAGGTGTTAGAAGTTTTTTGCATGATTTTTGAAGTTAGACCCTGAAATGTCAGAAAACAGCGTTTCAGCGCAGAACAAAGTTGGTTCAGGCAATGCAAGCTGAATCTCTGTCCCACTTTAAATTTGCAGTCTGTGCATGAATAAAACTTATTTTGCAACACAGAGAAACATATCTGAAGGTGTTAGAAGTGTTTTGCATGATTTTTGAAGTTAGACCCTGAAATGTCAGAAAACAGCGTTTCAGCGCAGAACAAAGTTGGTTCAGGCAATGCAAGCTGAATCTCGGTCCCACTTTAACTTTGCAGTCTGTGCATGAATAAAACCTATTTTGCAACACAGAGAAACATATCTGAAGGTGTTAGAAGTGTTTTGCATGATTTTTGAAGTTAGACCCTGAAATGTCAGAAAACAGCGTTTCAGCGCAGAACAAAGTTGGTTCAGGCAATGCAAGCTGAATCTCTGTCCCACTTTAAATTTGCAGTCTGTGCATGAATAAAACTTATTTTGCAACACAGAGAAACATATCTGAAGGTGTTAGAAGTGTTTTGCATGATTTTTGAAGTTAGACCCTGAAATGTCAGAAAACAGCGTTTCAGCGCAGAACAAAGTTGGTTCAGGCAATGCAAGCTGAATCTTGGTCCCACTTTGACTTTGCAGTCTGTGCATGAATAAAACCTATTTTGCAACACAGAGAAACGTATCTGAAGGTGTTAGAAGTGTTTTGCATGATTTTTGAAGTTAGACCCTGAAATGTCAGAAAACAGCGTTTCAGCGCAGAACAAAGTTAGTTCATGCAATGCAAGCTGAATCTCGGTCCCATTTTAACTTTGCAGTCTGTGCATGAATAAAACCTATTTTGCAACACAGAGAAACATATCTGAAGGTGTTAGAAGTGTTTTGCATGATTTTTGAAGTTAGACCCTGAAATGTCAGAAAACAGCGTTTCAGCGCAGAACAAAGTTGGTTCAGGCAATGCAAGGTGAATCTCTGTCCCACTTTAAATTTACACTCTGTGCATGAATAAAACCTATTTTGCAACACAGAGAAACATATCTGAAGGTGTTAGAAGTGTTTTGCATGATTTTTGAAGTTAGACCCTGAAATGTCAGAAAACAGCGTTTCAGCGCAGAACAAAGTTGGTTCAGGCAATGCAAGCTGAATCTTGGTCCCACTTTAACTTTGCAGTCTGTGCATGAATAAAACCTATTTTGCAACACAGAGAAACGTATCTGAAGGTGTTAGAAGTGTTTTGCATGATTTTTGAAGTTAGACCCTGAAATGTCAGAAAACAGCGTTTCAGCGCAGAACAAAGTTAGTTCATGCAATGCAAGCTGAATCTCGGTCCCATTTTAACTTTGCAGTCTGTGCATGAATAAAACCTATTTAGCAACACAGAGAAACATATCTGAAGGTGTTAGAAGTGTTTTGCATGATTTTTGAAGTTAGACCCTGAAATGTCAGAAAACAGCTTTTCAGCGCAGAACAAAGTTGGTTCAGGCAATGCAAGCTGAATCTCTGTCCCACTTTAAATTTACACTCTGTGCATGAATAAAACCTATTTTGCAACACAGAGAAACATATCTGAAGGTGTTAGAAGTGTTTTGCATGATTTTTGAAGTTAGACCCTGAAATGTCAGAAAACAGCGTTTCAGCGCAGAACAAAGTTGGTTCAGGCAATGCAAGCTGAATCTTGGTCCCACTTTGACTTTGCAGTCTGTGCATGAATAAAACCTATTTTGCAACGCAGAGAAACGTATCTGAAGGTGTTAGAAGTGTTTTGCATGATTTTTGAAGTTAGACCCTGAAATGTCAGAAAACAGCGTTTCAGCGCAGAACAAAGTTAGTTCATGCAATGCAAGCTGAATCTCGGTCCCATTTTAACTTTGCAGTCTGTGCATGAATAAAACCTATTTAGCAACACAGAGAAACATATCTGAAGGTGTTAGAAGTGTTTTGCATGATTTTTGAAGTTAGACCCTGAAATGTCAGAAAACAGCGTTTCAGCGCAGAACAAACTTGGTTCCAGCAATGCAAGCTGAATCTTGGTCCCACTTTAAAATATCAGTCTGTGCATGAATAAAACCTATTTTGCAACACAGAGAAACATATCTGAAGGTGTTAGAAGTGTTTTGCATGATTTTTGAAGTTAGAGCCTGAAATGTCAGAAAACAGCGTTTCAGCGCAGATAAAACTTGGTTCCAGCAATGCAAGCTGAATCTTGGTCCCACTTTAAAATATCAGTCTGTGCATGAATAAAACATATTTTGCAACACAGAGAAACATATCTGAACTTGTTAGAAGTGTTTTGCATGATTTTTGAAGTTAGAGCCTGAAATGTCAGGAAACAGCGTTTCAGTGCAGAACAAACTTGTTTCAAGCAATGCAAGCTGAATCTCTCTCCCACTTTAATATTGCAGTCTGTGCATGAATAAAACCTATTTTGCAACACAGAGAAACATATCTGAAGGTGTTAGAAGTGTTTTGCATGATTTTTGAAGTTAGAGCCTGAAATGTCAGAAAACAGCGTTTCAGCGCAGAACAAACTTGGTTCCAGCAATGCAAGCTGAATCTTGGTCCCACTTTAAAATATCAGTCTGTGCATGAATAAAACCTATTTTGCAACACAGAGAAACATATCTGAAGGTGTTAGAAGTGTTTTGCATGATTTTTGAAGTTAGAGCCTGAAATGTCAGAAAACAGCGTTTCAGCGCAGATAAAACTTGGTTCCAGCAATGCAAGCTGAATCTTGGTCCCACTTTAAAATATCAGTCTGTGCATGAATAAAACATATTTTGCAACACAGAGAAACATATCTGAACTTGTTAGAAGTGTTTTGCATGATTTTTGAAGTTAGAGCCTGAAATGTCAGGAAACAGCGTTTCAGTGCAGAACAAACTTGTTTCAAGCAATGCAAGCTGAATCTCTCTCCCACTTTAATATTGCAGTCTGTGCATGAATAAAACCTATTTTGCAACACAGAGAAACATATCTGAAGGTGTTAGAAGTGTTTTGCATGATTTTTGAAGTTAGAGCCTGAAATGTCAGAAAACAGCGTTTCAGCGCAGAACAAACTTGGTTCCAGCAATGCAAGCTGAATCTTGGTCCCACTTTAAAATATCAGTCTGTGCATGAATAAAACCTATTTTGCAACACAGAGAAACATATCTGAAGGTGTTAGAAGTGTTTTGCATGATTTTTGAAGTTAGAGCCTGAAATGTCAGGAAACAGCGTTTCAGTGCAGAACAAACTTGTTTCAAGCATTGCAAGCTGAATCTTGGTCCCACTTTAACATTGCAGTCTGTGCATGAATAAAACCTATTTTGCAACACAGAGAAACATATCTGAAGGTGTTAGAAGTGTTTTGCATGATTTTTTAAGTTAGAGCCTGAAATGTCAGAAAACAGCGTTTCAGCGCAGAACAAACTTGGTTCCAGCAATGCAAGCTGAATCTTGGTCCCACTTTAAAATATCAGTCTGTGCATGAATAAAACCTATTTTGCAACACAGAGAAACATATCTGAAGGTGTTAGAAGTGTTTTGCATGATTTTTGAAGTTAGAGCCTGAAGTGTCAGAAAACAGCGTTTCAGCGCAGAACAAACTTGGTTCCAGCAATGCAAGCTGAATCTTGGTCCCACTTTAAAATATCAGTCTGTGCATGAATAAAACCTATTTTGCAACACAGAGAAACATATCTGAAGGTGTTAGAAGTGTTTTGCATGATTTTTGAAGTTAGAGCCTGAAATGTCAGAAAACAGCGTTTCAGCGCAGAACAAACTTGGTTCCAGCAATGCAAGCTGAATCTTGGTCCCAATTTAAAATATCAGTCTGTGCATGAATAAAACCTATTTTGCAACACAGAGAAACATATCTGAAGGTGTTAGAAGTGTTTTGCATGATTTTTGAAGTTAGAGCCTGAAGTGTCAGAAAACAGCGTTTCAGCGCAGAACAAACTTGGTTCCAGCAATGCAAGCTGAATCTTGGTCCCACTTTAAAATATCAGTCTGTGCATGAATAAAACCTATTTTGCAACACAGAGAAACATATCTGAACGTGTTAGAAGTGTTTTGCATGATTTTTGAAGTTAGAGCCTGAAATGTCAGGAAACAGCGTTTCAGTGCAGAACAAACTTGTTTCAAGCAATGCAAGCTGAATCTCTCTCCCACTTTAATATTGCAGTCTGTGCATGAATAAAACCTATTTTGCAACACAGAGAAACATATCTGAAGGTGTTAGAAGTGTTTTGCATGATTTTTGAAGTTAGAGCCTGAAATGTCAGAAAACAGCGTTTCAGCCCATAACAAACTTGGTTCTGGCAATGCAGGCTGAAACTCGGTCCAAAATTAAAATTGCAGCCTGTGCATGAATAAAACCTTTTTTGCAACACAGAGAAACATGTCTTAAGGTGTTAGAAGTGTTTTGCATGATTTTTTAAGTTAGAGCCTGAAATGTCAGAAAACAGCGTTTCAGCGCAGAACAAACTTGCTTCTGGCAATGCAGGCTGAAACTCGGTCCAATATTAAAATTGCAGTCTGTGCATGAATAAAACCTATTTTGCAACACAGAGAAACATATCTGAAGGTGTTAGAAGTGTTTTGCATGATTTTTGAAGTTAGAGCCTGAAATGTCAGAAAACGGCTTTTCAGCACATAACAAACTTGGTTCAGGCAATGCAAGCTGAAACTCGGTCCAATATTAAAATTGCAGTCTGTGCATGAATAAAACCTATTTTGCAACACAGAGAAACATATCTGAAGGTGTTAGAAGTGTTTTGCATGATTTTTGAAGTTAGAGCCTGAAATGTCAGAAAACAGCGTTTCGGCCCATAACAAACTTGGTTCTGGCAATGCAGTCTGAAACTCGGTCCAAAATTAAAATTGCAGCCTGTGCATGAATAAAACCTATTTTGCAACACAGAGAAACATGTCTTAAGGTGTTAGAAGTGTTTTGCATGATTTTTTAAGTTAGAGCCTGAAATGTCAGAAAACAGCGTTTCAGCGCAGAACAAACTTGCTTCTGGCAATGCAGGCTGAAACTCGGTCCAATATTAAAATTGCAGTCTGTGCATGAATAAAACCTATTTTGCAACACAGAGAAACATATCTGAAGGTGTTAGAAGTGTTTTGCATGATTTTTGAAGTTAGAGCCTGAAATGTCAGAAAACGGCTTTTCAGCACATAACAAACTTGGTTCAGGCAATGCAAGCTGAAACTTGGTCCAAAATTAAAATTGCAGTCTGTGCATGAATAAAACCTATTTTGCAACACAGAGAAACATATCTGAAGGTGTTAGAAGTGTTTTGCATGATTTTTTAAGTCAGAGCCTGAAATGTCAGAAAACAGCGTTTCAGCGCAGAACAAACTTGCTTCTGGCAATGCAGGCTGAAACTCGGTCCAATATTAAAATTGCAGTCTGTGCATGAATAAAACCTATTTTGCAACACAGAGAAACATATCTGAAGGTGTTAGAAGTGTTTTGCATGATTTTTGAAGTTAGAGCCTGAAATGTCAGAAAACGGCTTTTCAGCACATAACAAACTTGGTTCAGACAATGCAAGCTGAAACTCGGTCCAATATTAAAATTGCAGTCTGTGCATGAATAAAACCTATTTTGCAACACAGAGAAACATATCTGAAGGTGTTAGAAGTGTTTTGCATGATTTTTGAAGTTAGAGCCTGAAATGTCAGAAAACGGCTTTTCAGCACATAACAAACTTGGTTCAGGCAATGCAAGCTGAAACTCGGTCCAAAATTAAAATTGCAGTCTGTGCATGAATAAAACCTATTTTGCAACACAGAGAAACATATCTGAAGGTGTTAGAAGTGTTTTGCATGATTTTTTAAGTTAGAGCCTGAAATGTCAGAAAACAGCGTTTCAGCGCAGAACAAACTTCCTTCTGGCAATGCAGGCTGAAACTCGGTCCAATATTAAAATTGCAGTCTGTGCATGAATAAAACCTATTTTGCAACACAGAGAAACATATCTGAAGGTGTTAGAAGTGTTTTGCATGATTTTTGAAGTTAGAGCCTGAAATGTCAGAAAACGGCTTTTCAGCACATAAAAAACTTGGTTCAGGCAATGCAAGCTGAAACTCGGTCCAAAATTAAAATTGAAGTCTGTGCATGAATAAAACCTATTTTGCAACACAGAGAAACATATCTGAAGGTGTTAGACGTGTTTTGCATGATTTTTGAAGTTAGAGCCTGAAATGTCAGAAAACGGCTTTTCAGCACATAACAAACTTGGTTCAGGCAATGCAAGCTGAAACTCGGTCCAATATTAAAATTGCAGTCTGTGCATGAATAAAACCTATTTTGCAACACAGAGAAACATATCTGAAGGTGTTAGAAGTGTTTTGCATGATTTTTGAAGTTAGAGCCTGAAATGTCAGGAAACAGCGTTTCAGTGCAGAACAAACTTGTTTCCAGCAATGCAAGCTGAATCTTGGTCCCACTTTAAAATATCAGTCTGTGCATGAATAAAACCTATTTTGCAACACAGAGAAACATATCTGAAGGTGTTAGAAGTGTTTTGCATGATTTTTGAAGTTAGAGCCTGAAATGTCAGAAAACAGCGTTTCAGCGCAGAACAAACTTGGTTCCAGCAATGCAAGATGAATCTTGGTCCCAATTTAAAATATCAGTCTGTGCATGAATAAAACCTATTTTGCAACACAAAGAAACATATCTGAAGGTGTTAGAAGTGTTTTGCATGATTTTTGAAGTTAGAGCCTGAAGTGTCAGAAAACAGCGTTTCAGCGCAGATAAAACTTGGTTCCAGCAATGCAAGCTGAATCTTGGTCCCACTTTAAAATATCAGTCTGTGCATGAATAAAACCTATTTTGCAACACAGAGAAACATATCTGAACTTGTTAGAAGTGTTTTGCATGATTTTTGAAGTTAGAGCCTGAAATGTCAGGAAACAGCGTTTCAGTGCAGAACAAACTTGTTTCAAGCAATGCAAGCTGAATCTCTCTCCCACTTTAATATTGCAGTCTGTGCATGAATAAAACCTATTTTGCAACACAGAGAAACATATCTGAAGGTGTTAGAAGTGTTTTGCATGATTTTTGAAGTTAGAGCCTGAAATGTCAGGAAACAGCGTTTCAGTGCAGAACAAACTTGTTTCAAGCATTGCAAGCTGAATTTTGGTCCCACTTTAATATTGCAGTCTGTGCATGAATAAAACCTATTTTGCAACACAGAGAAACATATCTGAAGGTGTTAGAAGTGTTTTGCATGATTTTTGAAGTTAGAGCCTGAAATGTCAGAAAACAGCGTTTCAGCGCAGAACAAACTTGGTTCCAGCAATGCAAGCTGAATCTTGGTCCCACTTTAAAATATCAGTCTGTGCATGAATAAAACCTATTTTGCAACACAGAGAAACATATCTGAAGGTGTTAGAAGTGTTTTGCATGATTTTTGAAGTTAGAGCCTGAAATGTCAGAAAACAGCTTTTCAGCCCATAACAAACTTGGTTCTGGCAATGCAGGCTGAAACTCGGTCCAAAATTAAAATTGCAGCCTGTGCATGAATAAAACCTATTTTGCAACACAGAGAAACATGTCTTAAGGTGTTAGAAGTGTTTTGCATGATTTTTTAAGTTAGAGCCTGAAATGTCAGGAAACAGCGTTTCAGTGCAGAACAAACTTGTTTCAAGCAATGCAAGCTGAATCTCTGTCCCACTTTAATATTGCAGTCTGTGCATGAATAAAACCTATTTTGCAACACAGAGAAACATATCTGAAGGTGTTAGAAGTGTTTTGCATGATTTTTGAAGTTAGAGCCTGAAATGTCAGAAAACAGCGTTTCAGCGCAGAACAAACTTGGTTCCAGCAATGCAAGCTGAATCTTGGTCCCACTTTAAAATATCAGTCTGTGCATGAATAAAACCTATTTTGCAACACAGAGAAACATATCTGAAGGTGTTAGAAGTGTTTTGCATGATTTTTGAAGTTAGAGCCTGAAATGTCAGAAAACAGCGTTTCAGCGCAGATAAAACTTGGTTCCAGCAATGCAAGCTGAATCTTGGTCCCACTTTAAAATATCAGTCTGTGCATGAATAAAACATATTTTGCAACACAGAGAAACATATCTGAACTTGTTAGAAGTGTTTTGCATGATTTTTGAAGTTAGAGCCTGAAATGTCAGGAAACAGCGTTTCAGTGCAGAACAAACTTGTTTCAAGCAATGCAAGCTGAATCTCTCTCCCACTTTAATATTGCAGTCTGTGCATGAATAAAACCTATTTTGCAACACAGAGAAACATATCTGAAGGTGTTAGAAGTGTTTTGCATGATTTTTGAAGTTAGAGCCTGAAATGTCAGAAAACAGCGTTTCAGCGCAGAACAAACTTGGTTCCAGCAATGCAAGCTGAATCTTGGTCCCACTTTAAAATATCAGTCTGTGCATGAATAAAACCTATTTTGCAACACAGAGAAACATATCTGAAGGTGTTAGAAGTGTTTTGCATGATTTTTGAAGTTAGAGCCTGAAATGTCAGGAAACAGCGTTTCAGTGCAGAACAAACTTGTTTCAAGCATTGCAAGCTGAATCTTGGTCCCACTTTAACATTGCAGTCTGTGCATGAATAAAACCTATTTTGCAACACAGAGAAACATATCTGAAGGTGTTAGAAGTGTTTTGCATGATTTTTGAAGTTAGAGCCTGAAATGTCAGGAAACAGCGTTTCAGTGCAGAACAAACTTGTTTCAAGCAATGCAAGCTGAATCTCTGTCCCACTTTAATATTGCAGTCTGTGCATGAATAAAACCTATTTTGCAACACAGAGAAACATATCTGAAGGTGTTAGAAGTGTTTTGCATGATTTTTGAAGTTAGAGCCTGAAATGTCAGAAAACAGCGTTTCAGCGCAGAACAAACTTGGTTCCAGCAATGCAAGCTGAATCTTGGTCCCACTTTAAAATATCAGTCTGTGCATGAATAAAACCTATTTTGCAACACAGAGAAACATATCTGAAGGTGTTAGAAGTGTTTTGCATGATTTTTGAAGTTAGAGCCTGAAATGTCAGAAAACAGCGTTTCAGCGCAGAAGAAACTTGGTTCCAGCAATGCAAGCTGAATCTTGGTCCCACTTTAAAATATCAGTCTGTGCATGAATAAAACCTATTTTGCAACACAGAGAAACATATCTGAAGGTGTTAGAAGTGTTTTGCATGATTTTTGAAGTTAGAGCCTGAAATGTCAGAAAACAGCGTTTCAGCGCAGAACAAACTTGGTTCCAGCAATGCAAGATGAATCTTGGTCCCAATTTAAAATATCAGTCTGTGCATGAATAAAACCTATTTTGCAACACAAAGAAACATATCTGAAGGTGTTAGAAGTGTTTTGCATGATTTTTGAAGTTAGAGCCTGAAGTGTCAGAAAACAGCGTTTCAGCGCAGATAAAACTTGGTTCCAGCAATGCAAGCTGAATCTTGGTCCCACTTTAAAATATCAGTCTGTGCATGAATAAAACCTATTTTGCAACACAGAGAAACATATCTGAACTTGTTAGAAGTGTTTTGCATGATTTTTGAAGTTAGAGCCTGAAATGTCAGGAAACAGCGTTTCAGTGCAGAACAAACTTGTTTCAAGCAATGCAAGCTGAATCTCTCTCCCACTTTAATATTGCAGTCTGTGCATGAATAAAACCTATTTTGCAACACAGAGAAACATATCTGAAGGTGTTAGAAGTGTTTTGCATGATTTTTGAAGTTAGAGCCTGAAATGTCAGAAAACAGCGTTTCAGCGCAGAACAAACTTGGTTCCAGCAATGCAAGCTGAATCTTGGTCCCACTTTAAAATATCAGTCTGTGCATGAATAAAACCTATTTTGCAACACAGAGAAACATATCTGAAGGTGTTAGAAGTGTTTTGCATGATTTTTGAAGTTAGAGCCTGAAATGTCAGGAAACAGCGTTTCAGTGCAGAACAAACTTGTTTCAAGCATTGCAAGCTGAATCTTGGTCCCACTTTAATATTGCAGTCTGTGCATGAATAAAACCTATTTTGCAACACAGAGAAACATATCTGAAGGTGTTAGAAGTGTTTTGCATGATTTTTGAAGTTAGAGCCTGAAATGTCAGAAAACAGCGTTTCAGCGCAGAACAAACTTGGTTCCAGCAATGCAAGCTGAATCTTGGTCCCACTTTAAAATATCAGTCTGTGCATGAATAAAACCTATTTTGCAACACAGAGAAACATATCTGAAGGTGTTAGAAGTGTTTTGCATGATTTTTGAAGTTAGAGCCTGAAATGTCAGAAAACAGCGTTTCAGCGCAGAACGAACTTGGTTCTAGCAATGCAAGCTGAATCTTGGTCCCAATTTAAAATATCAGTCTGTGCATGAATAAAACCTATTTTGCAACACAGAGAAACATATCTGAAGGTGTTAGAAGTGTTTTGCATGATTTTTGAAGTTAGAGCCTGAAGTGTCAGAAAACAGCGTTTCAGCGCAGAACAAACTTGGTTCCAGCAATGCAAGCTGAATCTTGGTCCCACTTTAAAATATCAGTCTGTGCATGAATAAAACCTATTTTGCAACACAGAGAAACATATCTGAACGTGTTAGAAGTGTTTTGCATGATTTTTGAAGTTAGAGCCTGAAATGTCAGGAAACAGCGTTTCAGTGCAGAACAAACTTGTTTCAAGCAATGCAAGCTGAATCTCTCTCCCACTTTAATATTGCAGTCTGTGCATGAATAAAACCTATTTTGCAACACAGAGAAACATATCTGAAGGTGTTAGAAGTGTTTTGCATGATTTTTGAAGTTAGAGCCTGAAATGTCAGAAAACAGCGTTTCAGCCCATAACAAACTTGGTTCTGGCAATGCAGGCTGAAACTCGGTCCAAAATTAAAATTGCAGCCTGTGCATGAATAAAACCTATTTTGCAACACAGAGAAACATATCTGAAGGTGTTAGACGTGTTTTGCATGATTTTTGAAGTTAGAGCCTGAAATGTCAGAAAACGGCTTTTCAGCACATAACAAACTTGGTTCAGGCAATGCAAGCTGAAACTTGGTCCAAAATTAAAATTGCAGTCTGTGCATGAATAAAACCTATTTTGCAACACAGAGAAACATATCTGAAGGTGTTAGAAGTGTTTTGCATGATTTTTTAAGTCAGAGCCTGAAATGTCAGAAAACAGCGTTTCAGCGCAGAACAAACTTGCTTCTGGCAATGCAGGCTGAAACTCGGTCCAATATTAAAATTGCAGTCTGTGCATGAATAAAACCTATTTTGCAACACAGAGAAACATATCTGAAGGTGTTAGAAGTGTTTTGCATGATTTTTGAAGTTAGAGCCTGAAATGTCAGAAAACGGCTTTTCAGCACATAACAAACTTGGTTCAGACAATGCAAGCTGAAACTCGGTCCAATATTAAAATTGCAGTCTGTGCATGAATAAAACCTATTTTGCAACACAGAGAAACATATCTGAAGGTGTTAGAAGTGTTTTGCATGATTTTTGAAGTTAGAGCCTGAAATGTCAGAAAACGGCTTTTCAGCACATAACAAACTTGGTTCAGGCAATGCAAGCTGAAACTCGGTCCAATATTAAAATTGCAGTCTGTGCATGAATAAAACCTATTTTGCAACACAGAGAAACATATCTGAAGGTGTTAGAAGTGTTTTGCATGATTTTTGAAGTTAGAGCCTGAAATGTCAGAAAACAGCGTTTCAGCCCATAACAAACTTGGTTCTGGCAATGCAGGCTGAAACTCGGTCCAAAATTAAAATTGCAGCCTGTGCATGAATAAAACCTATTTTGCAACACAGAGAAACATGTCTTAAGGTGTTAGAAGTGTTTTGCATGATTTTTTAAGTTAGAGCCTGAAATGTCAGGAAACAGCGTTTCAGTGCAGAACAAACTTGTTTCAAGCAATGCAAGCTGAATCTCTGTCCCACTTTAATATTGCAGTCTGTGCATGAATAAAACCTATTTTGCAACACAGAGAAACATATCTGAAGGTGTTAGAAGTGTTTTGCATGATTTTTGAAGTTAGAGCCTGAAATGTCAGAAAACAGCGTTTCAGCGCAGAACAAACTTGGTTCCAGCAATGCAAGCTGAATCTTGGTCCCACTTTAAAATATCAGTCTGTGCATGAATAAAACCTATTTTGCAACACAGAGAAACATATCTGAAGGTGTTAGAAGTGTTTTGCATGATTTTTGAAGTTAGAGCCTGAAATGTCAGAAAACAGCGTTTCAGCGCAGATAAAACTTGGTTCCAGCAATGCAAGCTGAATCTTGGTCCCACTTTAAAATATCAGTCTGTGCATGAATAAAACCTATTTTGCAACACAGAGAAACATATCTGAACTTGTTAGAAGTGTTTTGCATGATTTTTGAAGTTAGAGCCTGAAATGTCAGGAAACAGCGTTTCAGTGCAGAACAAACTTGTTTCAAGCAATGCAAGCTGAATCTCTCTCCCACTTTAATATTGCAGTCTGTGCATGAATAAAACCTATTTTGCAACACAGAGAAACATATCTGAAGGTGTTAGAAGTGTTTTGCATGATTTTTGAAGTTAGAGCCTGAAGTGTCAGAAAACAGCGTTTCAGCGCAGAACAAACTTGGTTGCAGCAATGCAAGCTGAATCTTGGTCCCACTTTAAAATATCAGTCTGTGCATGAATAAAACCTATTTTGCAACACAGAGAAACATATCTGAAGGTGTTAGAAGTGTTTTGCATGATTTTTGAAGTTAGAGCCTGAAATGTCAGAAAACAGCGTTTCAGCGCAGAACAAACTTGGTTCCAGCAATGCAAGCTGAATCTTGGTCCCAATTTAAAATATCAGTCTGTGCATGAATAAAACCTATTTTGCAACACAGAGAAACATATCTGAAGGTGTTATAAGTGTTTTGCATGATTTTTGAAGTTAGAGCCTGAAGTGTCAGAAAACAGCGTTTCAGCGCAGAACAAACTTGGTTCCAGCAATGCAAGCTGAATCTCGGTCCCACTTTAAAATATCAGTCTGTGCATGAATAAAACCTATTTTGCAACACAGAGAAACATATCTGAAGGTGTTAGAAGTGTTTTGCATGATTTTTGAAGTTAGAGCCTGAAATGTCAGAAAACAGCGTTTCAGCCCATAACAAACTTGGTTCTGGCAATGCAGGCTGAAACTCGGTCCAAAATTAAAATTGCAGCCTGTGCATGAATAAAACCTATTTTGCAACACAGAGAAACATGTCTTAAGGTGTTAGAAGTGTTTTGCATGATTTTTTAAGTTAGAGCCTGAAATGTCAGAAAACAGCGTTTCAGCGCAGAACAAACTTGCTTCTGGCAATGCAGGCTGAAACTCGGTCCAATATTAAAATTGCAGTCTGTGCATGAATAAAACCTATTTTGCAACACAGAGAAACATATCTGAAGGTGTTAGAAGTGTTTTGCATGATTTTTGAAGTTAGAGCCTGAAATGTCAGAAAACGGCTTTTCAGCACATAACAAACTTGGTTCAGGCAATGCAAGCTGAAACTCGGTCCAAAATTAAAATTGCAGTCTGTGCATGAATAAAACCTATTTTGCAACACAGAGAAACATATCTGAAGGTGTTAGAAGTGTTTTGCATGATTTTTTAAGTTAGAGCCTGAAATGTCAGAAAACAGCGTTTCAGCGCAGAACAAACTTCCTTCTGGCAATGCAGGCTGAAACTCGGTCCAATATTAAAATTGCAGTCTGTGCATGAATAAAACCTATTTTGCAACACAGAGAAACATATCTGAAGGTGTTAGAAGTGTTTTGCATGATTTTTGAAGTTAGAGCCTGAAATGTCAGAAAACGGCTTTTCAGCACATAACAAACTTGGTTCAGGCAATGCAAGCTGAAACTCGGTCCAAAATTAAAATTGAAGTCTGTGCATGAATAAAACCTATTTTGCAACACAGAGAAACATATCTGAAGGTGTTAGACGTGTTTTGCATGATTTTTGAAGTTAGAGCCTGAAATGTCAGAAAACGGCTTTTCAGCACATAACAAACTTGGTTCAGGCAATGCAAGCTGAAACTCGGTCCAATATTAAAATTGCAGTCTGTGCATGAATAAAACCTATTTTGCAACACAGAGAAACATATCTGAAGGTGTTAGAAGTGTTTTGCATGATTTTTGAAGTTAGAGCCTGAAATGTCAGGAAACAGCGTTTCAGTGCAGAACAAACTTGTTTCAAGCAATGCAAGCTGAATCTCTGTCCCACTTTAATATTGCAGTCTGTGCATGAATAAAACCTATTTTGCAACACAGAGAAACATATCTGAAGGTGTTAGAAGTGTTTTGCATGATTTTTGAAGTTAGAGCCTGAAATGTCAGAAAACAGCGTTTCAGCGCAGAACAAACTTGGTTCCAGCAATGCAAGCTGAATCTTGGTCCCACTTTAAAATATCAGTCTGTGCATGAATAAAACCTATTTTGCAACACAGAGAAACATATCTGAAGGTGTTAGAAGTGTTTTGCATGATTTTTGAAGTTAGAGCCTGAAATGTCAGAAAACAGCGTTTCAGCGCAGAAGAAACTTGGTTCCAGCAATGCAAGCTGAATCTTGGTCCCACTTTAAAATATCAGTCTGTGCATGAATAAAACCTATTTTGCAACACAGAGAAACATATCTGAAGGTGTTAGAAGTGTTTTGCATGATTTTTGAAGTTAGAGCCTGAAATGTCAGAAAACAGCGTTTCAGCGCAGAACAAACTTGGTTCCAGCAATGCAAGATGAATCTTGGTCCCAATTTAAAATATCAGTCTGTGCATGAATAAAACCTATTTTGCAACACAAAGAAACATATCTGAAGGTGTTAGAAGTGTTTTGCATGATTTTTGAAGTTAGAGCCTGAAGTGTCAGAAAACAGCGTTTCAGCGCAGATAAAACTTGGTTCCAGCAATGCAAGCTGAATCTTGGTCCCACTTTAAAATATCAGTCTGTGCATGAATAAAACCTATTTTGCAACACAGAGAAACATATCTGAACTTGTTAGAAGTGTTTTGCATGATTTTTGAAGTTAGAGCCTGAAATGTCAGGAAACAGCGTTTCAGTGCAGAACAAACTTGTTTCAAGCAATGCAAGCTGAATCTCTCTCCCACTTTAATATTGCAGTCTGTGCATGAATAAAACCTATTTTGCAACACAGAGAAACATATCTGAAGGTGTTAGAAGTGTTTTGCATGATTTTTGAAGTTAGAGCCTGAAATGTCAGAAAACAGCGTTTCAGCGCAGAACAAACTTGGTTCCAGCAATGCAAGCTGAATCTTGGTCCCACTTTAAAATATCAGTCTGTGCATGAATAAAACCTATTTTGCAACACAGAGAAACATATCTGAAGGTGTTAGAAGTGTTTTGCATGATTTTTGAAGTTAGAGCCTGAAATGTCAGGAAACAGCGTTTCAGTGCAGAACAAACTTGTTTCAAGCATTGCAAGCTGAATCTTGGTCCCACTTTAATATTGCAGTCTGTGCATGAATAAAACCTATTTTGCAACACAGAGAAACATATCTGAAGGTGTTAGAAGTGTTTTGCATGATTTTTGAAGTTAGAGCCTGAAATGTCAGAAAACAGCGTTTCAGCGCAGAACAAACTTGGTTCCAGCAATGCAAGCTGAATCTTGGTCCCACTTTAAAATATCAGTCTGTGCATGAATAAAACCTATTTTGCAACACAGAGAAACATATCTGAAGGTGTTAGAAGTGTTTTGCATGATTTTTGAAGTTAGAGCCTGAAGTGTCAGAAAACAGCGTTTCAGCGCAGAACAAACTTGGTTCCAGCAATGCAAGCTGAATCTTGGTCCCACTTTAAAATATCAGTCTGTGCATGAATAAAACCTATTTTGCAACACAGAGAAACATATCTGAAGGTGTTAGAAGTGTTTTGCATGATTTTTGAAGTTAGAGCCTGAAATGTCAGAAAACAGCGTTTCAGCGCAGAACAAACTTGGTTCTAGCAATGCAAGCTGAATCTTGGTCCCAATTTAAAATATCAGTCTGTGCATGAATAAAACCTATTTTGCAACACAGAGAAACATATCTGAAGGTGTTAGAAGTGTTTTGCATGATTTTTGAAGTTAGAGCCTGAAGTGTCAGAAAACAGCGTTTCAGCGCAGAACAAACTTGGTTCCAGCAATGCAAGCTGAATCTTGGTCCCACTTTAAAATATCAGTCTGTGCATGAATAAAACCTATTTTGCAACACAGAGAAACATATCTGAACGTGTTAGAAGTGTTTTGCATGATTTTTGAAGTTAGAGCCTGAAATGTCAGGAAACAGCGTTTCAGTGCAGAACAAACTTGTTTCAAGCAATGCAAGCTGAATCTCTCTCCCACTTTAATATTGCAGTCTGTGCATGAATAAAACCTATTTTGCAACACAGAGAAACATATCTGAAGGTGTTAGAAGTGTTTTGCATGATTTTTGAAGTTAGAGCCTGAAATGTCAGAAAACAGCGTTTCAGCCCATAACAAACTTGGTTCTGGCAATGCAGGCTGAAACTCGTTCCAAAATTAAAATTGCAGCCTGTGCATGAATAAAACCTATTTTGCAACACAGAGAAACATATCTGAAGGTGTTAGACGTGTTTTGCATGATTTTTGAAGTTAGAGCCTGAAATGTCAGAAAACGGCTTTTCAGCACATAACAAACTTGGTTCAGGCAATGCAAGCTGAAACTTGGTCCAAAATTAAAATTGCAGTCTGTGCATGAATAAAACCTATTTTGCAACACAGAGAAACATATCTGAAGGTGTTAGAAGTGTTTTGCATGATTTTTTAAGTCAGAGCCTGAAATGTCAGAAAACAGCGTTTCAGCGCAGAACAAACTTGCTTCTGGCAATGCAGGCTGAAACTCGGTCCAATATTAAAATTGCAGTCTGTGCATGAATAAAACCTATTTTGCAACACAGAGAAACATATCTGAAGGTGTTAGAAGTGTTTTGCATGATTTTTGAAGTTAGAGCCTGAAATGTCAGAAAACGGCTTTTCAGCACATAACAAACTTGGTTCAGACAATGCAAGCTGAAACTCGGTCCAATATTAAAATTGCAGTCTGTGCATGAATAAAACCTATTTTGCAACACAGAGAAACATATCTGAAGGTGTTAGAAGTGTTTTGCATGATTTTTGAAGTTAGAGCCTGAAATGTCAGAAAACGGCTTTTCAGCACATAACAAACTTGGTTCAGGCAATGCAAGCTGAAACTCGGTCCAAAATTAAAATTGCAGTCTGTGCATGAATAAAACCTATTTTGCAACACAGAGAAACATATCTGAAGGTGTTAGAAGTGTTTTGCATGATTTTTTAAGTTAGAGCCTGAAATGTCAGAAAACAGCGTTTCAGCGCAGAACAAACTTCCTTCTGGCAATGCAGGCTGAAACTCGGTCCAATATTAAAATTGCAGTCTGTGCATGAATAAAACCTATTTTGCAACACAGAGAAACATATCTGAAGGTGTTAGAAGTGTTTTGCATGATTTTTGAAGTTAGAGCCTGAAATGTCAGAAAACGGCTTTTCAGCACATAACAAACTTGGTTCAGGCAATGCAAGCTGAAACTCGGTCCAAAATTAAAATTGAAGTCTGTGCATGAATAAAACCTATTTTGCAACACAGAGAAACATATCTGAAGGTGTTAGACGTGTTTTGCATGATTTTTGAAGTTAGAGCCTGAAATGTCAGAAAACGGCTTTTCAGCACATAACAAACTTGGTTCAGGCAATGCAAGCTGAAACTCGGTCCAATATTAAAATTGCAGTCTGTGCATGAATAAAACCTATTTTGCAACACAGAGAAACATATCTGAAGGTGTTAGAAGTGTTTTGCATGATTTTTGAAGTTAGAGCCTGAAATGTCAGAAAACAGCGTTTCAGCCCATAACAAACTTGGTTCTGGCAATGCAGGCTGAAACTCGGTCCAAAATTAAAATTGCAGCCTGTGCATGAATAAAACCTATTTTGCAACACAGAGAAACATGTCTTAAGGTGTTAGAAGTGTTTTGCATGATTTTTTAAGTTAGAGCCTGAAATGTCAGGAAACAGCGTTTCAGTGCAGAACAAACTTGTTTCAAGCAATGCAAGCTGAATCTCTGTCCCACTTTAATATTGCAGTCTGTGCATGAATAAAACCTATTTTGCAACACAGAGAAACATATCTGAAGGTGTTAGAAGTGTTTTGCATGATTTTTGAAGTTAGAGCCTGAAATGTCAGAAAACAGCGTTTCAGCGCAGAACAAACTTGGTTCCAGCAATGCAAGCTGAATCTTGGTCCCACTTTAAAATATCAGTCTGTGCATGAATAAAACCTATTTTGCAACACAGAGAAACATATCTGAAGGTGTTAGAAGTGTTTTGCATGATTTTTGAAGTTAGAGCCTGAAATGTCAGAAAACAGCGTTTCAGCGCAGATAAAACTTGGTTCCAGCAATGCAAGCTGAATCTTGGTCCCACTTTAAAATATCAGTCTGTGCATGAATAAAACCTATTTTGCAACACAGAGAAACATATCTGAACTTGTTAGAAGTGTTTTGCATGATTTTTGAAGTTAGAGCCTGAAATGTCAGGAAACAGCGTTTCAGTGCAGAACAAACTTGTTTCAAGCAATGCAAGCTGAATCTCTCTCCCACTTTAATATTGCAGTCTGTGCATGAATAAAACCTATTTTGCAACACAGAGAAACATATCTGAAGGTGTTAGAAGTGTTTTGCATGATTTTTGAAGTTAGAGCCTGAAGTGTCAGAAAACAGCGTTTCAGCGCAGAACAAACTTGGTTGCAGCAATGCAAGCTGAATCTTGGTCCCACTTTAAAATATCAGTCTGTGCATGAATAAAACCTATTTTGCAACACAGAGAAACATATCTGAAGGTGTTAGAAGTGTTTTGCATGATTTTTGAAGTTAGAGCCTGAAATGTCAGAAAACAGCGTTTCAGCGCAGAACAAACTTGGTTCCAGCAATGCAAGCTGAATCTTGGTCCCAATTTAAAATATCAGTCTGTGCATGAATAAAACCTATTTTGCAACACAGAGAAACATATCTGAAGGTGTTAGAAGTGTTTTGCATGATTTTTGAAGTTAGAGCCTGAAGTGTCAGAAAACAGCGTTTCAGCGCAGAACAAACTTGGTTCCAGCAATGCAAGCTGAATCTCGGTCCCACTTTAAAATATCAGTCTGTGCATGAATAAAACCTATTTTGCAACACAGAGAAACATATCTGAAGGTGTTAGAAGTGTTTTGCATGATTTTTGAAGTTAGAGCCTGAAATGTCAGGAAACAGCGTTTCAGTGCAGAACAAACTTGTTTCAAGCAATGCAAGCTGAATCTCTCTCCCACTTTAATATTGCAGTCTGTGCATGAATAAAACCTATTTTGCAACACAGAGAAACATATCTGAAGGTGTTAGAAGTGTTTTGCATGATTTTTGAAGTTAGAGCCTGAAATGTCAGAAAACAGCGTTTCAGCCCATAACAAACTTGGTTCTGGCAATGCAGGCTGAAACTCGGTCCAAAATTAAAATTGCAGCCTGTGCATGAATAAAACCTATTTTGCAACACAGAGAAACATGTCTTAAGGTGTTAGAAGTGTTTTGCATGATTTTTTAAGTTAGAGCCTGAAATGTCAGAAAACAGCGTTTCAGCGCAGAACAAACTTGCTTCTGGCAATGCAGGCTGAAACTCGGTCCAATATTAAAATTGCAGTCTGTGCATGAATAAAACCTATTTTGCAACACAGAGAAACATATCTGAAGGTGTTAGAAGTGTTTTGCATGATTTTTGAAGTTAGAGCCTGAAATGTCAGAAAACGGCTTTTCAGCACATAACAAACTTGGTTCAGGCAATGCAAGCTGAAACTCGGTCCAAAATTAAAATTGCAGTCTGTGCATGAATAAAACCTATTTTGCAACACAGAGAAACATATCTGAAGGTGTTAGAAGTGTTTTGCATGATTTTTTAAGTTAGAGCCTGAAATGTCAGAAAACAGCGTTTCAGCGCAGAACAAACTTCCTTCTGGCAATGCAGGCTGAAACTCGGTCCAATATTAAAATTGCAGTCTGTGCATGAATAAAACCTATTTTGCAACACAGAGAAACATATCTGAAGGTGTTAGAAGTGTTTTGCATGATTTTTGAAGTTAGAGCCTGAAATGTCAGAAAACGGCTTTTCAGCACATAACAAACTTGGTTCAGGCAATGCAAGCTGAAACTCGGTCCAAAATTAAAATTGAAGTCTGTGCATGAATAAAACCTATTTTGCAACACAGAGAAACATATCTGAAGGTGTTAGACGTGTTTTGCATGATTTTTGAAGTTAGAGCCTGAAATGTCAGAAAACGGCTTTTCAGCACATAACAAACTTGGTTCAGGCAATGCAAGCTGAAACTCGGTCCAATATTAAAATTGCAGTCTGTGCATGAATAAAACCTATTTTGCAACACAGAGAAACATATCTGAAGGTGTTAGAAGTGTTTTGCATGATTTTTGAAGTTAGAGCCTGAAATGTCAGGAAACAGCGTTTCAGTGCAGAACAAACTTGTTTCAAGCAATGCAAGCTGAATCTCTGTCCCACTTTAATATTGCAGTCTGTGCATGAATAAAACCTATTTTGCAACACAGAGAAACATATCTGAAGGTGTTAGAAGTGTTTTGCATGATTTTTGAAGTTAGAGCCTGAAATGTCAGAAAACAGCGTTTCAGCGCAGAACAAACTTGGTTCCAGCAATGCAAGCTGAATCTTGGTCCCACTTTAAAATATCAGTCTGTGCATGAATAAAACCTATTTTGCAACACAGAGAAACATATCTGAAGGTGTTAGAAGTGTTTTGCATGATTTTTGAAGTTAGAGCCTGAAATGTCAGAAAACAGCGTTTCAGCGCAGAAGAAACTTGGTTCCAGCAATGCAAGCTGAATCTTGGTCCCACTTTAAAATATCAGTCTGTGCATGAATAAAACCTATTTTGCAACACAGAGAAACATATCTGAAGGTGTTAGAAGTGTTTTGCATGATTTTTGAAGTTAGAGCCTGAAATGTCAGAAAACAGCGTTTCAGCGCAGAACAAACTTGGTTCCAGCAATGCAAGATGAATCTTGGTCCCAATTTAAAATATCAGTCTGTGCATGAATAAAACCTATTTTGCAACACAAAGAAACATATCTGAAGGTGTTAGAAGTGTTTTGCATGATTTTTGAAGTTAGAGCCTGAAGTGTCAGAAAACAGCGTTTCAGCGCAGATAAAACTTGGTTCCAGCAATGCAAGCTGAATCTTGGTCCCACTTTAAAATATCAGTCTGTGCATGAATAAAACCTATTTTGCAACACAGAGAAACATATCTGAACTTGTTAGAAGTGTTTTGCATGATTTTTGAAGTTAGAGCCTGAAATGTCAGGAAACAGCGTTTCAGTGCAGAACAAACTTGTTTCAAGCAATGCAAGCTGAATCTCTCTCCCACTTTAATATTGCAGTCTGTGCATGAATAAAACCTATTTTGCAACACAGAGAAACATATCTGAAGGTGTTAGAAGTGTTTTGCATGATTTTTGAAGTTAGAGCCTGAAATGTCAGAAAACAGCGTTTCAGCGCAGAACAAACTTGGTTCCAGCAATGCAAGCTGAATCTTGGTCCCACTTTAAAATATCAGTCTGTGCATGAATAAAACCTATTTTGCAACACAGAGAAACATATCTGAAGGTGTTAGAAGTGTTTTGCATGATTTTTGAAGTTAGAGCCTGAAATGTCAGGAAACAGCGTTTCAGTGCAGAACAAACTTGTTTCAAGCATTGCAAGCTGAATCTTGGTCCCACTTTAATATTGCAGTCTGTGCATGAATAAAACCTATTTTGCAACACAGAGAAACATATCTGAAGGTGTTAGAAGTGTTTTGCATGATTTTTGAAGTTAGAGCCTGAAATGTCAGAAAACAGCGTTTCAGCGCAGAACAAACTTGGTTCCAGCAATGCAAGCTGAATCTTGGTCCCACTTTAAAATATCAGTCTGTGCATGAATAAAACCTATTTTGCAACACAGAGAAACATATCTGAAGGTGTTAGAAGTGTTTTGCATGATTTTTGAAGTTAGAGCCTGAAGTGTCAGAAAACAGCGTTTCAGCGCAGAACAAACTTGGTTCCAGCAATGCAAGCTGAATCTTGGTCCCACTTTAAAATATCAGTCTGTGCATGAATAAAACCTATTTTGCAACACAGAGAAACATATCTGAAGGTGTTAGAAGTGTTTTGCATGATTTTTGAAGTTAGAGCCTGAAATGTCAGAAAACAGCGTTTCAGCGCAGAACAAACTTGGTTCTAGCAATGCAAGCTGAATCTTGGTCCCAATTTAAAATATCAGTCTGTGCATGAATAAAACCTATTTTGCAACACAGAGAAACATATCTGAAGGTGTTAGAAGTGTTTTGCATGATTTTTGAAGTTAGAGCCTGAAGTGTCAGAAAACAGCGTTTCAGCGCAGAACAAACTTGGTTCCAGCAATGCAAGCTGAATCTTGGTCCCACTTTAAAATATCAGTCTGTGCATGAATAAAACCTATTTTGCAACACAGAGAAACATATCTGAACGTGTTAGAAGTGTTTTGCATGATTTTTGAAGTTAGAGCCTGAAATGTCAGGAAACAGCGTTTCAGTGCAGAACAAACTTGTTTCAAGCAATGCAAGCTGAATCTCTCTCCCACTTTAATATTGCAGTCTGTGCATGAATAAAACCTATTTTGCAACACAGAGAAACATATCTGAAGGTGTTAGAAGTGTTTTGCATGATTTTTGAAGTTAGAGCCTGAAATGTCAGAAAACAGCGTTTCAGCCCATAACAAACTTGGTTCTGGCAATGCAGGCTGAAACTCGGTCCAAAATTAAAATTGCAGCCTGTGCATGAATAAAACCTATTTTGCAACACAGAGAAACATATCTGAAGGTGTTAGACGTGTTTTGCATGATTTTTGAAGTTAGAGCCTGAAATGTCAGAAAACGGCTTTTCAGCACATAACAAACTTGGTTCAGGCAATGCAAGCTGAAACTTGGTCCAAAATTAAAATTGCAGTCTGTGCATGAATAAAACCTATTTTGCAACACAGAGAAACATATCTGAAGGTGTTAGAAGTGTTTTGCATGATTTTTTAAGTCAGAGCCTGAAATGTCAGAAAACAGCGTTTCAGCGCAGAACAAACTTGCTTCTGGCAATGCAGGCTGAAACTCGGTCCAATATTAAAATTGCAGTCTGTGCATGAATAAAACCTATTTTGCAACACAGAGAAACATATCTGAAGGTGTTAGAAGTGTTTTGCATGATTTTTGAAGTTAGAGCCTGAAATGTCAGAAAACGGCTTTTCAGCACATAACAAACTTGGTTCAGACAATGCAAGCTGAAACTCGGTCCAATATTAAAATTGCAGTCTGTGCATGAATAAAACCTATTTTGCAACACAGAGAAACATATCTGAAGGTGTTAGAAGTGTTTTGCATGATTTTTGAAGTTAGAGCCTGAAATGTCAGAAAACGGCTTTTCAGCACATAACAAACTTGGTTCAGGCAATGCAAGCTGAAACTCGGTCCAAAATTAAAATTGCAGTCTGTGCATGAATAAAACCTATTTTGCAACACAGAGAAACATATCTGAAGGTGTTAGAAGTGTTTTGCATGATTTTTTAAGTTAGAGACTGAAATGTCAGAAAACAGCGTTTCAGCGCAGAACAAACTTCCTTCTGGCAATGCAGGCTGAAACTCGGTCCAATATTAAAATTGCAGTCTGTGCATGAATAAAACCTATTTTGCAACACAGAGAAACATATCTGAAGGTGTTAGAAGTGTTTTGCATGATTTTTGAAGTTAGAGCCTGAAATGTCAGAAAACGGCTTTTCAGCACATAACAAACTTGGTTCAGGCAATGCAAGCTGAAACTCGGTCCAAAATTAAAATTGAAGTCTGTGCATGAATAAAACCTATTTTGCAACACAGAGAAACATATCTGAAGGTGTTAGACGTGTTTTGCATGATTTTTGAAGTTAGAGCCTGAAATGTCAGAAAACGGCTTTTCAGCACAAAACAAACTTGGTTCAGGCAATGCAAGCTGAAACTCGGTCCAATATTAAAATTGCAGTCTGTGCATGAATAAAACCTATTTTGCAACACAGAGAAACATATCTGAAGGTGTTAGAAGTGTTTTGCATGATTTTTGAAGTTAGAGCCTGAAATGTCAGAAAACAGCGTTTCAGCCCATAACAATCTTGGTTCTGGCAATGCAGGCTGAAACTCGGTCCAAAATTAAAATTGCAGCCTGTGCATGAATAAAACCTATTTTGCAACACAGAGAAACATGTCTTAAGGTGTTAGAAGTGTTTTGCATGATTTTTTAAGTTAGAGCCTGAAATGTCAGGAAACAGCGTTTCAGTGCAGAACAAACTTGTTTCAAGCAATGCAAGCTGAATCTCTGTCCCACTTTAATATTGCAGTCTGTGCATGAATAAAACCTATTTTGCAACACAGAGAAACATATCTGAAGGTGTTAGAAGTGTTTTGCATGATTTTTGAAGTTAGAGCCTGAAATGTCAGAAAACAGCGTTTCAGCGCAGAACAAACTTGGTTCCAGCAATGCAAGCTGAATCTTGGTCCCACTTTAAAATATCAGTCTGTGCATGAATAAAACCTATTTTGCAACACAGAGAAACATATCTGAAGGTGTTAGAAGTGTTTTGCATGATTTTTGAAGTTAGAGCCTGAAATGTCAGAAAACGTACTCGGTTACTTTCGTAACCTCGGTTCCCTGAGATACGGGAACGAGTACTGCGTCTGTAAAGACGCTATGGGAAAAGCTCCTTTTCTCCTGAGACTGAAGCATTTCAATAACGCAGTGTAACTGCACGGCCATTGGTTCGTGCAGTGTTAAAGAAACGAACCAATGGCTCGGCAGCGGAGATGCACAAACCTATGGCGATGATTCGCGCCCGATCGCGCCAAAAGGGGCGGAGCATCTGGCTATATAAGCGAGCATTTCGCCATAGGGAACTCAGGTACTTCGACTGAAGCGACGACTGAGTCGTGCAGCTACCTAGCACGGCCAGCAACGCAGTACTCGTTCCCGTATCTCAGGGAACCGAGGTTACGAAAGTAACCGAGTACGTTCCCTTTCGATACTTTCACTCGTACTGCGTCTGTAAAGACGCTATGGGGAACCAGTACAATCCCGCCGTGCTTAAGGTAGAGGAACGACTAACATGACCCTAGCACTAAAGGGCTAATAAGGGCCAATTTGTTCGATCAGATAGCCTGATAAACATCCGTTCCAAGGAATAAGTACACTTGGAGCTCCACAGAGGCCAAGACGCACTACATATAACATACTGGTAACACATACCACTATGTGGAAAGGACCCGAGTCTGTAAGACTGGAACGTCCAAGTTATAAAATCTAGCAAATGTGGACGGTGAGGCCCAGCCTGCCGCCGCACAAATCTCTGCAATGGAAACCCCGCTAGACCACGCCCAAGACGAGGCGATGCCCCTCGTTGAATGGGCCCTTACTCCCATGGGACATTGTAGGCCCAAAGAGGAGTAAGCCAGCGAGATGGCTTCCACAATCCATTTGGATAATCTCTGTTTTGTGACCGAACACCCCTTGGTGCGGCCACCAAAACATACAAACAGCTGTTCTGACTGCCTAAAAGGGGCAGAACGCTCTATATAACATCTCAGAGCCCTGACAGGGCAGAGAGGGTTAAATCCCTGGTCTTGCTCCGTAGGAGGAAGAGCCAAAAGGGAAATAATCTGGTCTCTAAAGGGTGTAGAGAGACTTTTGGGAACATACCCATGCTTTGGCTTCAGGATGACCTTAGAGTCATTTGGCCCGAATTCCAAGCAAACGGGGCTCACAGAGAGCGCCTGTAAATCACCCATGCGTTTGACTGATGCTAATGCCAATAGCAGGGCAGTCTTCAACGTCAGGGGGCGAAGGCCTATGGACTGAAGCGGTTCGAAGGGAGGGCCCTTCAGGGCCCTCAACACTGTGGGTAAGTCCCAAGACGGAACCGTGATGGGGCGAGGGGGATTAATCCGCCTTGACCCCTTTAAGAAACGAACGACCAAGTCGTTTCTTCCCACAGATTGACCGTTTACAAGGTCATGGAATACCGCTATAGCTGCAACATAGACCTTGAGCGTGGAGGGGGATCTCCCCTTATCCAACAGCTCTTGCAAGAAGGACAATATCACAGATATGTCACATAAAATTGGGTCCGTACCGCGGGTGGAACACCAGGCGGAAAAGACAGACCACTTGAGATCGTAGAGCCGCCTCGTAGAGGGTGCTCTAGCTTGTGAAATAGTACTCAAAACCGACTCAGGGAGACTTAAAGGCTCCCGTCTAGAGCCCAAACGTGCAGCGCCCACAATTCCGGTTGGGGGTGCCAAATCGTTCTGTTCGCCTGTGTTAAGAGATCTCGTCTCAGTGGCACGGGCCATGGTGCTTTTGAGAGCAGCCTGGGAAGATCTGGAAACCAATGCTGGTTCTGCCAGAATGGAGCCACTAACAGGACTTTGAGTTTCTGTTCCCGCACTCGCCTGATGACCTGTGGCAGCAGAGCGATAGGAGGGAATGCGTATAACAGGAGATTGGGCCATTCTTGGGTCAATGCGTCCTGTTCCTTCGAAAAATAAATTGGGCAGTGATGATTGTCTTTTGAGGCGAAAAGATCTACTCGCGCCCTGCCAAAGACAGCCCATATTTGCTGAACCGTGTGAGGGTGAAGCGTCCATTCGTCTGAGGAGACGTTGCTCCGAGACAACATGTCTGCTCCCTGGTTCAGTTTGCCTGGCACATGCGTCGCTCTTAGAGAGCGGAAGTGCAGCTGAGCCCATTTCAGGAGACGTTCTACCATCGTAAATAGACGTCTCGACGAGAGGCCCCCTTGGTGATTTATGAAGGACACCACTGTCATGCTGTCCGAACGGACTAAGACATGGTGACCCTTCAGCGCAGGTAGAAGGGTGTGAAGGCCTAAACACACTGCTAGCATTTCCAAGCAGTTGATGTGAAGGCGACTCTCCGCTTTCGACCATAGGCCGAAAGCAGGCTGGCCGTCGCACAGCGCCCCCCAACCTAAGTTGGAGGCGTCTGTCGAGACCGCTTTCCTTCTGACCACCAAGTCCAGGGGAACGCCCTGTTCCATCCATTGAGCGCACCTCCAAGGAGCCAGGGCTGCTATACAGGCCCGATTTACCTTGATGCGCTGGCGTCCCAAACGCCACGCTTGAGGAGGAACCTTTGGTTTCAACCAGAACTGCAGGGGGCGCATCTGAAGCAGACCCAACTGAAGTACTGGAGATGCTGAGGCCATAAGGCCGAGCATCTTCTGAAAAACCTTGAGAGGGCGAAGGGCTCCTATTTTGAAGGAAGCCGCGAGCCTGCGAATGGCTTGGGCTCTCTGCGGCGCAACTGCTGCCTTCATTTGACATGAGTCGAAAACTGCTCCCAGGAACGCAATGCGTTGGCTGGGAGACAGCACGCTCTTGGCAAAATTGACCTTGAGTCCTAGGCACTCTAAGTGGCTGAGGATTAAGGCTCTGTGGTGTGTTAGCTCGCTTTCTGACTGGGCTAGGATGAGCCAGTCGTCCAGATAGTTCAGGACGCGGATTCCCATCTGTCTCAGAGGGGAAAGTGCTGCGTCCATGCACTTTGTAAACGTGCGAGGGGCTAACGACAGTCCGAACGGAAGGACTGTATATTGATATGCCACTCCCTCGAAGGCGAATCTCAAGAATTGCCTGTGATGGGGGGCGATCTGAATGTGGAAGTATGCATCCTTCAGATCTAGTGAACAAAACCAGTCCCCTTTGCGTATCTGCGAGAGGATCTGTTTTAGTGTAAGCATTCTGAACGGCCGTCTCATGAGGGCGCGATTCAGCTGTCTGAGGTCGAGGATGGGGCGTAGACCGCCATCCTTCTTTGGAACGAGGAAGTAACGGCTGTAAAAACCTGACTCGCTCTGTGTTGGGGGGACCGTTTCCACGGCGCCCTTGGCCAACAGATTCTTTACCTCCAATCGCAAGACGTCTGCGTCTTTGCTGCGAACTGAGGTGGTGATCACACCATGAAAGCGAGGAGGTCTTCGAGCGAACTGGAGTACATAGCCTCGTTCTATTATACCCAAAACCCATTTTGACACTCCGGGGATGGCTTGCCATGCCGCGGATCGTGTCGCTAGGGGCTGCAATGGTTCGCACAGCTGTATGCTGTCTGAAAGCATTGGAAGAGGAAATTTGCTCTTTTCTTGAAAATGTTTGTTTTTTATTTTTCCCGCTATCACAGCGGTTTGCTGTAAGGGCACTGATATAAAGGGCCCGTGAGTTACAGCTACATTTTTTACAAACATGAGCTCCCTTACACTCGGAACAGAACGGAGTGTAGAAGGGCTTAAAAGAGGCACTTTGGGGGCTGGTCCGGCTGCTGCGAGACTTGGCCCCTCCCTCTTCCTGCTGTTGAGATCAGGAAGACGCTGGCGGCGCCTGGTCCAGCACCACTCTTGGCCGAGGTCCCTGACGCTTAGGGAAGGGAAAGCGCTTGGCTGGGCGTGACCGAGGACGGAGCTCCGTCTGAGGCGCTGGTTGCGCAGCTGGGGGCGTGGCTTTCGCAGGCTGCTGAGTCGGCGCCGGCTTGGGGCGACTAGGAGCCGTTGCAGAGCTCGAGCGTTTGGGCAGGAAATGTCGCATAGCTTGGGACGATTTCTGCGCCGCGGTGAAGCGCTCCGCGAAACCCTCGACAGCTGGGCCGAACAGGCCGGTCGGCGAGATGGGGGAGTCAAGGAAGGCGACCTTATCCGCGTCCTTGATCTCCGTCAAGTTAAGCCACAAGTGGCGCTCCAGCACCACTAAACTGGCCATCGATCGCCCGATCGCCTGAGCCGTCATCTTCGTGGCGCGTAACGCCAAATCCGTAGCGCTACGTATCTCTCTGAGCGGGGAATCGTCCAGGTTCAACTCGTCCAGACCGCGGAGGAGCTTTGCTTGGTACACCTGGAGTACCGCCATAGAGTGAAGCGCTGAAGCTGCCTGTCCAGCAGACGAATACGCTCGTCCAGCGAGGGTAGAGGTCGTCCTGCAAGGCTTAGACGGGTGTGACGCCCTCGCCTTCCAACCGATAGCGGTGGGCGGGCAAAGGTGCGCAGCAACTGACTCGTCCAGCGGGGGCAGCTTCTCGTAGCCCTTTTCCTCAGCGCCATCGACCGTGGTGAGGGCAGCAGAAGAGGAAGTATGAAGGCGGGCGGAGTATGGAGCACGCCAGGACTTAGAGATTTCGTCGTGGACTTCGGGGAAGAATGGTGAAGCTCGCTGACGAGGGGCCTGGCGGCGCCCCGGCAGAAACCATTCGTCCAACCGGCTCCTAGAGGGCTCCTCGGGAGGAGACCATTGAAGATCCAGCTCCTCAACAGCTTTAGATAGGACGCGGAACAGTTCGGCGTCCATACCGGCGCTGGCGGCGCTGGATTGCGCAGACGGCAAGGGGGTGGGGTCATGGGAAGAGCCCGACAACTCCTCTGCGTCAGATGCGGCCAATGACATGCTGTCATCCTCGCATTCACTTCCTCCGAAGGAGACCAGATCGCTCGCAGCCGCAGAGGGACGCTGGTCAGGATGCAGGAAGAGAACTGGCGATTCCTCTCCATGTGGTGAAGGCGAGGCACGCGGGGTCTGAGCCGGCGTGAGCTCGCCTGTCACCACGCTCTTAGATCTCTTGCCCCGCTGCTTCTTCCTAGCAGGCTCTTGCGAGGAAGTAAGCGGGAGGGCGCGAGAAGCGGCGTCGCTCTCTGAAAAGAAAGCTAGCCGCGAGCGGAGGGAAGTGAGACTCATATTCCCGCAGTGGGAACATTCCGTCTCATTGAGCGCAGCCTCAGCGTGGGCGTGACCCAGGCACGAGACGCACTCAGCGTGAGTGTCAGCGGCGTGCAGAGGGGCTCTGCACGAGCGACAAAAACGCCGTGGCATTTGGAACAACGCCGTAGAAATTTGCTCTTAATTTGCTCTTTTAGATGTTCGCCGGATAGCAGCAGGGAATCAGCTCCGGAGCGTCAATCCGCCGAGCAGTGAAGATCCGCTGCGAGGCTCGTCAACGGCGAAGAAGAGGCTTGCTTGAGCGAAGTCTGCGTAGTCAGTCTCTGCGAAGATCAGAAGTCGTCGCTGAAGAAGAAGGATCTGAGTTCCCTATGGCGAAATGCTCGCTTATATAGCCAGATGCTCCGCCCCTTTTGGCGCGATCGGGCGCGAATCATCGCCATAGGTTTGTGCATCTCCGCTGCCGAGCCATTGGTTCGTTTCTTTAACACTGCACGAACCAATGGCCGTGCAGTTACACTGCGTTATTGAAATGCTTCAGTCTCAGGAGAAAAGGAGCTTTTCCCATAGCGTCTTTACAGACGCAGTACGAGTGAAAGTATCGAAAGGGAACAGCGTTTCAGCGCAGATAAAACTTGGTTCCAGCAATGCAAGCTGAATCTTGGTCCCACTTTAAAATATCAGTCTGTGCATGAATAAAACCTATTTTGCAACACAGAGAAACATATCTGAACTTGTTAGAAGTGTTTTGCATGATTTTTGAAGTTAGAGCCTGAAATGTCAGGAAACAGCGTTTCAGTGCAGAACAAACTTGTTTCAAGCAATGCAAGCTGAATCTCTCTCCCACTTTAATATTGCAGTCTGTGCATGAATAAAACCTATTTTGCAACACAGAGAAACATATCTGAAGGTGTTAGAAGTGTTTTGCATGATTTTTGAAGTTAGAGCCTGAAATGTCAGAAAACAGCGTTTCAGCGCAGAACAAACTTGGTTCCAGCAATGCAAGCTGAATCTTGGTCCCACTTTAAAATATCAGTCTGTGCATGAATAAAACCTATTTTGCAACACAGAGAAACATATCTGAAGGTGTTAGAAGTGTTTTGCATGATTTTTGAAGTTAGAGCCTGAAATGTCAGGAAACAGCGTTTCAGTGCAGAACAAACTTGTTTCAAGCATTGCAAGCTGAATCTTGGTCCCACTTTAACATTGCAGTCTGTGCATGAATAAAACCTATTTTGCAACACAGAGAAACATATCTGAAGGTGTTAGAAGTGTTTTGCATGATTTTTGAAGTTAGAGCCTGAAATGTCAGAAAACAGCGTTTCAGCGCAGAACAAACTTGGTTCCAGCAATGCAAGCTGAATCTTGGTCCCACTTTAAAATATCAGTCTGTGCATGAATAAAACCTATTTTGCAACACAGAGAAACATATCTGAAGGTGTTAGAAGTGTTTTGCATGATTTTTGAAGTTAGAGCCTGAAATGTCAGAAAACAGCGTTTCAGCGCAGAACAAACTTGGTTCCAGCAATGCAAGCTGAAACTCGGTCCAATATTAAAATTGCAGTCTGTGCATGAATAAAACCTATTTTGCAACACAGAGAAACATATCTGAAGGTGTTAGAAGTGTTTTGCATGATTTTTGAAGTTAGAGCCTGAAATGTCAGAAAACAGCGTTTCAGCCCATAACAAACTTGGTTCTGGCAATGCAGGCTGAAACTCGGTCCAAAATTAAAATTGCAGCCTGTGCATGAATAAAACCTATTTTGCAACACAGAGAAACATGTCTTAAGGTGTTAGAAGTGTTTTGCATGATTTTTTAAGTTAGAGCCTGAAATGTCAGGAAACAGCGTTTCAGTGCAGAACAAACTTGTTTCAAGCAATGCAAGCTGAATCTCTGTCCCACTTTAATATTGCAGTCTGTGCATGAATAAAACCTATTTTGCAACACAGAGAAACATATCTGAAGGTGTTAGAAGTGTTTTGCATGATTTTTGAAGTTAGAGCCTGAAATGTCAGAAAACAGCGTTTCAGCGCAGAACAAACTTGGTTCCAGCAATGCAAGCTGAATCTTGGTCCCACTTTAAAATATCAGTCTGTGCATGAATAAAACCTATTTTGCAACACAGAGAAACATATCTGAAGGTGTTAGAAGTGTTTTGCATGATTTTTGAAGTTAGAGCCTGAAATGTCAGAAAACAGCGTTTCAGCGCAGATAAAACTTGGTTCCAGCAATGCAAGCTGAATCTTGGTCCCACTTTAAAATATCAGTCTGTGCATGAATAAAACCTATTTTGCAACACAGAGAAACATATCTGAACTTGTTAGAAGTGTTTTGCATGATTTTTGAAGTTAGAGCCTGAAATGTCAGGAAACAGCGTTTCAGTGCAGAACAAACTTGTTTCAAGCAATGCAAGCTGAATCTCTCTCCCACTTTAATATTGCAGTCTGTGCATGAATAAAACCTATTTTGCAACACAGAGAAACATATCTGAAGGTGTTAGAAGTGTTTTGCATGATTTTTGAAGTTAGAGCCTGAAGTGTCAGAAAACAGCGTTTCAGCGCAGAACAAACTTGGTTCCAGCAATGCAAGCTGAATCTCGGTCCCACTTTAAAATATCAGTCTGTGCATGAATAAAACCTATTTTGCAACACAGAGAAACATATCTGAAGGTGTTAGAAGTGTTTTGCATGATTTTTGAAGTTAGAGCCTGAAATGTCAGAAAACAGCGTTTCAGCGCAGAACAAACTTGGTTCCAGCAATGCAAGCTGAATCTTGGTCCCACTTTAAAATATCAGTCTGTGCATGAATAAAACCTATTTTGCAACACAGAGAAACATATCTGAAGGTGTTAGAAGTGTTTTGCATGATTTTTGAAGTTAGAGCCTGAAGTGTCAGAAAACAGCGTTTCAGCGCAGAACAAACTTGGTTGCAGCAATGCAAGCTGAATCTTGGTCCCACTTTAAAATATCAGTCTGTGCATGAATAAAACCTATTTTGCAACACAGAGAAACATATCTGAAGGTGTTAGAAGTGTTTTGCATGATTTTTGAAGTTAGAGCCTGAAATGTCAGAAAACAGCGTTTCAGCCCATAACAAACTTGGTTCTGGCAATGCAGGCTGAAACTCGGTCCAAAATTAAAATTGCAGCCTGTGCATGAATAAAACCTATTTTGCAACACAGAGAAACATGTCTTAAGGTGTTAGAAGTGTTTTGCATGATTTTTTAAGTTAGAGCCTGAAATGTCAGAAAACAGCGTTTCAGCGCAGAACAAACTTGCTTCTGGCAATGCAGGCTGAAACTCGGTCCAATATTAAAATTGCAGTCTGTGCATGAATAAAACCTATTTTGCAACACAGAGAAACATATCTGAAGGTGTTAGAAGTGTTTTGCATGATTTTTGAAGTTAGAGCCTGAAATGTCAGAAAACGGCTTTTCAGCACATAACAAACTTGGTTCAGGCAATGCAAGCTGAAACTCGGTCCAATATTAAAATTGCAGTCTGTGCATGAATAAAACCTATTTTGCAACACAGAGAAACATATCTGAAGGTGTTAGAAGTGTTTTGCATGATTTTTGAAGTTAGAGCCTGAAATGTCAGAAAACAGCGTTTCAGCCCATAACAAACTTGGTTCTGGCAATGCAGGCTGAAACTCGGTCCAAAATTAAAATTGCAGCCTGTGCATGAATAAAACCTATTTTGCAACACAGAGAAACATGTCTTAAGGTGTTAGAAGTGTTTTGCATGATTTTTTAAGTTAGAGCCTGAAATGTCAGAAAACAGCGTTTCAGCGCAGAACAAACTTGCTTCTGGCAATGCAGGCTGAAACTCGGTCCAATATTAAAATTGCAGTCTGTGCATGAATAAAACCTATTTTGCAACACAGAGAAACATATCTGAAGGTGTTAGAAGTGTTTTGCATGATTTTTGAAGTTAGAGCCTGAAATGTCAGAAAACGGCTTTTCAGCACATAACAAACTTGGTTCAGGCAATGCAAGCTGAAACTTGGTCCAAAATTAAAATTGCAGTCTGTGCATGAATAAAACCTATTTTGCAACACAGAGAAACATATCTGAAGGTGTTAGAAGTGTTTTGCATGATTTTTGAAGTTAGAGCCTGAAATGTCAGAAAACAGCGTTTCAGCGCAGAACAAACTTGGTTCCAGCAATGCAAGCTGAATCTTGGTCCCAATTTAAAATATCAGTCTGTGCATGAATAAAACCTATTTTGCAACACAGAGAAACATATCTGAAGGTGTTAGAAGTGTTTTGCATGATTTTTGAAGTTAGAGCCTGAAATGTCAGGAAACAGCGTTTCAGTGCAGAACAAACTTGTTTCAAGCAATGCAAGCTGAATCTCTCTCCCACTTTAATATTGCAGTCTGTGCATGAATAAAACCTATTTTGCAACACAGAGAAACATATCTGAAGGTGTTAGAAGTGTTTTGCATGATTTTTGAAGTTAGAGCCTGAAATGTCAGAAAACAGCGTTTCAGCCCATAACAAACTTGGTTCTGGCAATGCAGGCTGAAACTCGGTCCAAAATTAAAATTGCAGCCTGTGCATGAATAAAACCTATTTTGCAACACAGAGAAACATGTCTTAAGGTGTTAGAAGTGTTTTGCATGATTTTTTAAGTTAGAGCCTGAAATGTCAGAAAACAGCGTTTCAGCGCAGAACAAACTTGCTTCTGGCAATGCAGGCTGAAACTCGGTCCAATATTAAAATTGCAGTCTGTGCATGAATAAAACCTATTTTGAAACACAGAGAAACATATCTGAAGGTGTTAGAAGTGTTTTGCATGATTTTTGAAGTTAGAGCCTGAAATGTCAGGAAACAGCGTTTCAGTGCAGAACAAACTTGTTTCAAGCATTGCAAGCTGAATCTTGGTCCCACTTTAACATTGCAGTCTGTGCATGAATAAAACCTATTTTGCAACACAGAGAAACATATCTGAAGGTGTTAGAAGTGTTTTGCATGATTTTTGAAGTTAGAGCCTGAAATGTCAGAAAACAGCGTTTCAGCGCAGAACAAACTTGGTTCCAGCAATGCAAGCTGAATCTTGGTCCCACTTTAAAATATCAGTCTGTGCATGAATAAAACCTATTTTGCAACACAGAGAAACATATCTGAAGGTGTTAGAAGTGTTTTGCATGATTTTTGAAGTTAGAGCCTGAAATGTCAGAAAACAGCGTTTCAGCGCAGAACAAACTTGGTTCCAGCAATGCAAGCTGAAACTCGGTCCAATATTAAAATTGCAGTCTGTGCATGAATAAAACCTATTTTGCAACACAGAGAAACATATCTGAAGGTGTTAGAAGTGTTTTGCATGATTTTTGAAGTTAGAGCCTGAAATGTCAGAAAACAGCGTTTCAGCCCATAACAAACTTGGTTCTGGCAATGCAGGCTGAAACTCGGTCCAAAATTAAAATTGCAGCCTGTGCATGAATAAAACCTATTTTGCAACACAGAGAAACATGTCTTAAGGTGTTAGAAGTGTTTTGCATGATTTTTTAAGTTAGAGCCTGAAATGTCAGGAAACAGCGTTTCAGTGCAGAACAAACTTGTTTCAAGCAATGCAAGCTGAATCTCTGTCCCACTTTAATATTGCAGTCTGTGCATGAATAAAACCTATTTTGCAACACAGAGAAACATATCTGAAGGTGTTAGAAGTGTTTTGCATGATTTTTGAAGTTAGAGCCTGAAATGTCAGAAAACAGCGTTTCAGCGCAGAACAAACTTGGTTCCAGCAATGCAAGCTGAATCTTGGTCCCACTTTAAAATATCAGTCTGTGCATGAATAAAACCTATTTTGCAACACAGAGAAACATATCTGAAGGTGTTAGAAGTGTTTTGCATGATTTTTGAAGTTAGAGCCTGAAATGTCAGAAAACAGCGTTTCAGCGCAGATAAAACTTGGTTCCAGCAATGCAAGCTGAATCTTGGTCCCACTTTAAAATATCAGTCTGTGCATGAATAAAACCTATTTTGCAACACAGAGAAACATATCTGAACTTGTTAGAAGTGTTTTGCATGATTTTTGAAGTTAGAGCCTGAAATGTCAGGAAACAGCGTTTCAGTGCAGAACAAACTTGTTTCAAGCAATGCAAGCTGAATCTTGGTCCCACTTTAACATTGCAGTCTGTGCATGAATAAAACCTATTTTGCAACACAGAGAAACATATCTGAAGGTGTTAGAAGTGTTTTGCATGATTTTTGAAGTTAGAGCCTGAAATGTCAGAAAACAGCGTTTCAGCGCAGAACAAACTTGGTTCCAGCAATGCAAGCTGAATCTTGGTCCCACTTTAAAATATCAGTCTGTGCATGAATAAAACCTATTTTGCAACACAGAGAAACATATCTGAAGGTGTTAGAAGTGTTTTGCATGATTTTTGAAGTTAGAGCCTGAAGTGTCAGAAAACAGCGTTTCAGCGCAGAACAAACTTGGTTGCAGCAATGCAAGCTGAATCTTGGTCCCACTTTAAAATATCAGTCTGTGCATGAATAAAACCTATTTTGCAACACAGAGAAACATATCTGAAGGTGTTAGAAGTGTTTTGCATGATTTTTGAAGTTAGAGCCTGAAATGTCAGAAAACAGCGTTTCAGCGCAGAACAAACTTGGTTCCAGCAATGCAAGCTGAATCTTGGTCCCAATTTAAAATATCAGTCTGTGCATGAATAAAACCTATTTTGCAACACAGAGAAACATATCTGAAGGTGTTAGAAGTGTTTTGCATGATTTTTGAAGTTAGAGCCTGAAGTGTCAGAAAACAGCGTTTCAGCGCAGAACAAACTTGGTTCCAGCAATGCAAGCTGAATCTCGGTCCCACTTTAAAATATCAGTCTGTGCATGAATAAAACCTATTTTGCAACACAGAGAAACATATCTGAAGGTGTTAGAAGTGTTTTGCATGATTTTTGAAGTTAGAGCCTGAAATGTCAGAAAACAGCGTTTCAGCGCAGAACAAACTTGGTTCCAGCAATGCAAGCTGAATCTTGGTCCCACTTTAAAATATCAGTCTGTGCATGAATAAAACCTATTTTGCAACACAGAGAAACATATCTGAAGGTGTTAGAAGTGTTTTGCATGATTTTTGAAGTTAGAGCCTGAAGTGTCAGAAAACAGCGTTTCAGCGCAGAACAAACTTGGTTGCAGCAATGCAAGCTGAATCTTGGTCCCACTTTAAAATATCAGTCTGTGCATGAATAAAACCTATTTTGCAACACAGAGAAACATATCTGAAGGTGTTAGAAGTGTTTTGCATGATTTTTGAAGTTAGAGCCTGAAATGTCAGAAAACAGCGTTTCAGCGCAGAACAAACTTGGTTCCAGCAATGCAAGCTGAATCTTGGTCCCAATTTAAAATATCAGTCTGTGCATGAATAAAACCTATTTTGCAACACAGAGAAACATATCTGAAGGTGTTAGAAGTGTTTTGCATGATTTTTGAAGTTAGAGCCTGAAGTGTCAGAAAACAGCGTTTCAGCGCAGAACAAACTTGGTTCCAGCAATGCAAGCTGAATCTCGGTCCCACTTTAAAATATCAGTCTGTGCATGAATAAAACCTATTTTGCAACACAGAGAAACATATCTGAAGGTGTTAGAAGTGTTTTGCATGATTTTTGAAGTTAGAGCCTGAAATGTCAGGAAACAGCGTTTCAGTGCAGAACAAACTTGTTTCAAGCAATGCAAGCTGAATCTCTCTCCCACTTTAATATTGCAGTCTGTGCATGAATAAAACCTATTTTGCAACACAGAGAAACATATCTGAAGGTGTTAGAAGTGTTTTGCATGATTTTTGAAGTTAGAGCCTGAAATGTCAGAAAACAGCGTTTCAGCCCATAACAAACTTGGTTCTGGCAATGCAGGCTGAAACTCGGTCCAAAATTAAAATTGCAGCCTGTGCATGAATAAAACCTATTTTGCAACACAGAGAAACATGTCTTAAGGTGTTAGAAGTGTTTTGCATGATTTTTTAAGTTAGAGCCTGAAATGTCAGAAAACAGCGTTTCAGCGCAGAACAAACTTGCTTCTGGCAATGCAGGCTGAAACTCGGTCCAATATTAAAATTGCAGTCTGTGCATGAATAAAACCTATTTTGCAACACAGAGAAACATATCTGAAGGTGTTAGAAGTGTTTTGCATGATTTTTGAAGTTAGAGCCTGAAATGTCAGAAAACGGCTTTTCAGCACATAACAAACTTGGTTCAGGCAATGCAAGCTGAAACTCGGTCCAATATTAAAATTGCAGTCTGTGCATGAATAAAACCTATTTTGCAACACAGAGAAACATATCTGAAGGTGTTAGAAGTGTTTTGCATGATTTTTGAAGTTAGAGCCTGAAATGTCAGAAAACAGCGTTTCAGCCCATAACAAACTTGGTTCTGGCAATGCAGGCTGAAACTCGGTCCAAAATTAAAATTGCAGCCTGTGCATGAATAAAACCTATTTTGCAACACAGAGAAACATGTCTTAAGGTGTTAGAAGTGTTTTGCATGATTTTTTAAGTTAGAGCCTGAAATGTCAGAAAACAGCGTTTCAGCGCAGAACAAACTTGCTTCTGGCAATGCAGGCTGAAACTCGGTCCAATATTAAAATTGCAGTCTGTGCATGAATAAAACCTATTTTGCAACACAGAGAAACATATCTGAAGGTGTTAGAAGTGTTTTGCATGATTTTTGAAGTTAGAGCCTGAAATGTCAGAAAACGGCTTTTCAGCACATAACAAACTTGGTTCAGGCAATGCAAGCTGAAACTTGGTCCAAAATTAAAATTGCAGTCTGTGCATGAATAAAACCTATTTTGCAACACAGAGAAACATATCTGAAGGTGTTAGAAGTGTTTTGCATGATTTTTGAAGTTAGAGCCTGAAATGTCAGAAAACAGCGTTTCAGCGCAGAACAAACTTGGTTCCAGCAATGCAAGCTGAATCTTGGTCCCAATTTAAAATATCAGTCTGTGCATGAATAAAACCTATTTTGCAACACAGAGAAACATATCTGAAGGTGTTAGAAGTGTTTTGCATGATTTTTGAAGTTAGAGCCTGAAATGTCAGGAAACAGCGTTTCAGTGCAGAACAAACTTGTTTCAAGCAATGCAAGCTGAATCTCTCTCCCACTTTAATATTGCAGTCTGTGCATGAATAAAACCTATTTTGCAACACAGAGAAACATATCTGAAGGTGTTAGAAGTGTTTTGCATGATTTTTGAAGTTAGAGCCTGAAATGTCAGAAAACAGCGTTTCAGCCCATAACAAACTTGGTTCTGGCAATGCAGGCTGAAACTCGGTCCAAAATTAAAATTGCAGCCTGTGCATGAATAAAACCTATTTTGCAACACAGAGAAACATGTCTTAAGGTGTTAGAAGTGTTTTGCATGATTTTTTAAGTTAGAGCCTGAAATGTCAGAAAACAGCGTTTCAGCGCAGAACAAACTTGCTTCTGGCAATGCAGGCTGAAACTCGGTCCAATATTAAAATTGCAGTCTGTGCATGAATAAAACCTATTTTGAAACACAGAGAAACATATCTGAAGGTGTTAGAAGTGTTTTGCATGATTTTTGAAGTTAGAGCCTGAAATGTCAGGAAACAGCGTTTCAGTGCAGAACAAACTTGTTTCAAGCATTGCAAGCTGAATCTTGGTCCCACTTTAACATTGCAGTCTGTGCATGAATAAAACCTATTTTGCAACACAGAGAAACATATCTGAAGGTGTTAGAAGTGTTTTGCATGATTTTTGAAGTTAGAGCCTGAAATGTCAGAAAACAGCGTTTCAGCGCAGAACAAACTTGGTTCCAGCAATGCAAGCTGAATCTTGGTCCCACTTTAAAATATCAGTCTGTGCATGAATAAAACCTATTTTGCAACACAGAGAAACATATCTGAAGGTGTTAGAAGTGTTTTGCATGATTTTTGAAGTTAGAGCCTGAAATGTCAGAAAACAGCGTTTCAGCGCAGAACAAACTTGGTTCCAGCAATGCAAGCTGAAACTCGGTCCAATATTAAAATTGCAGTCTGTGCATGAATAAAACCTATTTTGCAACACAGAGAAACATATCTGAAGGTGTTAGAAGTGTTTTGCATGATTTTTGAAGTTAGAGCCTGAAATGTCAGAAAACAGCGTTTCAGCCCATAACAAACTTGGTTCTGGCAATGCAGGCTGAAACTCGGTCCAAAATTAAAATTGCAGCCTGTGCATGAATAAAACCTATTTTGCAACACAGAGAAACATGTCTTAAGGTGTTAGAAGTGTTTTGCATGATTTTTTAAGTTAGAGCCTGAAATGTCAGGAAACAGCGTTTCAGTGCAGAACAAACTTGTTTCAAGCAATGCAAGCTGAATCTCTGTCCCACTTTAATATTGCAGTCTGTGCATGAATAAAACCTATTTTGCAACACAGAGAAACATATCTGAAGGTGTTAGAAGTGTTTTGCATGATTTTTGAAGTTAGAGCCTGAAATGTCAGAAAACAGCGTTTCAGCGCAGAACAAACTTGGTTCCAGCAATGCAAGCTGAATCTTGGTCCCACTTTAAAATATCAGTCTGTGCATGAATAAAACCTATTTTGCAACACAGAGAAACATATCTGAAGGTGTTAGAAGTGTTTTGCATGATTTTTGAAGTTAGAGCCTGAAATGTCAGAAAACAGCGTTTCAGCGCAGATAAAACTTGGTTCCAGCAATGCAAGCTGAATCTTGGTCCCACTTTAAAATATCAGTCTGTGCATGAATAAAACCTATTTTGCAACACAGAGAAACATATCTGAACTTGTTAGAAGTGTTTTGCATGATTTTTGAAGTTAGAGCCTGAAATGTCAGGAAACAGCGTTTCAGTGCAGAACAAACTTGTTTCAAGCAATGCAAGCTGAATCTTGGTCCCACTTTAACATTGCAGTCTGTGCATGAATAAAACCTATTTTGCAACACAGAGAAACATATCTGAAGGTGTTAGAAGTGTTTTGCATGATTTTTGAAGTTAGAGCCTGAAATGTCAGAAAACAGCGTTTCAGCGCAGAACAAACTTGGTTCCAGCAATGCAAGCTGAATCTTGGTCCCACTTTAAAATATCAGTCTGTGCATGAATAAAACCTATTTTGCAACACAGAGAAACATATCTGAAGGTGTTAGAAGTGTTTTGCATGATTTTTGAAGTTAGAGCCTGAAGTGTCAGAAAACAGCGTTTCAGCGCAGAACAAACTTGGTTGCAGCAATGCAAGCTGAATCTTGGTCCCACTTTAAAATATCAGTCTGTGCATGAATAAAACCTATTTTGCAACACAGAGAAACATATCTGAAGGTGTTAGAAGTGTTTTGCATGATTTTTGAAGTTAGAGCCTGAAATGTCAGAAAACAGCGTTTCAGCGCAGAACAAACTTGGTTCCAGCAATGCAAGCTGAATCTTGGTCCCAATTTAAAATATCAGTCTGTGCATGAATAAAACCTATTTTGCAACACAGAGAAACATATCTGAAGGTGTTAGAAGTGTTTTGCATGATTTTTGAAGTTAGAGCCTGAAGTGTCAGAAAACAGCGTTTCAGCGCAGAACAAACTTGGTTCCAGCAATGCAAGCTGAATCTCGGTCCCACTTTAAAATATCAGTCTGTGCATGAATAAAACCTATTTTGCAACACAGAGAAACATATCTGAAGGTGTTAGAAGTGTTTTGCATGATTTTTGAAGTTAGAGCCTGAAATGTCAGAAAACAGCGTTTCAGCGCAGAACAAACTTGGTTCCAGCAATGCAAGCTGAATCTTGGTCCCACTTTAAAATATCAGTCTGTGCATGAATAAAACCTATTTTGCAACACAGAGAAACATATCTGAAGGTGTTAGAAGTGTTTTGCATGATTTTTGAAGTTAGAGCCTGAAGTGTCAGAAAACAGCGTTTCAGCGCAGAACAAACTTGGTTGCAGCAATGCAAGCTGAATCTTGGTCCCACTTTAAAATATCAGTCTGTGCATGAATAAAACCTATTTTGCAACACAGAGAAACATATCTGAAGGTGTTAGAAGTGTTTTGCATGATTTTTGAAGTTAGAGCCTGAAATGTCAGAAAACAGCGTTTCAGCGCAGAACAAACTTGGTTCCAGCAATGCAAGCTGAATCTTGGTCCCAATTTAAAATATCAGTCTGTGCATGAATAAAACCTATTTTGCAACACAGAGAAACATATCTGAAGGTGTTAGAAGTGTTTTGCATGATTTTTGAAGTTAGAGCCTGAAGTGTCAGAAAACAGCGTTTCAGCGCAGAACAAACTTGGTTCCAGCAATGCAAGCTGAATCTCGGTCCCACTTTAAAATATCAGTCTGTGCATGAATAAAACCTATTTTGCAACACAGAGAAACATATCTGAAGGTGTTAGAAGTGTTTTGCATGATTTTTGAAGTTAGAGCCTGAAATGTCAGGAAACAGCGTTTCAGTGCAGAACAAACTTGTTTCAAGCAATGCAAGCTGAATCTCTCTCCCACTTTAATATTGCAGTCTGTGCATGAATAAAACCTATTTTGCAACACAGAGAAACATATCTGAAGGTGTTAGAAGTGTTTTGCATGATTTTTGAAGTTAGAGCCTGAAATGTCAGAAAACAGCGTTTCAGCCCATAACAAACTTGGTTCTGGCAATGCAGGCTGAAACTCGGTCCAAAATTAAAATTGCAGCCTGTGCATGAATAAAACCTATTTTGCAACACAGAGAAACATGTCTTAAGGTGTTAGAAGTGTTTTGCATGATTTTTTAAGTTAGAGCCTGAAATGTCAGAAAACAGCGTTTCAGCGCAGAACAAACTTGCTTCTGGCAATGCAGGCTGAAACTCGGTCCAATATTAAAATTGCAGTCTGTGCATGAATAAAACCTATTTTGCAACACAGAGAAACATATCTGAAGGTGTTAGAAGTGTTTTGCATGATTTTTGAAGTTAGAGCCTGAAATGTCAGAAAACGGCTTTTCAGCACATAACAAACTTGGTTCAGGCAATGCAAGCTGAAACTCGGTCCAATATTAAAATTGCAGTCTGTGCATGAATAAAACCTATTTTGCAACACAGAGAAACATATCTGAAGGTGTTAGAAGTGTTTTGCATGATTTTTGAAGTTAGAGCCTGAAATGTCAGAAAACAGCGTTTCAGCCCATAACAAACTTGGTTCTGGCAATGCAGGCTGAAACTCGGTCCAAAATTAAAATTGCAGCCTGTGCATGAATAAAACCTATTTTGCAACACAGAGAAACATGTCTTAAGGTGTTAGAAGTGTTTTGCATGATTTTTTAAGTTAGAGCCTGAAATGTCAGAAAACAGCGTTTCAGCGCAGAACAAACTTGCTTCTGGCAATGCAGGCTGAAACTCGGTCCAATATTAAAATTGCAGTCTGTGCATGAATAAAACCTATTTTGCAACACAGAGAAACATATCTGAAGGTGTTAGAAGTGTTTTGCATGATTTTTGAAGTTAGAGCCTGAAATGTCAGAAAACGGCTTTTCAGCACATAACAAACTTGGTTCAGGCAATGCAAGCTGAAACTTGGTCCAAAATTAAAATTGCAGTCTGTGCATGAATAAAACCTATTTTGCAACACAGAGAAACATATCTGAAGGTGTTAGAAGTGTTTTGCATGATTTTTGAAGTTAGAGCCTGAAATGTCAGAAAACAGCGTTTCAGCGCAGAACAAACTTGGTTCCAGCAATGCAAGCTGAATCTTGGTCCCAATTTAAAATATCAGTCTGTGCATGAATAAAACCTATTTTGCAACACAGAGAAACATATCTGAAGGTGTTAGAAGTGTTTTGCATGATTTTTGAAGTTAGAGCCTGAAATGTCAGGAAACAGCGTTTCAGTGCAGAACAAACTTGTTTCAAGCAATGCAAGCTGAATCTCTCTCCCACTTTAATATTGCAGTCTGTGCATGAATAAAACCTATTTTGCAACACAGAGAAACATATCTGAAGGTGTTAGAAGTGTTTTGCATGATTTTTGAAGTTAGAGCCTGAAATGTCAGAAAACAGCGTTTCAGCCCATAACAAACTTGGTTCTGGCAATGCAGGCTGAAACTCGGTCCAAAATTAAAATTGCAGCCTGTGCATGAATAAAACCTATTTTGCAACACAGAGAAACATGTCTTAAGGTGTTAGAAGTGTTTTGCATGATTTTTTAAGTTAGAGCCTGAAATGTCAGAAAACAGCGTTTCAGCGCAGAACAAACTTGCTTCTGGCAATGCAGGCTGAAACTCGGTCCAATATTAAAATTGCAGTCTGTGCATGAATAAAACCTATTTTGCAACACAGAGAAACATATCTGAAGGTGTTAGAAGTGTTTTGCATGATTTTTGAAGTTAGAGCCTGAAATGTCAGAAAACGGCTTTTCAGCACATAACAAACTTGGTTCAGGCAATGCAAGCTGAAACTCGGTCCAATATTAAAATTGCAGTCTGTGCATGAATAAAACCTATTTTGCAACACAGAGAAACATATCTGAAGGTGTTAGAAGTGTTTTGCATGATTTTTGAAGTTAGAGCCTGAAATGTCAGAAAACAGCGTTTCAGCCCATAACAAACTTGGTTCTGGCAATGCAGGCTGAAACTCGGTCCAAAATTAAAATTGCAGCCTGTGCATGAATAAAACCTATTTTGCAACACAGAGAAACATGTCTTAAGGTGTTAGAAGTGTTTTGCATGATTTTTTAAGTTAGAGCCTGAAATGTCAGAAAACAGCGTTTCAGCGCAGAACAAACTTGCTTCTGGCAATGCAGGCTGAAACTCGGTCCAATATTAAAATTGCAGTCTGTGCATGAATAAAACCTATTTTGCAACACAGAGAAACATATCTGAAGGTGTTAGAAGTGCTTTGCATGATTTTTGAAGTTAGAGCCTGAAATGTCAGAAAACGGCTTTTCAGCACATAACAAACTTGGTTCAGGCAATGCAAGCTGAAACTTGGTCCAAAATTAAAATTGCAGTCTGTGCATGAATAAAACCTATTTTGCAACACAGAGAAACATATCTGAAGGTGTTAGAAGTGTTTTGCATGATTTTTGAAGTTAGAGCCTGAAATGTCAGAAAACAGCGTTTCAGCGCAGAACAAACTTGGTTCCAGCAATGCAAGCTGAATCTTGGTCCCAATTTAAAATATCAGTCTGTGCATGAATAAAACCTATTTTGCAACACAGAGAAACATATCTGAAGGTGTTAGAAGTGTTTTGCATGATTTTTGAAGTTAGAGCCTGAAGTGTCAGAAAACAGCGTTTCAGCGCAGAACAAACTTGGTTCCAGCAATGCAAGCTGAATCTTGGTCCCACTTTAAAATATCAGTCTGTGCATGAATAAAACCTATTTTGCAACACAGAGAAACATATCTGAAGGTGTTAGAAGTGTTTTGCATGATTTTTGAAGTTAGAGCCTGAAATGTCAGGAAACAGCGTTTCAGTGCAGAACAAACTTGTTTCAAGCAATGCAAGCTGAATCTCTCTCCCACTTTAATATTGCAGTCTGTGCATGAATAAAACCTATTTTGCAACACAGAGAAACATATCTGAAGGTGTTAGAAGTGTTTTGCATGATTTTTGAAGTTAGAGCCTGAAATGTCAGAAAACAGCGTTTCAGCCCATAACAAACTTGGTTCTGGCAATGCAGGCTGAAACTCGGTCCAAAATTAAAATTGCAGCCTGTGCATGAATAAAACCTATTTTGCAACACAGAGAAACATGTCTTAAGGTGTTAGAAGTGTTTTGCATGATTTTTTAAGTTAGAGCCTGAAATGTCAGAAAACAGCGTTTCAGCGCAGAACAAACTTGCTTCTGGCAATGCAGGCTGAAACTCGGTCCAATATTAAAATTGCAGTCTGTGCATGAATAAAACCTATTTTGCAACACAGAGAAACATATCTGAAGGTGTTAGAAGTGTTTTGCATGATTTTTGAAGTTAGAGCCTGAAATGTCAGAAAACGGCTTTTCAGCACATAACAAACTTGGTTCAGGCAATGCAAGCTGAAACTCGGTCCAATATTAAAATTGCAGTCTGTGCATGAATAAAACCTATTTTGCAACACAGAGAAACATATCTGAAGGTGTTAGAAGTGTTTTGCATGATTTTTGAAGTTAGAGCCTGAAATGTCAGAAAACAGCGTTTCAGCCCATAACAAACTTGGTTCTGGCAATGCAGGCTGAAACTCGGTCCAAAATTAAAATTGCAGCCTGTGCATGAATAAAACCTATTTTGCAACACAGAGAAACATGTCTTAAGGTGTTAGAAGTGTTTTGCATGATTTTTTAAGTTAGAGCCTGAAATGTCAGAAAACAGCGTTTCAGCGCAGAACAAACTTGCTTCTGGCAATGCAGGCTGAAACTCGGTCCAATATTAAAATTGCAGTCTGTGCATGAATAAAACCTATTTTGCAACACAGAGAAACATATCTGAAGGTGTTAGAAGTGTTTTGCATGATTTTTGAAGTTAGAGCCTGAAATGTCAGAAAACGGCTTTTCAGCACATAACAAACTTGGTTCAGGCAATGCAAGCTGAAACTTGGTCCAAAATTAAAATTGCAGTCTGTGCATGAATAAAACCTATTTTGCAACACAGAGAAACATATCTGAAGGTGTTAGAAGTGTTTTGCATGATTTTTTAAGTCAGAGCCTGAAATGTCAGAAAACAGCGTTTCAGCGCAGAACAAACTTGCTTCTGGCAATGCAGGCTGAAACTCGGTCCAATATTAAAATTGCAGTCTGTGCATGAATAAAACCTATTTTGCAACACAGAGAAACATATCTGAAGGTGTTAGAAGTGTTTTGCATGATTTTTGAAGTTAGAGCCTGAAATGTCAGAAAACGGCTTTTCAGCACATAACAAACTTGGTTCAGACAATGCAAGCTGAAACTCGGTCCAATATTAAAATTGCAGTCTGTGCATGAATAAAACCTATTTTGCAACACAGAGAAACATATCTGGAGGTGTTAGAAGTGTTTTGCATGATTTTTGAAGTTAGAGCCTGAAATGTCAGAAAACGGCTTTTCAGCACATAACAAACTTGGTTCAGGCAATGCAAGCTGAAACTCGGTCCAAAATTAAAATTGCAGTCTGTGCATGAATAAAACCTATTTTGCAACACAGAGAAACATATCTGAAGGTGTTAGAAGTGTTTTGCATGATTTTTTAAGTTAGAGCCTGAAATGTCAGAAAACAGCGTTTCAGCGCAGAACAAACTTCCTTCTGGCAATGCAGGCTGAAACTCGGTCCAATATTAAAATTGCAGTCTGTGCATGAATAAAACCTATTTTGCAACACAGAGAAACATATCTGAAGGTGTTAGAAGTGTTTTGCATGATTTTTGAAGTTAGAGCCTGAAATGTCAGAAAACAGCGTTTCAGCGCAGAACAAACTTGGTTCCAGCAATGCAAGCTAAATCTTGGTCCCACTTTAAAATATCAGTCTGTGCATGAATAAAACCTATTTTGCAACACAGAGAAACATATCTGAAGGTGTTAGAAGTGTTTTGCATGATTTTTGAAGTTAGAGCCTGAAATGTCAGAAAACAGCGTTTCAGCGCAGAAGAAACTTGGTTCCAGCAATGCAAGCTGAATCTTGGTCCCACTTTAAAATATCAGTCTGTGCATGAATAAAACCTATTTTGCAACACAGAGAAACATATCTGAAGGTGTTAGAAGTGTTTTGCATGATTTTTGAAGTTAGAGCCTGAAATGTCAGAAAACAGCGTTTCAGCGCAGAACAAACTTGGTTCCAGCAATGCAAGCTGAATCTTGGTCCCACTTTAAAATATCAGTCTGTGCATGAATAAAACCTATTTTGCAACACAGAGAAACATATCTGAAGGTGTTAGAAGTGTTTTGCATGATTTTTGAAGTTAGAGCCTGAAGTGTCAGAAAACAGCGTTTCAGCGCAGAACAAACTTGGTTCCAGCAATGCAAGCTGAATCTTGGTCCCACTTTAAAATATCAGTCTGTGCATGAATAAAACCTATTTTGCAACACAGAGAAACATATCTGAACGTGTTAGAAGTGTTTTGCATGATTTTTGAAGTTAGAGCCTGAAATGTCAGGAAACAGCGTTTCAGTGCAGAACAAACTTGTTTCAAGCAATGCAAGCTGAATCTCTCTCCCACTTTAATATTGCAGTCTGTGCATGAATAAAACCTATTTTGCAACACAGAGAAACATATCTGAAGGTGTTAGAAGTGTTTTGCATGATTTTTGAATTTAGAGCCTGAAATGTCAGAAAACAGCGTTTCAGCGCAGAACAAACTTGGTTCCAGCAATGCAAGCTGAATCTTGGTCCCACTTTAAAATATCAGTCTGTGCATGAATAAAACCTATTTTGCAACACAGAGAAACATATCTGAAGGTGTTAGAAGTGTTTTGCATGATTTTTGAAGTTAGAGCCTGAAATGTCAGAAAACGGCTTTTCAGCACATAACAAACTTGGTTCAGGCAATGCAAGCTGAAACTCGGTCCAAAATTAAAATTGCAGTCTGTGCATGAATAAAACCTATTTTGCAACACAGAGAAACATATCTGAAGGTGTTAGAAGTGTTTTGCATGATTTTTGAAGTTAGAGCCTGAAATGTCAGAAAACAGCGTTTCAGCCCATAACAAACTTGGTTCTGGCAATGCAGGCTGAAACTCGGTCCAAAATTAAAATTGCAGTCTGTGCATGAATAAAACCAATATTGCAACACAGAGAAACATGTCTTAAGGTGTTAGAAGTGTTTTGCATAATTTTTTAAGTTAGAGCCTGAAATGTCAGAAAACAGCGTTTCAGCGCAGAACAAAGTTGGTTCAGGCAATGCAAGCTGAATCTCTGTCCCACTTTAAATTTACACTCTTTGCATGACTAAAACCTATTTTGCAACACAGAGAAACATATCTGAAGTTGTTAGAAGTGTTTTGCATGATTTTTGAAGTTAGAGCCTGAAATGTCAGAAAACGGCTTTTCAGCACATAACAAACTTGGTTCAGGCAATGCAAGCTGAAACTTGGTCCAAAATTAAAATTGCAGTCTGTGCATGAATAAAACCTATTTTGCAACACAGAGAAACATATCTGAAGGTGTTAGAAGTGTTTTGCATGATTTTTGAAGTTAGAGCCTGAAATGTCAGAAAACGGCGTTTCAGCACATAACAAACTTGGTTCAGGCAATGCAAGCTGAAACTCGGTCCAAAATTAAAATTGCAGTCTGTGCATGAATAAAACCTATTTTGCAACACAGAGAAACATATTTGAAGGTGTTAGAAGTGTTTTGCATGATTTTTGAAGTTAGAGCCTGAAATGTCAGAAAACGGCTTTTCAGCACATAACAAACTTGGTTCAGGCAATGCAAGCTGAAACTCGGTCCAATATTAAAATTGCAGTCTGTGCATGAATAAAACCTATTTTGCAACACAGAGAAACATATCTGAAGGTGTTAGAAGTGTTTTGCATGATTTTTGAAGTTAGAGCCTGAAATTTCAGGAAACAGCGTTTCAGTGCAGAACAAACTTGTTTCAAGCAATGCAAGCTGAATCTCTGTCCCACTTTAATATTGCAGTCTGTGCATGAATAAAACCTATTTTGCAACACAGAGAAACATATCTGAAGGTGTTAGAAGTGTTTTGCATGATTTTTGAAGTTAGAGCCTGAAATGTCAGAAAACAGCGTTTCAGCGCAGAACAAACTTGGTTCCAGCAATGCAAGCTAAATCTTGGTCCCACTTTAAAATATCAGTCTGTGCATGAATAAAACCTATTTTGCAACACAGAGAAACATATCTGAAGGTGTTAGAAGTGTTTTGCATGATTTTTGAAGTTAGAGCCTGAAATGTCAGAAAACAGCGTTTCAGCGCAGAAGAAACTTGGTTCCAGCAATGCAAGCTGAATCTTGGTCCCACTTTAAAATATCAGTCTGTGCATGAATAAAACCTATTTTGCAACACAGAGAAACATATCTGAAGGTGTTAGAAGTGTTTTGCATGATTTTTGAAGTTAGAGCCTGAAATGTCAGAAAACAGCGTTTCAGCGCAGAACAAACTTGGTTCCAGCAATGCAAGATGAATCTTGGTCCCAATTTAAAATATCAGTCTGTGCATGAATAAAACCTATTTTGCAACACAGAGAAACATATCTGAAGGTGTTAGAAGTGTTTTGCATGATTTTTGAAGTTAGAGCCTGAAGTGTCAGAAAACAGCGTTTCAGCGCAGATAAAACTTGGTTCCAGCAATGCAAGCTGAATCTTGGTCCCACTTTAAAATATCAGTCTGTGCATGAATAAAACCTATTTTGCAACACAGAGAAACATATCTGAACGTGTTAGAAGTGTTTTGCATGATTTTTGAAGTTAGAGCCTGAAATGTCAGGAAACAGCGTTTCAGTGCAGAACAAACTTGTTTCAAGCAATGCAAGCTGAATCTCTCTCCCACTTTAATATTGCAGTCTGTGCATGAATAAAACCTATTTTGCAACACAGAGAAACATATCTGAAGGTGTTAGAAGTGTTTTGCATGATTTTTGAAGTTAGAGCCTGAAATGTCAGAAAACAGCGTTTCAGCGCAGAACAAACTTGGTTCCAGCAATGCAAGCTGAATCTTGGTCCCACTTTAAAATATCAGTCTGTGCATGAATAAAACCTATTTTGCAACACAGAGAAACATATCTGAAGGTGTTAGAAGTGTTTTGCATGATTTTTGAAGTTAGAGCCTGAAATGTCAGGAAACAGCGTTTCAGTGCAGAACAAACTTGTTTCAAGCATTGCAAGCTGAATCTTGGTCCCACTTTAATATTGCAGTCTGTGCATGAATAAAACCTATTTTGCAACACAGAGAAACATATCTGAAGGTGTTAGAAGTGTTTTGCATGATTTTTGAAGTTAGAGCCTGAAATGTCAGAAAACAGCGTTTCAGCGCAGAACAAACTTGGTTCCAGCAATGCAAGCTGAATCTTGGTCCCACTTTAAAATATCAGTCTGTGCATGAATAAAACCTATTTTGCAACACAGAGAAACATATCTGAAGGTGTTAGAAGTGTTTTGCATGATTTTTGAAGTTAGAGCCTGAAGTGTCATAAAACAGCGTTTCAGCGCAGAACAAACTTGGTTCCAGCAATGCAAGCTGAATCTTGGTCCAAAATTAAAATTGCAGTCTGTGCATGAATAAAACCTATTTTTCAACACAGAGAAACATATCTGAAGGTGTTAGAAGTGTTTTGCATGATTTTTGAAGTTAGAGCCTGAAATGTCAGAAAAAGGCGTTTCAGCACATAACAAACTTGGTTCAGGCAATGCAAGCTGAAACTCGGTCCAAAATTAAAATTGCAGTCTGTGCATGAATAAAACCTATTTTGCAACACAGAGAAACATATCTGAAGGTGTTAGAAGTGTTTTGCATGATTTTTGAAGTTAGAGCCTGAAATGTCAGAAAACAGCGTTTCAGCGCAGAACAAACTTGGTTCCAGCAATGCAAGCTGAATCTTGGTCCCACTTTAAAATATCAGTCTGTGCATGAATAAAACCTATTTTGCAACACAGAGAAACATATCTGAAGGTGTTAGAAGTGTTTTGCATGATTTTTGAAGTTAGAGCCTGAAATGTCAGAAAACGGCTTTTCAGCACATAACAAACTTGGTTCAGGCAATGCAGGCTGAAACTCGGTCCAAAATTAAAATTGCAGTCTGTGCATGAATAAAACCAATATTGCAACACAGAGAAACATGTCTTAAGGTGTTAGAAGTGTTTTGCATAATTTTTTAAGTTAGAGCCTGAAATGTCAGAAAACAGCGTTTCAGCGCAGAACAAAGTTGGTTCAGGCAATGCAAGCTGAATCTCTGTCCCACTTTAAATTTACACTCTTTGCATGACTAAAACCTATTTTGCAACACAGAGAAACATATCTGAAGTTGTTAGAAGTGTTTTGCATGATTTTTGAAGTTAGAGCCTGAAATGTCAGAAAACGGCTTTTCAGCACATAACAAACTTGGTTCAGGCAATGCAAGCTGAAACTTGGTCCAAAATTAAAATTGCAGTCTGTGCATGAATAAAACCTATTTTGCAACACAGAGAAACATATCTGAAGGTGTTAGAAGTGTTTTGCATGATTTTTGAAGTTAGAGCCTGAAATGTCAGAAAACGGCGTTTCAGCACATAACAAACTTGGTTCAGGCAATGCAAGCTGAAACTCGGTCCAAAATTAAAATTGCAGTCTGTGCATGAATAAAACCTATTTTGCAACACAGAGAAACATATTTGAAGGTGTTAGAAGTGTTTTGCATGATTTTTGAAGTTAGAGCCTGAAATGTCAGAAAACGGCTTTTCAGCACATAACAAACTTGGTTCAGGCAATGCAAGCTGAAACTCGGTCCAATATTAAAATTGCAGTCTGTGCATGAATAAAACCTATTTTGCAACACAGAGAAACATATCTGAAGGTGTTAGAAGTGTTTTGCATGATTTTTGAAGTTAGAGCCTGAAATTTCAGGAAACAGCGTTTCAGTGCAGAACAAACTTGTTTCAAGCAATGCAAGCTGAATCTCTGTCCCACTTTAATATTGCAGTCTGTGCATGAATAAAACCTATTTTGCAACACAGAGAAACATATCTGAAGGTGTTAGAAGTGTTTTGCATGATTTTTGAAGTTAGAGCCTGAAATGTCAGAAAACAGCGTTTCAGCGCAGAACAAACTTGGTTCCAGCAATGCAAGCTAAATCTTGGTCCCACTTTAAAATATCAGTCTGTGCATGAATAAAACCTATTTTGCAACACAGAGAAACATATCTGAAGGTGTTAGAAGTGTTTTGCATGATTTTTGAAGTTAGAGCCTGAAATGTCAGAAAACAGCGTTTCAGCGCAGAAGAAACTTGGTTCCAGCAATGCAAGCTGAATCTTGGTCCCACTTTAAAATATCAGTCTGTGCATGAATAAAACCTATTTTGCAACACAGAGAAACATATCTGAAGGTGTTAGAAGTGTTTTGCATGATTTTTGAAGTTAGAGCCTGAAATGTCAGAAAACAGCGTTTCAGCGCAGAACAAACTTGGTTCCAGCAATGCAAGATGAATCTTGGTCCCAATTTAAAATATCAGTCTGTGCATGAATAAAACCTATTTTGCAACACAGAGAAACATATCTGAAGGTGTTAGAAGTGTTTTGCATGATTTTTGAAGTTAGAGCCTGAAGTGTCAGAAAACAGCGTTTCAGCGCAGATAAAACTTGGTTCCAGCAATGCAAGCTGAATCTTGGTCCCACTTTAAAATATCAGTCTGTGCATGAATAAAACCTATTTTGCAACACAGAGAAACATATCTGAACGTGTTAGAAGTGTTTTGCATGATTTTTGAAGTTAGAGCCTGAAATGTCAGGAAACAGCGTTTCAGTGCAGAACAAACTTGTTTCAAGCAATGCAAGCTGAATCTCTCTCCCACTTTAATATTGCAGTCTGTGCATGAATAAAACCTATTTTGCAACACAGAGAAACATATCTGAAGGTGTTAGAAGTGTTTTGCATGATTTTTGAAGTTAGAGCCTGAAATGTCAGAAAACAGCGTTTCAGCGCAGAACAAACTTGGTTCCAGCAATGCAAGCTGAATCTTGGTCCCACTTTAAAATATCAGTCTGTGCATGAATAAAACCTATTTTGCAACACAGAGAAACATATCTGAAGGTGTTAGAAGTGTTTTGCATGATTTTTGAAGTTAGAGCCTGAAATGTCAGGAAACAGCGTTTCAGTGCAGAACAAACTTGTTTCAAGCATTGCAAGCTGAATCTTGGTCCCACTTTAATATTGCAGTCTGTGCATGAATAAAACCTATTTTGCAACACAGAGAAACATATCTGAAGGTGTTAGAAGTGTTTTGCATGATTTTTGAAGTTAGAGCCTGAAATGTCAGAAAACAGCGTTTCAGCGCAGAACAAACTTGGTTCCAGCAATGCAAGCTGAATCTTGGTCCCACTTTAAAATATCAGTCTGTGCATGAATAAAACCTATTTTGCAACACAGAGAAACATATCTGAAGGTGTTAGAAGTGTTTTGCATGATTTTTGAAGTTAGAGCCTGAAGTGTCATAAAACAGCGTTTCAGCGCAGAACAAACTTGGTTCCAGCAATGCAAGCTGAATCTTGGTCCAAAATTAAAATTGCAGTCTGTGCATGAATAAAACCTATTTTTCAACACAGAGAAACATATCTGAAGGTGTTAGAAGTGTTTTGCATGATTTTTGAAGTTAGAGCCTGAAATGTCAGAAAAAGGCGTTTCAGCACATAACAAACTTGGTTCAGGCAATGCAAGCTGAAACTCGGTCCAAAATTAAAATTGCAGTCTGTGCATGAATAAAACCTATTTTGCAACACAGAGAAACATATCTGAAGGTGTTAGAAGTGTTTTGCATGATTTTTGAAGTTAGAGCCTGAAATGTCAGAAAACAGCGTTTCAGCGCAGAACAAACTTGGTTCCAGCACTGCAAGCTGAATCTTGGTCCCACTTTAAAATATCAGTCTGTGCATGAATAAAACCTATTTTGCAACACAGAGAAACATATCTGAAGGTGTTAGAAGTGTTTTGCATGATTTTTGAAGTTAGAGCCTGAAATGTCAGAAAACAGCGTTTCAGCGCAGAAGAAACTTGGTTCCAGCAATGCAAGCTGAATCTTGGTCCCACTTTAAAATATCAGTCTGTGCATGAATAAAACCTATTTTGCAACACAGAGAAACATATCTGAACGTGTTAGAAGTGTTTTGCATGATTTTTGAAGTTAGAGCCTGAAATGTCAGGAAACAGCGTTTCAGTGCAGAACAAACTTGTTTCAAGCAATGCAAGCTGAATCTCTCTCCCACTTTAATATTGCAGTCTGTGCATGAATAAAACCTATTTTGCAACACAGAGAAACATATCTGAAGGTGTTAGAAGTGTTTTGCATGATTTTTGAAGTTAGAGCCTGAAATGTCAGAAAACAGCGTTTCAGCGCAGAACAAACTTGGTTCCAGCAATGCAAGCTGAATCTTGGTCCCACTTTAAAATATCAGTCTGTGCATGAATAAAACCTATTTTGCAACACAGAGAAACATATCTGAAGGTGTTAGAAGTGTTTTGCATGATTTTTGAAGTTAGAGCCTGAAATGTCAGAAAACGGCTTTTCAGCACATAACAAACTTGGTTCAGGCAATGCAAGCTGAAACTCGGTCCAAAATTAAAATTGCAGTCTGTGCATGAATAAAACCTATTTTGCAACACAGAGAAACATATCTGAAGGTGTTAGAAGTGTTTTGCATGATTTTTGAAGTTAGAGCCTGAAATGTCAGAAAAATGCGTTTCAGCCCATAACAAAGTTGGTTCAGGCAATGCAAGCTGAATCTCTGTCCCACTTTAAATTTACACTCTTTGCATGACTAAAACCTATTTTGCAACACAGAGAAACATATCTGAAGTTGTTAGAAGTGTTTTGCATGATTTTTGAAGTTAGAGCCTGAAATGTCAGAAAACGGCTTTTCAGCACATAACAAACTTGGTTCAGGAAATGCAAGCTGAAACTTGGTCCAAAATTAAAATTGCAGTCTGTGCATGAATAAAACCTATTTTGCAACACAGAGAAACATATCTGAAGGTGTTAGAAGTGTTTTGCATGATTTTTGAAGTTAGAGCCTGAAATGTCAGAAAACAGCGTTTCAGCGCAGAACAAACTTGCTTCTGGCAATGCAGGCTGAAACTCGGTCCAATATTAAAATTGCAGTCTGTGCATGAATAAAACCTATTTTGCAGCACAGAGAAACATATCTGAAGGTGTTAGAAGTGTTTTACATGATTTTTGAAGTTAGAGCCTGAAATGTCAGAAAACGGGTCTTCAGCACATAACAAATTGGTTCAGGCAATGCAAGCTGAAACTCTGTCCAAAATTAAAATTGCAGTCTGTGCATGAATAAAACCTGTTTTGCAACACAGAGAAACATATCTGAAGGTGTTAGAAGTGTTTTGCATGATTTTTGAAGTTAGAGCCTGAAATGTCAGAAAACGGCTTTTCAGCACATAACAAACTTGGTTCTGGCAATGCAAGCTGAAACTTGGTCCAAAATTAAAATTGCAGTCTGTGCATGAATAAAACCTATTTTGCAACACAGAGAAACATATCTGAAGGTGTTAGAAGTGTTTTGCATGATTTTTTAAGTCAGAGCCTGAAATGTCAGAAAACGGCTTTTCAGCACATAACAAACTTGGTTCAGGCAATGCAAGCTGAAACTCGGTCCAAAATTAAAATTGCAGTCTGTGCATGAATAAAACCTATTTTGCAACACAGAGAAACATATCTGAAGGTGTTAGAAGTGTTTTGCATGATTTTTGAAGTTAGAGCCTGAAATGTCAGAAAACAGCGTTTCAGCCCATAACAAACTTGGTTCTGGCAATGCAGGCTGAATCTCTGTCCCACTTTAAATTTACACTCTTTGCATGACTAAAACCTATTTTGCAACACAGAGAAACATATCTGAAGTTGTTAGAAGTGTTTTGCATGATTTTTGAAGTTAGAGCCTGAAATGTCAGAAAACGGCTTTTCAGCACATAACAAACTTGGTTCAGGAAATGCAAGCTGAAACTTGGTCCAAAATTAAAATTGCAGTCTGTGCATGAATAAAACCTATTTTGCAACACAGAGAAACATGTCTTAAGGTGTTAGAAGTGTTTTGCATATTTTTTTAAGTTAGAGCCTGAAATGTCAGAAAACGGCTTTTCAGCACATAACAAACTTGGTTCAGGCAATGCAAGCTGAAACTCGGTCCAATATTAAAATTGCAGTCTGTGCATGAATAAAACCTATTTTGCAACACAGAGAAACATATCTGAAGGTGTTAGAAGTGTTTTGCATGATTTGTGAAGTTAGAGCCTGAAATGTCAGGAAACAGCGTTTCAGTGCAGAACAAACTTGTTTCAAGCAATGCAAGCTGAATCTCTGTCCCACTTTAATATTGCAGTCTGTGCATGAATAAAACCTATTTTGCAACACAGAGAAACATATCTGAAGGTGTTAGAAGTGTTTTGCATGATTTTTGAAGTTAGAGCCTGAAATGTCAGAAAACAGCGTTTCAGCGCAGAACAAACTTGGTTCCAGCAATGCAAGATGAATCTTGGTCCCAATTTAAAATATCAGTCTGTGCATGAATAAAACCTATTTTGCAACACAGAGAAACATATCTGAAGGTGTTAGAAGTGTTTTGCATGATTTTTGAAGTTAGAGCCTGAAGTGTCAGAAAACAGCGTTTCAGCGCAGATAAAACTTGGTTCCAGCAATGCAAGCTGAATCTTGGTCCCACTTTAAAATATCAGTCTGTGCATGAATAAAACCTATTTTGCAACACAGAGAAACATATCTGAACGTGTTAGAAGTGTTTTGCATGATTTTTGAAGTTAGAGCCTGAAATGTCAGAAAACAGCGTTTCAGCGCAGAACAAACTTGGTTCCAGCAATGCAAGCTGAATCTTGGTCCCACTTTAAAATATCAGTCTGTGCATGAATAAAACCTATTTTGCAACACAGAGAAACATATCTGAAGGTGTTAGAAGTGTTTTGCATGATTTTTGAAGTTAGAGCCTGAAATGTCAGGAAACAGCGTTTCAGTGCAGAACAAACTTGTTTCAAGCATTGCAAGCTGAATCTTGGTCCCACTTTAATATTGCAGTCTGTGCATGAATAAAACCTATTTTGCAACACAGAGAAACATATCTGAAGGTGTTAGAAGTGTTTTGCATGATTTTTGAAGTTAGAGCCTGAAATGTCAGAAAACAGCGTTTCAGCGCAGAACAAACTTGGTTCCAGCAATGCAAGCTGAATCTTGGTCCCACTTTAAAATATCAGTCTGTGCATGAATAAAACCTATTTTGCAACACAGAGAAACATATCTGAAGGTGTTAGAAGTGTTTTGCATGATTTTTGAAGTTAGAGCCTGAAATGTCAGAAAACAGCGTTTCAGCGCAGAACAAACTTGGTTCCAGCAATGCAAGCTAAATCTTGGTCCCACTTTAAAATATCAGTCTGTGCATGAATAAAACCTATTTTGCAACACAGAGAAACATATCTGAAGGTGTTAGAAGTGTTTTGCATGATTTTTGAAGTTAGAGCCTGAAATGTCAGAAAACAGCGTTTCAGCGCAGAAGAAACTTGGTTCCAGCAATGCAAGCTGAATCTTGGTCCCACTTTAAAATATCAGTCTGTGCATGAATAAAACCTATTTTGCAACACAGAGAAACATATCTGAAGGTGTTAGAAGTGTTTTGCATGATTTTTGAAGTTAGAGCCTGAAATGTCAGAAAACAGCGTTTCAGCGCAGAACAAACTTGGTTCCAGCAATGCAAGATGAATCTTGGTCCCAATTTAAAATATCAGTCTGTGCATGAATAAAACCTATTTTGCAACACAGAGAAACATATCTGAAGGTGTTAGAAGTGTTTTGCATGATTTTTGAAGTTAGAGCCTGAAGTGTCAGAAAACAGCGTTTCAGCGCAGATAAAACTTGGTTCCAGCAATGCAAGCTGAATCTTGGTCCCACTTTAAAATATCAGTCTGTGCATGAATAAAACCTATTTTGCAACACAGAGAAACATATCTGAACGTGTTAGAAGTGTTTTGCATGATTTTTGAAGTTAGAGCCTGAAATGTCAGAAAACAGCGTTTCAGCGCAGAACAAACTTGGTTCCAGCAATGCAAGCTGAATCTTGGTCCCACTTTAAAATATCAGTCTGTGCATGAATAAAACCTATTTTGCAACACAGAGAAACATATCTGAAGGTGTTAGAAGTGTTTTGCATGATTTTTGAAGTTAGAGCCTGAAATGTCAGGAAACAGCGTTTCAGTGCAGAACAAACTTGTTTCAAGCATTGCAAGCTGAATCTTGGTCCCACTTTAATATTGCAGTCTGTGCATGAATAAAACCTATTTTGCAACACAGAGAAACATATCTGAAGGTGTTAGAAGTGTTTTGCATGATTTTTGAAGTTAGAGCCTGAAATGTCAGAAAACAGCGTTTCAGCGCAGAACAAACTTGGTTCCAGCAATGCAAGCTGAATCTTGGTCCCACTTTAAAATATCAGTCTGTGCATGAATAAAACCTATTTTGCAACACAGAGAAACATATCTGAAGGTGTTAGAAGTGTTTTGCATGATTTTTGAAGTTAGAGCCTGAAGTGTCAGAAAACAGCGTTTCAGCGCAGAACAAACTTGGTTCCAGCAATGCAAGCTGAATCTTGGTACAAAATTAAAATTGCAGTCTGTGCATGAATAAAACCTATTTTGCAACACAGAGAAACATATCTGAAGGTGTTAGAAGTGTTTTGCATGATTTTTGAAGTTAGAGCCTGAAATGTCAGAAAAAGGCGTTTCAGCACATAACAAACTTGGTTCAGGCAATGCAAGCTGAAACTCGGTCCAAAATTAAAATTGCAGTCTGTGCATGAATAAAACCTATTTTGCAACACAGAGAAACATATCTGAAGGTGTTAGAAGTGTTTTGCATGATTTTTGAAGTTAGAGCCTGAAATGTCAAAAAACAGCGTTTCAGCGCAGAACAAACTTGGTTCCAGCACTGCAAGCTGAATCTTGGTCCCACTTTAAAATATCAGTCTGTGCATGAATAAAACCTATTTTGCAACACAGAGAAACATATCTGAAGGTGTTAGAAGTGTTTTGCATGATTTTTGAAGTTAGAGCCTGAAATGTCAGAAAACAGCGTTTCAGCGCAGAAGAAACTTGGTTCCAGCAATGCAAGCTGAATCTTGGTCCCACTTTAAAATATCAGTCTGTGCATGAATAAAACCTATTTTGCAACACAGAGAAACATATCTGAACGTGTTAGAAGTGTTTTGCATGATTTTTGAACTTAGAGCCTGAAATGTCAGGAAACAGCGTTTCAGTGCAGAACAAACTTGTTTCAAGCAATGCAAGCTGAATCTCTCTCCCACTTTAATATTGCAGTCTGTGCATGAATAAAACCTATTTTGCAACACAGAGAAACATATCTGAAGGTGTTAGAAGTGTTTTGCATGATTTTTGAAGTTAGAGCCTGAAATGTCAGAAAACAGCGTTTCAGCGCAGAACAAACTTGGTTCCAGCAATGCAAGCTGAATCTTGGTCCCACTTTAAAATATCAGTCTGTGCATGAATAAAACCTATTTTGCAACACAGAGAAACATATCTGAAGGTGTTAGAAGTGTTTTGCATGATTTTTGAAGTTAGAGCCTGAAATGTCAGAAAACGGCTTTTCAGCACATAACAAACTTGGTTCAGGCAATGCAAGCTGAAACTCGGTCCAAAATTAAAATTGCAGTCTGTGCATGAATAAAACCTATTTTGCAACACAGAGAAACATATCTGAAGGTGTTAGAAGTGTTTTGCATGATTTTTGAAGTTAGAGCCTGAAATGTCAGAAAACAGCGTTTCAGCCCATAACAAACTTGGTTCTGGCAATGCAGGCTGAAACTCGGTCCAAAATTAAAATTGCAGTCTGTGCATGAATAAAACCAATATTGCAACACAGAGAAACATGTCTTAAGGTGTTAGAAGTGTTTTGCATAATTTTTTAAGTTAGAGCCTGAAATGTCAGAAAACAGCGTTTCAGCGCAGAACAAAGTTGGTTCAGGCAATGCAAGCTGAATCTCTGTCCCACTTTAAATTTACACTCTTTGCATGACTAAAACCTATTTTGCAACACAGAGAAACATATCTGAAGTTGTTAGAAGTGTTTTGCATGATTTTTGAAGTTAGAGCCTGAAGTGTCAGAAAACAGCGTTTCAGCGCAGATAAAACTTGGTTCCAGCAATGCAAGCTGAATCTTGGTCCCACTTTAAAATATCAGTCTGTGCATGAATAAAACCTATTTTGCAACACAGAGAAACATATCTGAACGTGTTAGAAGTGTTTTGCATGATTTTTGAAGTTAGAGCCTGAAATGTCAGAAAACAGCGTTTCAGCGCAGAACAAACTTGGTTCCAGCAATGCAAGCTGAATCTTGGTCCCACTTTAAAATATCAGTCTGTGCATGAATAAAACCTATTTTGCAACACAGAGAAACATATCTGAAGGTGTTAGAAGTGTTTTGCATGATTTTTGAAGTTAGAGCCTGAAATGTCAGGAAACAGCGTTTCAGTGCAGAACAAACTTGTTTCAAGCATTGCAAGCTGAATCTTGGTCCCACTTTAATATTGCAGTCTGTGCATGAATAAAACCTATTTTGCAACACAGAGAAACATATCTGAAGGTGTTAGAAGTGTTTTGCATGATTTTTGAAGTTAGAGCCTGAAATGTCAGAAAACAGCGTTTCAGCGCAGAACAAACTTGGTTCCAGCAATGCAAGCTGAATCTTGGTCCCACTTTAAAATATCAGTCTGTGCATGAATAAAACCTATTTTGCAACACAGAGAAACATATCTGAAGGTGTTAGAAGTGTTTTGCATGATTTTTGAAGTTAGAGCCTGAAATGTCAGAAAACAGCGTTTCAGCGCAGAACAAACTTGGTTCCAGCAATGCAAGCTAAATCTTGGTCCCACTTTAAAATATCAGTCTGTGCATGAATAAAACCTATTTTGCAACACAGAGAAACATATCTGAAGGTGTTAGAAGTGTTTTGCATGATTTTTGAAGTTAGAGCCTGAAATGTCAGAAAACAGCGTTTCAGCGCAGAAGAAACTTCCAGCAATGCAAGCTGAATCTTGGTCCCACTTTAAAATATCAGTCTGTGCATGAATAAAACCTATTTTGCAACACAGAGAAACATATCTGAAGGTGTTAGAAGTGTTTTGCATGATTTTTGAAGTTAGAGCCTGAAATGTCAGAAAACAGCGTTTCAGCGCAGAACAAACTTGGTTCCAGCAATGCAAGATGAATCTTGGTCCCAATTTAAAATATCAGTCTGTGCATGAATAAAACCTATTTTGCAACACAGAGAAACATATCTGAAGGTGTTAGAAGTGTTTTGCATGATTTTTGAAGTTAGAGCCTGAAGTGTCAGAAAACAGCGTTTCAGCGCAGATAAAACTTGGTTCCAGCAATGCAAGCTGAATCTTGGTCCCACTTTAAAATATCAGTCTGTGCATGAATAAAACCTATTTTGCAACACAGAGAAACATATCTGAACGTGTTAGAAGTGTTTTGCATGATTTTTGAAGTTAGAGCCTGAAATGTCAGAAAACAGCGTTTCAGCGCAGAACAAACTTGGTTCCAGCAATGCAAGCTGAATCTTGGTCCCACTTTAAAATATCAGTCTGTGCATGAATAAAACCTATTTTGCAACACAGAGAAACATATCTGAAGGTGTTAGAAGTGTTTTGCATGATTTTTGAAGTTAGAGCCTGAAATGTCAGAAAACAGCGTTTCAGCGCAGAACAAACTTGGTTCCAGCAATGCAAGCTGAATCTTGGTCCCACTTTAAAATATCAGTCTGTGCATGAATAAAACCTATTTTGCAACACAGAGAAACATATCTGAAGGTGTTAGAAGTGTTTTGCATGATTTTTGAAGTTAGAGCCTGAAGTGTCAGAAAACAGCGTTTCAGCGCAGAACAAACTTGGTTCCAGCAATGCAAGCTGAATCTTGGTACAAAATTAAAATTGCAGTCTGTGCATGAATAAAACCTATTTTGCAACACAGAGAAACATATCTGAAGGTGTTAGAAGTGTTTTGCATGATTTTTGAAGTTAGAGCCTGAAATGTCAGAAAAAGGCGTTTCAGCACATAACAAACTTGGTTCAGGCAATGCAAGCTGAAACTCGGTCCAAAATTAAAATTGCAGTCTGTGCATGAATAAAACCTATTTTGCAACACAGAGAAACATATCTGAAGGTGTTAGAAGTGTTTTGCATGATTTTTGAAGTTAGAGCCTGAAATGTCAAAAAACAGCGTTTCAGCGCAGAACAAACTTGGTTCCAGCACTGCAAGCTGAATCTTGGTCCCACTTTAAAATATCAGTCTGTGCATGAATAAAACCTATTTTGCAACACAGAGAAACATATCTGAAGGTGTTAGAAGTGTTTTGCATGATTTTTGAAGTTAGAGCCTGAAATGTCAGAAAACAGCGTTTCAGCGCAGAAGAAACTTGGTTCCAGCAATGCAAGCTGAATCTTGGTCCCACTTTAAAATATCAGTCTGTGCATGAATAAAACCTATTTTGCAACACAGAGAAACATATCTGAACGTGTTAGAAGTGTTTTGCATGATTTTTGAACTTAGAGCCTGAAATGTCAGGAAACAGCGTTTCAGTGCAGAACAAACTTGTTTCAAGCAATGCAAGCTGAATCTCTCTCCCACTTTAATATTGCAGTCTGTGCATGAATAAAACCTATTTTGCAACACAGAGAAACATATCTGAAGGTGTTAGAAGTGTTTTGCATGATTTTTGAAGTTAGAGCCTGAAATGTCAGAAAACAGCGTTTCAGCGCAGAACAAACTTGGTTCCAGCAATGCAAGCTGAATCTTGGTCCCACTTTAAAATATCAGTCTGTGCATGAATAAAACGTATTTTGCAACACAGAGAAACATATCTGAAGGTGTTAGAAGTGTTTTGCATGATTTTTGAAGTTAGAGCCTGAAATGTCAGAAAACGGCTTTTCAGCACATAACAAACTTGGTTCAGGCAATGCAAGCTGAAACTCGGTCCAAAATTAAAATTGCAGTCTGTGCATGAATAAAACCTATTTTGCAACACAGAGAAACATATCTGAAGGTGTTAGAAGTGTTTTGCATGATTTTTGAAGTTAGAGCCTGAAATGTCAGAAAACAGCGTTTCAGCCCATAACAAACTTGGTTCTGGCAATGCAGGCTGAAACTCGGTCCAAAATTAAAATTGCAGTCTGTGCATGAATAAAACCAATATTGCAACACAGAGAAACATGTCTTAAGGTGTTAGAAGTGTTTTGCATAATTTTTTAAGTTAGAGCCTGAAATGTCAGAAAACAGCGTTTCAGCGCAGAACAAAGTTGGTTCAGGCAATGCAAGCTGAATCTCTGTCCCACTTTAAATTTACACTCTTTGCATGACTAAAACCTATTTTGCAACACAGAGAAACATATCTGAAGTTGTTAGAAGTGTTTTGCATGATTTTTGAAGTTAGAGCCTGAAATGTCAGAAAACGGCTTTTCAGCACATAACAAACTTGGTTCAGGCAATGCAAGCTGAAACTTGGTCCAAAATTAAAATTGCAGTCTGTGCATGAATAAAACCTATTTTGCAACACAGAGAAACATATCTGAAGGTGTTAGAAGTGTTTTGCATGATTTTTGAAGTTAGAGCCTGAAATGTCAGAAAACAGCGTTTCAGCGCAGAAGAAACTTGGTTCCAGCAATGCAAGCTGAATCTTGGTCCCACTTTAAAATATCAGTCTGTGCATGAATAAAACCTATTTTGCAACACAGAGAAACATATCTGAAGGTGTTAGAAGTGTTTTGCATGATTTTTGAAGTTAGAGCCTGAAATGTCAGAAAACAGCGTTTCAGCGCAGAACAAACTTGGTTCCAGCAATGCAAGATGAATCTTGGTCCCAATTTAAAATATCAGTCTGTGCATGAATAAAACCTATTTTGCAACACAGAGAAACATATCTGAAGGTGTTAGAAGTGTTTTGCATGATTTTTGAAGTTAGAGCCTGAAGTGTCAGAAAACAGCGTTTCAGCGCAGATAAAACTTGGTTCCAGCAATGCAAGCTGAATCTTGGTCCCACTTTAAAATATCAGTCTGTGCATGAATAAAACCTATTTTGCAACACAGAGAAACATATCTGAACGTGTTAGAAGTGTTTTGCATGATTTTTGAAGTTAGAGCCTGAAATGTCAGGAAACAGCGTTTCAGTGCAGAACAAACTTGTTTCAAGCAATGCAAGCTGAATCTCTCTCCCACTTTAATATTGCAGTCTGTGCATGAATAAAACCTATTTTGCAACACAGAGAAACATATCTGAAGGTGTTAGAAGTGTTTTGCATGATTTTTGAAGTTAGAGCCTGAAATGTCAGAAAACAGCGTTTCAGCGCAGAACAAACTTGGTTCCAGCAATGCAAGCTGAATCTTGGTCCCACTTTAAAATATCAGTCTGTGCATGAATAAAACCTATTTTGCAACACAGAGAAACATATCTGAAGGTGTTAGAAGTGTTTTGCATGATTTTTGAAGTTAGAGCCTGAAATGTCAGGAAACAGCGTTTCAGTGCAGAACAAACTTGTTTCAAGCATTGCAAGCTGAATCTTGGTCCCACTTTAATATTGCAGTCTGTGCATGAATAAAACCTATTTTGCAACACAGAGAAACATATCTGAAGGTGTTAGAAGTGTTTTGCATGATTTTTGAAGTTAGAGCCTGAAATGTCAGAAAACAGCGTTTCAGCGCAGAACAAACTTGGTTCCAGCAATGCAAGCTGAATCTTGGTCCCACTTTAAAATATCAGTCTGTGCATGAATAAAACCTATTTTGCAACACAGAGAAACATATCTGAAGGTGTTAGAAGTGTTTTGCATGATTTTTGAAGTTAGAGCCTGAAGTGTCATAAAACAGCGTTTCAGCGCAGAACAAACTTGGTTCCAGCAATGCAAGCTGAATCTTGGTCCAAAATTAAAATTGCAGTCTGTGCATGAATAAAACCTATTTTTCAACACAGAGAAACATATCTGAAGGTGTTAGAAGTGTTTTGCATGATTTTTGAAGTTAGAGCCTGAAATGTCAGAAAAAGGCGTTTCAGCACATAACAAACTTGGTTCAGGCAATGCAAGCTGAAACTCGGTCCAAAATTAAAATTGCAGTCTGTGCATGAATAAAACCTATTTTGCAACACAGAGAAACATATCTGAAGGTGTTAGAAGTGTTTTGCATGATTTTTGAAGTTAGAGCCTGAAATGTCAGAAAACAGCGTTTCAGCGCAGAACAAACTTGGTTCCAGCAATGCAAGCTGAATCTTGGTCCCACTTTAAAATATCAGTCTGTGCATGAATAAAACCTATTTTGCAACACAGAGAAACATATCTGAAGGTGTTAGAAGTGTTTTGCATGATTTTTGAAGTTAGAGCCTGAAATGTCAGAAAACGGCTTTTCAGCACATAACAAACTTGGTTCAGGCAATGCAAGCTGAAACTCGGTCCAAAATTAAAATTGCAGTCTGTGCATGAATAAAACCTATTTTGCAACACAGAGAAACATATCTGAAGGTGTTAGAAGTGTTTTGCATGATTTTTGAAGTTAGAGCCTGAAATGTCAGAAAACAGCGTTTCAGCCCATAACAAACTTGGTTCTGGCAATGCAGGCTGAAACTCGGTCCAAAATTAAAATTGCAGTCTGTGCATGAATAAAACCAATATTGCAACACAGAGAAACATGTCTTAAGGTGTTAGAAGTGTTTTGCATAATTTTTTAAGTTAGAGCCTGAAATGTCAGAAAACAGCGTTTCAGCGCAGAACAAAGTTGGTTCAGGCAATGCAAGCTGAATCTCTGTCCCACTTTAAATTTACACTCTTTGCATGACTAAAACCTATTTTGCAACACAGAGAAACATATCTGAAGTTGTTAGAAGTGTTTTGCATGATTTTTGAAGTTAGAGCCTGAAATGTCAGAAAACGGCTTTTCAGCACATAACAAACTTGGTTCAGGCAATGCAAGCTGAAACTTGGTCCAAAATTAAAATTGCAGTCTGTGCATGAATAAAACCTATTTTGCAACACAGAGAAACATATCTGAAGGTGTTAGAAGTGTTTTGCATGATTTTTGAAGTTAGAGCCTGAAATGTCAGAAAACGGCGTTTCAGCACATAACAAACTTGGTTCAGGCAATGCAAGCTGAAACTCGGTCCAAAATTAAAATTGCAGTCTGTGCATGAATAAAACCTATTTTGCAACACAGAGAAACATATTTGAAGGTGTTAGAAGTGTTTTGCATGATTTTTGAAGTTAGAGCCTGAAATGTCAGAAAACGGCTTTTCAGCACATAACAAACTTGGTTCAGGCAATGCAAGCTGAAACTCGGTCCAATATTAAAATTGCAGTCTGTGCATGAATAAAACCTATTTTGCAACACAGAGAAACATATCTGAAGGTGTTAGAAGTGTTTTGCATGATTTTTGAAGTTAGAGCCTGAAATTTCAGGAAACAGCGTTTCAGTGCAGAACAAACTTGTTTCAAGCAATGCAAGCTGAATCTCTGTCCCACTTTAATATTGCAGTCTGTGCATGAATAAAACCTATTTTGCAACACAGAGAAACATATCTGAAGGTGTTAGAAGTGTTTTGCATGATTTTTGAAGTTAGAGCCTGAAATGTCAGAAAACAGCGTTTCAGCGCAGAACAAACTTGGTTCCAGCAATGCAAGCTAAATCTTGGTCCCACTTTAAAATATCAGTCTGTGCATGAATAAAACCTATTTTGCAACACAGAGAAACATATCTGAAGGTGTTAGAAGTGTTTTGCATGATTTTTGAAGTTAGAGCCTGAAATGTCAGAAAACAGCGTTTCAGCGCAGAAGAAACTTGGTTCCAGCAATGCAAGCTGAATCTTGGTCCCACTTTAAAATATCAGTCTGTGCATGAATAAAACCTATTTTGCAACACAGAGAAACATATCTGAAGGTGTTAGAAGTGTTTTGCATGATTTTTGAAGTTAGAGCCTGAAATGTCAGAAAACAGCGTTTCAGCGCAGAACAAACTTGGTTCCAGCAATGCAAGATGAATCTTGGTCCCAATTTAAAATATCAGTCTGTGCATGAATAAAACCTATTTTGCAACACAGAGAAACATATCTGAAGGTGTTAGAAGTGTTTTGCATGATTTTTGAAGTTAGAGCCTGAAGTGTCAGAAAACAGCGTTTCAGCGCAGATAAAACTTGGTTCCAGCAATGCAAGCTGAATCTTGGTCCCACTTTAAAATATCAGTCTGTGCATGAATAAAACCTATTTTGCAACACAGAGAAACATATCTGAACGTGTTAGAAGTGTTTTGCATGATTTTTGAAGTTAGAGCCTGAAATGTCAGGAAACAGCGTTTCAGTGCAGAACAAACTTGTTTCAAGCAATGCAAGCTGAATCTCTCTCCCACTTTAATATTGCAGTCTGTGCATGAATAAAACCTATTTTGCAACACAGAGAAACATATCTGAAGGTGTTAGAAGTGTTTTGCATGATTTTTGAAGTTAGAGCCTGAAATGTCAGAAAACAGCGTTTCAGCGCAGAACAAACTTGGTTCCAGCAATGCAAGCTGAATCTTGGTCCCACTTTAAAATATCAGTCTGTGCATGAATAAAACCTATTTTGCAACACAGAGAAACATATCTGAAGGTGTTAGAAGTGTTTTGCATGATTTTTGAAGTTAGAGCCTGAAATGTCAGGAAACAGCGTTTCAGTGCAGAACAAACTTGTTTCAAGCATTGCAAGCTGAATCTTGGTCCCACTTTAATATTGCAGTCTGTGCATGAATAAAACCTATTTTGCAACACAGAGAAACATATCTGAAGGTGTTAGAAGTGTTTTGCATGATTTTTGAAGTTAGAGCCTGAAATGTCAGAAAACAGCGTTTCAGCGCAGAACAAACTTGGTTCCAGCAATGCAAGCTGAATCTTGGTCCCACTTTAAAATATCAGTCTGTGCATGAATAAAACCTATTTTGCAACACAGAGAAACATATCTGAAGGTGTTAGAAGTGTTTTGCATGATTTTTGAAGTTAGAGCCTGAAGTGTCATAAAACAGCGTTTCAGCGCAGAACAAACTTGGTTCCAGCAATGCAAGCTGAATCTTGGTCCAAAATTAAAATTGCAGTCTGTGCATGAATAAAACCTATTTTTCAACACAGAGAAACATATCTGAAGGTGTTAGAAGTGTTTTGCATGATTTTTGAAGTTAGAGCCTGAAATGTCAGAAAAAGGCGTTTCAGCACATAACAAACTTGGTTCAGGCAATGCAAGCTGAAACTCGGTCCAAAATTAAAATTGCAGTCTGTGCATGAATAAAACCTATTTTGCAACACAGAGAAACATATCTGAAGGTGTTAGAAGTGTTTTGCATGATTTTTGAAGTTAGAGCCTGAAATGTCAGAAAACAGCGTTTCAGCGCAGAACAAACTTGGTTCCAGCACTGCAAGCTGAATCTTGGTCCCACTTTAAAATATCAGTCTGTGCATGAATAAAACCTATTTTGCAACACAGAGAAACATATCTGAAGGTGTTAGAAGTGTTTTGCATGATTTTTGAAGTTAGAGCCTGAAATGTCAGAAAACAGCGTTTCAGCGCAGAACAAACTTGGTTCCAGCAATGCAAGCTGAATCTTGGTCCCACTTTAAAATATCAGTCTGTGCATGAATAAAACCTATTTTGCAACACAGAGAAACATATCTGAACGTGTTAGAAGTGTTTTGCATGATTTTTGAAGTTAGAGCCTGAAATGTCAGGAAACAGCGTTTCAGTGCAGAACAAACTTGTTTCAAGCAATGCAAGCTGAATCTCTCTCCCACTTTAATATTGCAGTCTGTGCATGAATAAAACCTATTTTGCAACACAGAGAAACATATCTGAAGGTGTTAGAAGTGTTTTGCATGATTTTTGAAGTTAGAGCCTGAAATGTCAGAAAACAGCGTTTCAGCGCAGAACAAACTTGGTTCCAGCAATGCAAGCTGAATCTTGGTCCCACTTTAAAATATCAGTCTGTGCATGAATAAAACCTATTTTGCAACACAGAGAAACATATCTGAAGGTGTTAGAAGTGTTTTGCATGATTTTTGAAGTTAGAGCCTGAAATGTCAGAAAACGGCTTTTCAGCACATAACAAACTTGGTTCAGGCAATGCAAGCTGAAACTCGGTCCAAAATTAAAATTGCAGTCTGTGCATGAATAAAACCTATTTTGCAACACAGAGAAACATATCTGAAGGTGTTAGAAGTGTTTTGCATGATTTTTGAAGTTAGAGCCTGAAATGTCAGAAAAATGCGTTTCAGCCCATAACAAAGTTGGTTCAGGCAATGCAAGCTGAATCTCTGTCCCACTTTAAATTTACACTCTTTGCATGACTAAAACCTATTTTGCAACACAGAGAAACATATCTGAAGTTGTTAGAAGTGTTTTGCATGATTTTTGAAGTTAGAGCCTGAAATGTCAGAAAACGGCTTTTCAGCACATAACAAACTTGGTTCAGGAAATGCAAGCTGAAACTTGGTCCAAAATTAAAATTGCAGTCTGTGCATGAATAAAACCTATTTTGCAACACAGAGAAACATATCTGAAGGTGTTAGAAGTGTTTTGCATGATTTTTGAAGTTAGAGCCTGAAATGTCAGAAAACAGCGTTTCAGCGCAGAACAAACTTGCTTCTGGCAATGCAGGCTGAAACTCGGTCCAATATTAAAATTGCAGTCTGTGCATGAATAAAACCTATTTTGCAGCACAGAGAAACATATCTGAAGGTGTTAGAAGTGTTTTACATGATTTTTGAAGTTAGAGCCTGAAATGTCAGAAAACGGGTCTTCAGCACATAACAAATTGGTTCAGGCAATGCAAGCTGAAACTCTGTCCAAAATTAAAATTGCAGTCTGTGCATGAATAAAACCTGTTTTGCAACACAGAGAAACATATCTGAAGGTGTTAGAAGTGTTTTGCATGATTTTTGAAGTTAGAGCCTGAAATGTCAGAAAACGGCTTTTCAGCACATAACAAACTTGGTTCTGGCAATGCAAGCTGAAACTTGGTCCAAAATTAAAATTGCAGTCTGTGCATGAATAAAACCTATTTTGCAACACAGAGAAACATATCTGAAGGTGTTAGAAGTGTTTTGCATGATTTTTTAAGTCAGAGCCTGAAATGTCAGAAAACGGCTTTTCAGCACATAACAAACTTGGTTCAGGCAATGCAAGCTGAAACTCGGTCCAAAATTAAAATTGCAGTCTGTGCATGAATAAAACCTATTTTGCAACACAGAGAAACATATCTGAAGGTGTTAGAAGTGTTTTGCATGATTTTTGAAGTTAGAGCCTGAAATGTCAGAAAACAGCGTTTCAGCCCATAACAAACTTGGTTCTGGCAATGCAGGCTGAATCTCTGTCCCACTTTAAATTTACACTCTTTGCATGACTAAAACCTATTTTGCAACACAGAGAAACATATCTGAAGTTGTTAGAAGTGTTTTGCATGATTTTTGAAGTTAGAGCCTGAAATGTCAGAAAACGGCTTTTCAGCACATAACAAACTTGGTTCAGGAAATGCAAGCTGAAACTTGGTCCAAAATTAAAATTGCAGTCTGTGCATGAATAAAACCTATTTTGCAACACAGAGAAACATGTCTTAAGGTGTTAGAAGTGTTTTGCATATTTTTTTAAGTTAGAGCCTGAAATGTCAGAAAACGGCTTTTCAGCACATAACAAACTTGGTTCAGGCAATGCAAGCTGAAACTCGGTCCAATATTAAAATTGCAGTCTGTGCATGAATAAAACCTATTTTGCAACACAGAGAAACATATCTGAAGGTGTTAGAAGTGTTTTGCATGATTTGTGAAGTTAGAGCCTGAAATGTCAGGAAACAGCGTTTCAGTGCAGAACAAACTTGTTTCAAGCAATGCAAGCTGAATCTCTGTCCCACTTTAATATTGCAGTCTGTGCATGAATAAAACCTATTTTGCAACACAGAGAAACATATCTGAAGGTGTTAGAAGTGTTTTGCATGATTTTTGAAGTTAGAGCCTGAAATGTCAGAAAACAGCGTTTCAGCGCAGAACAAACTTGGTTCCAGCAATGCAAGATGAATCTTGGTCCCAATTTAAAATATCAGTCTGTGCATGAATAAAACCTATTTTGCAACACAGAGAAACATATCTGAAGGTGTTAGAAGTGTTTTGCATGATTTTTGAAGTTAGAGCCTGAAGTGTCAGAAAACAGCGTTTCAGCGCAGATAAAACTTGGTTCCAGCAATGCAAGCTGAATCTTGGTCCCACTTTAAAATATCAGTCTGTGCATGAATAAAACCTATTTTGCAACACAGAGAAACATATCTGAACGTGTTAGAAGTGTTTTGCATGATTTTTGAAGTTAGAGCCTGAAATGTCAGAAAACAGCGTTTCAGCGCAGAACAAACTTGGTTCCAGCAATGCAAGCTGAATCTTGGTCCCACTTTAAAATATCAGTCTGTGCATGAATAAAACCTATTTTGCAACACAGAGAAACATATCTGAAGGTGTTAGAAGTGTTTTGCATGATTTTTGAAGTTAGAGCCTGAAATGTCAGGAAACAGCGTTTCAGTGCAGAACAAACTTGTTTCAAGCATTGCAAGCTGAATCTTGGTCCCACTTTAATATTGCAGTCTGTGCATGAATAAAACCTATTTTGCAACACAGAGAAACATATCTGAAGGTGTTAGAAGTGTTTTGCATGATTTTTGAAGTTAGAGCCTGAAATGTCAGAAAACAGCGTTTCAGCGCAGAACAAACTTGGTTCCAGCAATGCAAGCTGAATCTTGGTCCCACTTTAAAATATCAGTCTGTGCATGAATAAAACCTATTTTGCAACACAGAGAAACATATCTGAAGGTGTTAGAAGTGTTTTGCATGATTTTTGAAGTTAGAGCCTGAAATGTCAGAAAACAGCGTTTCAGCGCAGAACAAACTTGGTTCCAGCAATGCAAGCTAAATCTTGGTCCCACTTTAAAATATCAGTCTGTGCATGAATAAAACCTATTTTGCAACACAGAGAAACATATCTGAAGGTGTTAGAAGTGTTTTGCATGATTTTTGAAGTTAGAGCCTGAAATGTCAGAAAACAGCGTTTCAGCGCAGAAGAAACTTGGTTCCAGCAATGCAAGCTGAATCTTGGTCCCACTTTAAAATATCAGTCTGTGCATGAATAAAACCTATTTTGCAACACAGAGAAACATATCTGAAGGTGTTAGAAGTGTTTTGCATGATTTTTGAAGTTAGAGCCTGAAATGTCAGAAAACAGCGTTTCAGCGCAGAACAAACTTGGTTCCAGCAATGCAAGATGAATCTTGGTCCCAATTTAAAATATCAGTCTGTGCATGAATAAAACCTATTTTGCAACACAGAGAAACATATCTGAAGGTGTTAGAAGTGTTTTGCATGATTTTTGAAGTTAGAGCCTGAAGTGTCAGAAAACAGCGTTTCAGCGCAGATAAAACTTGGTTCCAGCAATGCAAGCTGAATCTTGGTCCCACTTTAAAATATCAGTCTGTGCATGAATAAAACCTATTTTGCAACACAGAGAAACATATCTGAACGTGTTAGAAGTGTTTTGCATGATTTTTGAAGTTAGAGCCTGAAATGTCAGAAAACAGCGTTTCAGCGCAGAACAAACTTGGTTCCAGCAATGCAAGCTGAATCTTGGTCCCACTTTAAAATATCAGTCTGTGCATGAATAAAACCTATTTTGCAACACAGAGAAACATATCTGAAGGTGTTAGAAGTGTTTTGCATGATTTTTGAAGTTAGAGCCTGAAATGTCAGGAAACAGCGTTTCAGTGCAGAACAAACTTGTTTCAAGCATTGCAAGCTGAATCTTGGTCCCACTTTAATATTGCAGTCTGTGCATGAATAAAACCTATTTTGCAACACAGAGAAACATATCTGAAGGTGTTAGAAGTGTTTTGCATGATTTTTGAAGTTAGAGCCTGAAATGTCAGAAAACAGCGTTTCAGCGCAGAACAAACTTGGTTCCAGCAATGCAAGCTGAATCTTGGTCCCACTTTAAAATATCAGTCTGTGCATGAATAAAACCTATTTTGCAACACAGAGAAACATATCTGAAGGTGTTAGAAGTGTTTTGCATGATTTTTGAAGTTAGAGCCTGAAGTGTCAGAAAACAGCGTTTCAGCGCAGAACAAACTTGGTTCCAGCAATGCAAGCTGAATCTTGGTACAAAATTAAAATTGCAGTCTGTGCATGAATAAAACCTATTTTGCAACACAGAGAAACATATCTGAAGGTGTTAGAAGTGTTTTGCATGATTTTTGAAGTTAGAGCCTGAAATGTCAGAAAAAGGCGTTTCAGCACATAACAAACTTGGTTCAGGCAATGCAAGCTGAAACTCGGTCCAAAATTAAAATTGCAGTCTGTGCATGAATAAAACCTATTTTGCAACACAGAGAAACATATCTGAAGGTGTTAGAAGTGTTTTGCATGATTTTTGAAGTTAGAGCCTGAAATGTCAAAAAACAGCGTTTCAGCGCAGAACAAACTTGGTTCCAGCACTGCAAGCTGAATCTTGGTCCCACTTTAAAATATCAGTCTGTGCATGAATAAAACCTATTTTGCAACACAGAGAAACATATCTGAAGGTGTTAGAAGTGTTTTGCATGATTTTTGAAGTTAGAGCCTGAAATGTCAGAAAACAGCGTTTCAGCGCAGAAGAAACTTGGTTCCAGCAATGCAAGCTGAATCTTGGTCCCACTTTAAAATATCAGTCTGTGCATGAATAAAACCTATTTTGCAACACAGAGAAACATATCTGAACGTGTTAGAAGTGTTTTGCATGATTTTTGAACTTAGAGCCTGAAATGTCAGGAAACAGCGTTTCAGTGCAGAACAAACTTGTTTCAAGCAATGCAAGCTGAATCTCTCTCCCACTTTAATATTGCAGTCTGTGCATGAATAAAACCTATTTTGCAACACAGAGAAACATATCTGAAGGTGTTAGAAGTGTTTTGCATGATTTTTGAAGTTAGAGCCTGAAATGTCAGAAAACAGCGTTTCAGCGCAGAACAAACTTGGTTCCAGCAATGCAAGCTGAATCTTGGTCCCACTTTAAAATATCAGTCTGTGCATGAATAAAACCTATTTTGCAACACAGAGAAACATATCTGAAGGTGTTAGAAGTGTTTTGCATGATTTTTGAAGTTAGAGCCTGAAATGTCAGAAAACGGCTTTTCAGCACATAACAAACTTGGTTCAGGCAATGCAAGCTGAAACTCGGTCCAAAATTAAAATTGCAGTCTGTGCATGAATAAAACCTATTTTGCAACACAGAGAAACATATCTGAAGGTGTTAGAAGTGTTTTGCATGATTTTTGAAGTTAGAGCCTGAAATGTCAGAAAACAGCGTTTCAGCCCATAACAAACTTGGTTCTGGCAATGCAGGCTGAAACTCGGTCCAAAATTAAAATTGCAGTCTGTGCATGAATAAAACCAATATTGCAACACAGAGAAACATGTCTTAAGGTGTTAGAAGTGTTTTGCATAATTTTTTAAGTTAGAGCCTGAAATGTCAGAAAACAGCGTTTCAGCGCAGAACAAAGTTGGTTCAGGCAATGCAAGCTGAATCTCTGTCCCACTTTAAATTTACACTCTTTGCATGACTAAAACCTATTTTGCAACACAGAGAAACATATCTGAAGTTGTTAGAAGTGTTTTGCATGATTTTTGAAGTTAGAGCCTGAAGTGTCAGAAAACAGCGTTTCAGCGCAGATAAAACTTGGTTCCAGCAATGCAAGCTGAATCTTGGTCCCACTTTAAAATATCAGTCTGTGCATGAATAAAACCTATTTTGCAACACAGAGAAACATATCTGAACGTGTTAGAAGTGTTTTGCATGATTTTTGAAGTTAGAGCCTGAAATGTCAGAAAACAGCGTTTCAGCGCAGAACAAACTTGGTTCCAGCAATGCAAGCTGAATCTTGGTCCCACTTTAAAATATCAGTCTGTGCATGAATAAAACCTATTTTGCAACACAGAGAAACATATCTGAAGGTGTTAGAAGTGTTTTGCATGATTTTTGAAGTTAGAGCCTGAAATGTCAGGAAACAGCGTTTCAGTGCAGAACAAACTTGTTTCAAGCATTGCAAGCTGAATCTTGGTCCCACTTTAATATTGCAGTCTGTGCATGAATAAAACCTATTTTGCAACACAGAGAAACATATCTGAAGGTGTTAGAAGTGTTTTGCATGATTTTTGAAGTTAGAGCCTGAAATGTCAGAAAACAGCGTTTCAGCGCAGAACAAACTTGGTTCCAGCAATGCAAGCTGAATCTTGGTCCCACTTTAAAATATCAGTCTGTGCATGAATAAAACCTATTTTGCAACACAGAGAAACATATCTGAAGGTGTTAGAAGTGTTTTGCATGATTTTTGAAGTTAGAGCCTGAAATGTCAGAAAACAGCGTTTCAGCGCAGAACAAACTTGGTTCCAGCAATGCAAGCTAAATCTTGGTCCCACTTTAAAATATCAGTCTGTGCATGAATAAAACCTATTTTGCAACACAGAGAAACATATCTGAAGGTGTTAGAAGTGTTTTGCATGATTTTTGAAGTTAGAGCCTGAAATGTCAGAAAACAGCGTTTCAGCGCAGAAGAAACTTCCAGCAATGCAAGCTGAATCTTGGTCCCACTTTAAAATATCAGTCTGTGCATGAATAAAACCTATTTTGCAACACAGAGAAACATATCTGAAGGTGTTAGAAGTGTTTTGCATGATTTTTGAAGTTAGAGCCTGAAATGTCAGAAAACAGCGTTTCAGCGCAGAACAAACTTGGTTCCAGCAATGCAAGATGAATCTTGGTCCCAATTTAAAATATCAGTCTGTGCATGAATAAAACCTATTTTGCAACACAGAGAAACATATCTGAAGGTGTTAGAAGTGTTTTGCATGATTTTTGAAGTTAGAGCCTGAAGTGTCAGAAAACAGCGTTTCAGCGCAGATAAAACTTGGTTCCAGCAATGCAAGCTGAATCTTGGTCCCACTTTAAAATATCAGTCTGTGCATGAATAAAACCTATTTTGCAACACAGAGAAACATATCTGAACGTGTTAGAAGTGTTTTGCATGATTTTTGAAGTTAGAGCCTGAAATGTCAGAAAACAGCGTTTCAGCGCAGAACAAACTTGGTTCCAGCAATGCAAGCTGAATCTTGGTCCCACTTTAAAATATCAGTCTGTGCATGAATAAAACCTATTTTGCAACACAGAGAAACATATCTGAAGGTGTTAGAAGTGTTTTGCATGATTTTTGAAGTTAGAGCCTGAAATGTCAGAAAACAGCGTTTCAGCGCAGAACAAACTTGGTTCCAGCAATGCAAGCTGAATCTTGGTCCCACTTTAAAATATCAGTCTGTGCATGAATAAAACCTATTTTGCAACACAGAGAAACATATCTGAAGGTGTTAGAAGTGTTTTGCATGATTTTTGAAGTTAGAGCCTGAAGTGTCAGAAAACAGCGTTTCAGCGCAGAACAAACTTGGTTCCAGCAATGCAAGCTGAATCTTGGTACAAAATTAAAATTGCAGTCTGTGCATGAATAAAACCTATTTTGCAACACAGAGAAACATATCTGAAGGTGTTAGAAGTGTTTTGCATGATTTTTGAAGTTAGAGCCTGAAATGTCAGAAAAAGGCGTTTCAGCACATAACAAACTTGGTTCAGGCAATGCAAGCTGAAACTCGGTCCAAAATTAAAATTGCAGTCTGTGCATGAATAAAACCTATTTTGCAACACAGAGAAACATATCTGAAGGTGTTAGAAGTGTTTTGCATGATTTTTGAAGTTAGAGCCTGAAATGTCAAAAAACAGCGTTTCAGCGCAGAACAAACTTGGTTCCAGCACTGCAAGCTGAATCTTGGTCCCACTTTAAAATATCAGTCTGTGCATGAATAAAACCTATTTTGCAACACAGAGAAACATATCTGAAGGTGTTAGAAGTGTTTTGCATGATTTTTGAAGTTAGAGCCTGAAATGTCAGAAAACAGCGTTTCAGCGCAGAAGAAACTTGGTTCCAGCAATGCAAGCTGAATCTTGGTCCCACTTTAAAATATCAGTCTGTGCATGAATAAAACCTATTTTGCAACACAGAGAAACATATCTGAACGTGTTAGAAGTGTTTTGCATGATTTTTGAACTTAGAGCCTGAAATGTCAGGAAACAGCGTTTCAGTGCAGAACAAACTTGTTTCAAGCAATGCAAGCTGAATCTCTCTCCCACTTTAATATTGCAGTCTGTGCATGAATAAAACCTATTTTGCAACACAGAGAAACATATCTGAAGGTGTTAGAAGTGTTTTGCATGATTTTTGAAGTTAGAGCCTGAAATGTCAGAAAACAGCGTTTCAGCGCAGAACAAACTTGGTTCCAGCAATGCAAGCTGAATCTTGGTCCCACTTTAAAATATCAGTCTGTGCATGAATAAAACCTATTTTGCAACACAGAGAAACATATCTGAAGGTGTTAGAAGTGTTTTGCATGATTTTTGAAGTTAGAGCCTGAAATGTCAGAAAACGGCTTTTCAGCACATAACAAACTTGGTTCAGGCAATGCAAGCTGAAACTCGGTCCAAAATTAAAATTGCAGTCTGTGCATGAATAAAACCTATTTTGCAACACAGAGAAACATATCTGAAGGTGTTAGAAGTGTTTTGCATGATTTTTGAAGTTAGAGCCTGAAATGTCAGAAAACAGCGTTTCAGCCCATAACAAACTTGGTTCTGGCAATGCAGGCTGAAACTCGGTCCAAAATTAAAATTGCAGTCTGTGCATGAATAAAACCAATATTGCAACACAGAGAAACATGTCTTAAGGTGTTAGAAGTGTTTTGCATAATTTTTTAAGTTAGAGCCTGAAATGTCAGAAAACAGCGTTTCAGCGCAGAACAAAGTTGGTTCAGGCAATGCAAGCTGAATCTCTGTCCCACTTTAAATTTACACTCTTTGCATGACTAAAACCTATTTTGCAACACAGAGAAACATATCTGAAGTTGTTAGAAGTGTTTTGCATGATTTTTGAAGTTAGAGCCTGAAGTGTCAGAAAACAGCGTTTCAGCGCAGATAAAACTTGGTTCCAGCAATGCAAGCTGAATCTTGGTCCCACTTTAAAATATCAGTCTGTGCATGAATAAAACCTATTTTGCAACACAGAGAAACATATCTGAACGTGTTAGAAGTGTTTTGCATGATTTTTGAAGTTAGAGCCTGAAATGTCAGAAAACAGCGTTTCAGCGCAGAACAAACTTGGTTCCAGCAATGCAAGCTGAATCTTGGTCCCACTTTAAAATATCAGTCTGTGCATGAATAAAACCTATTTTGCAACACAGAGAAACATATCTGAAGGTGTTAGAAGTGTTTTGCATGATTTTTGAAGTTAGAGCCTGAAATGTCAGGAAACAGCGTTTCAGTGCAGAACAAACTTGTTTCAAGCATTGCAAGCTGAATCTTGGTCCCACTTTAATATTGCAGTCTGTGCATGAATAAAACCTATTTTGCAACACAGAGAAACATATCTGAAGGTGTTAGAAGTGTTTTGCATGATTTTTGAAGTTAGAGCCTGAAATGTCAGAAAACAGCGTTTCAGCGCAGAACAAACTTGGTTCCAGCAATGCAAGCTGAATCTTGGTCCCACTTTAAAATATCAGTCTGTGCATGAATAAAACCTATTTTGCAACACAGAGAAACATATCTGAAGGTGTTAGAAGTGTTTTGCATGATTTTTGAAGTTAGAGCCTGAAATGTCAGAAAACAGCGTTTCAGCGCAGAACAAACTTGGTTCCAGCAATGCAAGCTAAATCTTGGTCCCACTTTAAAATATCAGTCTGTGCATGAATAAAACCTATTTTGCAACACAGAGAAACATATCTGAAGGTGTTAGAAGTGTTTTGCATGATTTTTGAAGTTAGAGCCTGAAATGTCAGAAAACAGCGTTTCAGCGCAGAAGAAACTTCCAGCAATGCAAGCTGAATCTTGGTCCCACTTTAAAATATCAGTCTGTGCATGAATAAAACCTATTTTGCAACACAGAGAAACATATCTGAAGGTGTTAGAAGTGTTTTGCATGATTTTTGAAGTTAGAGCCTGAAATGTCAGAAAACAGCGTTTCAGCGCAGAACAAACTTGGTTCCAGCAATGCAAGATGAATCTTGGTCCCAATTTAAAATATCAGTCTGTGCATGAATAAAACCTATTTTGCAACACAGAGAAACATATCTGAAGGTGTTAGAAGTGTTTTGCATGATTTTTGAAGTTAGAGCCTGAAGTGTCAGAAAACAGCGTTTCAGCGCAGATAAAACTTGGTTCCAGCAATGCAAGCTGAATCTTGGTCCCACTTTAAAATATCAGTCTGTGCATGAATAAAACCTATTTTGCAACACAGAGAAACATATCTGAACGTGTTAGAAGTGTTTTGCATGATTTTTGAAGTTAGAGCCTGAAATGTCAGAAAACAGCGTTTCAGCGCAGAACAAACTTGGTTCCAGCAATGCAAGCTGAATCTTGGTCCCACTTTAAAATATCAGTCTGTGCATGAATAAAACCTATTTTGCAACACAGAGAAACATATCTGAAGGTGTTAGAAGTGTTTTGCATGATTTTTGAAGTTAGAGCCTGAAATGTCAGAAAACAGCGTTTCAGCGCAGAACAAACTTGGTTCCAGCAATGCAAGCTGAATCTTGGTCCCACTTTAAAATATCAGTCTGTGCATGAATAAAACCTATTTTGCAACACAGAGAAACATATCTGAAGGTGTTAGAAGTGTTTTGCATGATTTTTGAAGTTAGAGCCTGAAGTGTCAGAAAACAGCGTTTCAGCGCAGAACAAACTTGGTTCCAGCAATGCAAGCTGAATCTTGGTACAAAATTAAAATTGCAGTCTGTGCATGAATAAAACCTATTTTGCAACACAGAGAAACATATCTGAAGGTGTTAGAAGTGTTTTGCATGATTTTTGAAGTTAGAGCCTGAAATGTCAGAAAAAGGCGTTTCAGCACATAACAAACTTGGTTCAGGCAATGCAAGCTGAAACTCGGTCCAAAATTAAAATTGCAGTCTGTGCATGAATAAAACCTATTTTGCAACACAGAGAAACATATCTGAAGGTGTTAGAAGTGTTTTGCATGATTTTTGAAGTTAGAGCCTGAAATGTCAAAAAACAGCGTTTCAGCGCAGAACAAACTTGGTTCCAGCACTGCAAGCTGAATCTTGGTCCCACTTTAAAATATCAGTCTGTGCATGAATAAAACCTATTTTGCAACACAGAGAAACATATCTGAAGGTGTTAGAAGTGTTTTGCATGATTTTTGAAGTTAGAGCCTGAAATGTCAGAAAACAGCGTTTCAGCGCAGAAGAAACTTGGTTCCAGCAATGCAAGCTGAATCTTGGTCCCACTTTAAAATATCAGTCTGTGCATGAATAAAACCTATTTTGCAACACAGAGAAACATATCTGAACGTGTTAGAAGTGTTTTGCATGATTTTTGAACTTAGAGCCTGAAATGTCAGGAAACAGCGTTTCAGTGCAGAACAAACTTGTTTCAAGCAATGCAAGCTGAATCTCTCTCCCACTTTAATATTGCAGTCTGTGCATGAATAAAACCTATTTTGCAACACAGAGAAACATATCTGAAGGTGTTAGAAGTGTTTTGCATGATTTTTGAAGTTAGAGCCTGAAATGTCAGAAAACAGCGTTTCAGCGCAGAACAAACTTGGTTCCAGCAATGCAAGCTGAATCTTGGTCCCACTTTAAAATATCAGTCTGTGCATGAATAAAACCTATTTTGCAACACAGAGAAACATATCTGAAGGTGTTAGAAGTGTTTTGCATGATTTTTGAAGTTAGAGCCTGAAATGTCAGAAAACGGCTTTTCAGCACATAACAAACTTGGTTCAGGCAATGCAAGCTGAAACTCGGTCCAAAATTAAAATTGCAGTCTGTGCATGAATAAAACCTATTTTGCAACACAGAGAAACATATCTGAAGGTGTTAGAAGTGTTTTGCATGATTTTTGAAGTTAGAGCCTGAAATGTCAGAAAACAGCGTTTCAGCCCATAACAAACTTGGTTCTGGCAATGCAGGCTGAAACTCGGTCCAAAATTAAAATTGCAGTCTGTGCATGAATAAAACCAATATTGCAACACAGAGAAACATGTCTTAAGGTGTTAGAAGTGTTTTGCATAATTTTTTAAGTTAGAGCCTGAAATGTCAGAAAACAGCGTTTCAGCGCAGAACAAAGTTGGTTCAGGCAATGCAAGCTGAATCTCTGTCCCACTTTAAATTTACACTCTTTGCATGACTAAAACCTATTTTGCAACACAGAGAAACATATCTGAAGTTGTTAGAAGTGTTTTGCATGATTTTTGAAGTTAGAGCCTGAAATGTCAGAAAACGGCTTTTCAGCACATAACAAACTTGGTTCAGGCAATGCAAGCTGAAACTTGGTCCAAAATTAAAATTGCAGTCTGTGCATGAATAAAACCTATTTTGCAACACAGAGAAACATATCTGAAGGTGTTAGAAGTGTTTTGCATGATTTTTGAAGTTAGAGCCTGAAATGTCAGAAAACGGCGTTTCAGCACATAACAAACTTGGTTCAGGCAATGCAAGCTGAAACTCGGTCCAAAATTAAAATTGCAGTCTGTGCATGAATAAAACCTATTTTGCAACACAGAGAAACATATTTGAAGGTGTTAGAAGTGTTTTGCATGATTTTTGAAGTTAGAGCCTGAAATGTCAGAAAACGGCTTTTCAGCCCATAACAAACTTGGTCCAGGCAATGCAAGCTGAAACTCGGTCCAAAATTAAAATAGCAGTCTGTGCATGAATAAAACCTATTTTGCAACACAGAGACACATATCTGAAGGTGTTAGAAGTGTTTTCCATGATTTTTGAAGTTAGAGCCTGAAATGTCAGAAAACGGCGTTTCAGCACATAACAAACTTGGTTCATGCAATGCAAGCTGAAACTCGGTCCAAAATTAAAATTGCAGTCTGTGCATGAATAAAACCTATTTTGCAACACAGAGAAACATATCTGAAGTTGTTAGAAGTGTTTTGCATGATTTTTGAAGTTAGAGCCTGAAATGTCAGAAAACGGCTTTTCAGCACATAACAAACTTGGTTCAGGAAATGCAAGCTGAAACTTGGTCCAAAATTAAAATTGCAGTCTGTGCATGAATAAAACCTATTTTGCAACACAGAGAAACATATCTGAAGGTGTTAGAAGTGTTTTGCATGATTTTTGAAGTTAGAGCCTGAAATGTCAGAAAAATGCGTTTCAGCCCATAACAAAGTTGGTTCAGGCAATGCAAGCTGAATCTCTGTCCCACTTTAAATTTACACTCTTTGCATGACTAAAACCTATTTTGCAACACAGAGAAACATATCTGAAGTTGTTAGAAGTGTTTTGCATGATTTTTGAAGTTAGAGCCTGAAATGTCAGAAAACGGCTTTTCAGCACATAACAAACTTGGTTCAGGAAATGCAAGCTGAAACTTGGTCCAAAATTAAAATTGCAGTCTGTGCATGAATAAAACCTATTTTGCAACACAGAGAAACATATCTGAAGGTGTTAGAAGTGTTTTGCATGATTTTTGAAGTTAGAGCCTGAAATGTCAGAAAACAGCGTTTCAGCGCAGAACAAACTTGCTTCTGGCAATGCAGGCTGAAACTCGGTCCAATATTAAAATTGCAGTCTGTGCATGAATAAAACCTATTTTGCAGCACAGAGAAACATATCTGAAGGTGTTAGAAGTGTTTTACATGATTTTTGAAGTTAGAGCCTGAAATGTCAGAAAACGGGTCTTCAGCACATAACAAATTGGTTCAGGCAATGCAAGCTGAAACTCTGTCCAAAATTAAAATTGCAGTCTGTGCATGAATAAAACCTGTTTTGCAACACAGAGAAACATATCTGAAGGTGTTAGAAGTGTTTTGCATGATTTTTGAAGTTAGAGCCTGAAATGTCAGAAAACAGCGTTTCAGCCCATAACAAACTTGGTTCTGGCAATGCAGGCTGAATCTCTGTCCCACTTTAAATTTACACTCTTTGCATGACTAAAACCTATTTTGCAACACAGAGAAACATATCTGAAGTTGTTAGAAGTGTTTTGCATGATTTTTGAAGTTAGAGCCTGAAATGTCAGAAAACGGCTTTTCAGCACATAACAAACTTGGTTCAGGAAATGCAAGCTGAAACTTGGTCCAAAATTAAAATTGCAGTCTGTGCATGAATAAAACCTATTTTGCAACACAGAGAAACATGTCTTAAGGTGTTAGAAGTGTTTTGCATATTTTTTTAAGTTAGAGCCTGAAATGTCAGAAAACGGCTTTTCAGCACATAACAAACTTGGTTCAGGCAATGCAAGCTGAAACTCGGTCCAATATTAAAATTGCAGTCTGTGCATGAATAAAACCTATTTTGCAACACAGAGAAACATATCTGAAGGTGTTAGAAGTGTTTTGCATGATTTGTGAAGTTAGAGCCTGAAATGTCAGGAAACAGCGTTTCAGTGCAGAACAAACTTGTTTCAAGCAATGCAAGCTGAATCTCTGTCCCACTTTAATATTGCAGTCTGTGCATGAATAAAACCTATTTTGCAACACAGAGAAACATATCTGAAGGTGTTAGAAGTGTTTTGCATGATTTTTGAAGTTAGAGCCTGAAATGTCAGAAAACAGCGTTTCAGCGCAGAACAAACTTGGTTCCAGCAATGCAAGATGAATCTTGGTCCCAATTTAAAATATCAGTCTGTGCATGAATAAAACCTATTTTGCAACACAGAGAAACATATCTGAAGGTGTTAGAAGTGTTTTGCATGATTTTTGAAGTTAGAGCCTGAAGTGTCAGAAAACAGCGTTTCAGCGCAGATAAAACTTGGTTCCAGCAATGCAAGCTGAATCTTGGTCCCACTTTAAAATATCAGTCTGTGCATGAATAAAACCTATTTTGCAACACAGAGAAACATATCTGAACGTGTTAGAAGTGTTTTGCATGATTTTTGAAGTTAGAGCCTGAAATGTCAGAAAACAGCGTTTCAGCGCAGAACAAACTTGGTTCCAGCAATGCAAGCTGAATCTTGGTCCCACTTTAAAATATCAGTCTGTGCATGAATAAAACCTATTTTGCAACACAGAGAAACATATCTGAAGGTGTTAGAAGTGTTTTGCATGATTTTTGAAGTTAGAGCCTGAAATGTCAGGAAACAGCGTTTCAGTGCAGAACAAACTTGTTTCAAGCATTGCAAGCTGAATCTTGGTCCCACTTTAATATTGCAGTCTGTGCATGAATAAAACCTATTTTGCAACACAGAGAAACATATCTGAAGGTGTTAGAAGTGTTTTGCATGATTTTTGAAGTTAGAGCCTGAAATGTCAGAAAACAGCGTTTCAGCGCAGAACAAACTTGGTTCCAGCAATGCAAGCTGAATCTTGGTCCCACTTTAAAATATCAGTCTGTGCATGAATAAAACCTATTTTGCAACACAGAGAAACATATCTGAAGGTGTTAGAAGTGTTTTGCATGATTTTTGAAGTTAGAGCCTGAAATGTCAGAAAACAGCGTTTCAGCGCAGAACAAACTTGGTTCCAGCAATGCAAGCTAAATCTTGGTCCCACTTTAAAATATCAGTCTGTGCATGAATAAAACCTATTTTGCAACACAGAGAAACATATCTGAAGGTGTTAGAAGTGTTTTGCATGATTTTTGAAGTTAGAGCCTGAAATGTCAGAAAACAGCGTTTCAGCGCAGAAGAAACTTGGTTCCAGCAATGCAAGCTGAATCTTGGTCCCACTTTAAAATATCAGTCTGTGCATGAATAAAACCTATTTTGCAACACAGAGAAACATATCTGAAGGTGTTAGAAGTGTTTTGCATGATTTTTGAAGTTAGAGCCTGAAATGTCAGAAAACAGCGTTTCAGCGCAGAACAAACTTGGTTCCAGCAATGCAAGATGAATCTTGGTCCCAATTTAAAATATCAGTCTGTGCATGAATAAAACCTATTTTGCAACACAGAGAAACATATCTGAAGGTGTTAGAAGTGTTTTGCATGATTTTTGAAGTTAGAGCCTGAAGTGTCAGAAAACAGCGTTTCAGCGCAGATAAAACTTGGTTCCAGCAATGCAAGCTGAATCTTGGTCCCACTTTAAAATATCAGTCTGTGCATGAATAAAACCTATTTTGCAACACAGAGAAACATATCTGAAGGTGTTAGAAGTGTTTTGCATGATTTTTGAAGTTAGAGCCTGAAATGTCAGGAAACAGCGTTTCAGTGCAGAACAAACTTGTTTCAAGCATTGCAAGCTGAATCTTGGTCCCACTTTAATATTGCAGTCTGTGCATGAATAAAACCTATTTTGCAACACAGAGAAACATATCTGAAGGTGTTAGAAGTGTTTTGCATGATTTTTGAAGTTAGAGCCTGAAATGTCAGAAAACAGCGTTTCAGCGCAGAACAAACTTGGTTCCAGCAATGCAAGCTGAATCTTGGTCCCACTTTAAAATATCAGTCTGTGCATGAATAAAACCTATTTTGCAACACAGAGAAACATATCTGAAGGTGTTAGAAGTGTTTTGCATGATTTTTGAAGTTAGAGCCTGAAGTGTCAGAAAACAGCGTTTCAGCGCAGAACAAACTTGGTTCCAGCAATGCAAGCTGAATCTTGGTACAAAATTAAAATTGCAGTCTGTGCATGAATAAAACCTATTTTGCAACACAGAGAAACATATCTGAAGGTGTTAGAAGTGTTTTGCATGATTTTTGAAGTTAGAGCCTGAAATGTCAGAAAAAGGCGTTTCAGCACATAACAAACTTGGTTCAGGCAATGCAAGCTGAAACTCGGTCCAAAATTAAAATTGCAGTCTGTGCATGAATAAAACCTATTTTGCAACACAGAGAAACATATCTGAAGGTGTTAGAAGTGTTTTGCATGATTTTTGAAGTTAGAGCCTGAAATGTCAAAAAACAGCGTTTCAGCGCAGAACAAACTTGGTTCCAGCACTGCAAGCTGAATCTTGGTCCCACTTTAAAATATCAGTCTGTGCATGAATAAAACCTATTTTGCAACACAGAGAAACATATCTGAAGGTGTTAGAAGTGTTTTGCATGATTTTTGAAGTTAGAGCCTGAAATGTCAGAAAACAGCGTTTCAGCGCAGAAGAAACTTGGTTCCAGCAATGCAAGCTGAATCTTGGTCCCACTTTAAAATATCAGTCTGTGCATGAATAAAACCTATTTTGCAACACAGAGAAACATATCTGAACGTGTTAGAAGTGTTTTGCATGATTTTTGAACTTAGAGCCTGAAATGTCAGGAAACAGCGTTTCAGTGCAGAACAAACTTGTTTCAAGCAATGCAAGCTGAATCTCTCTCCCACTTTAATATTGCAGTCTGTGCATGAATAAAACCTATTTTGCAACACAGAGAAACATATCTGAAGGTGTTAGAAGTGTTTTGCATGATTTTTGAAGTTAGAGCCTGAAATGTCAGAAAACAGCGTTTCAGCCCATAACAAACTTGGTTCCAGCAATGCAAGCTGAATCTTGGTCCCACTTTAAAATATCAGTCTGTGCATGAATAAAACCTATTTTGCAACACAGAGAAACATATCTGAAGGTGTTAGAAGTGTTTTGCATGATTTTTGAAGTTAGAGCCTGAAATGTCAGAAAACGGCTTTTCAGCACATAACAAACTTGGTTCAGGCAATGCAAGCTGAAACTCGGTCCAAAATTAAAATTGCAGTCTGTGCATGAATAAAACCTATTTTGCAACACAGAGAAACATATCTGAAGGTGTTAGAAGTGTTTTGCATGATTTTTGAAGTTAGAGCCTGAAATGTCAGAAAACAGCGTTTCAGCCCATAACAAACTTGGTTCTGGCAATGCAGGCTGAAACTCGGTCCAAAATTAAAATTGCAGTCTGTGCATGAATAAAACCAATATTGCAACACAGAGAAACATGTCTTAAGGTGTTAGAAGTGTTTTGCATAATTTTTTAAGTTAGAGCCTGAAATGTCAGAAAACAGCGTTTCAGCGCAGAACAAAGTTGGTTCAGGCAATGCAAGCTGAATCTCTGTCCCACTTTAAATTTACACTCTTTGCATGACTAAAACCTATTTTGCAACACAGAGAAACATATCTGAAGTTGTTAGAAGTGTTTTGCATGATTTTTGAAGTTAGAGCCTGAAATGTCAGAAAACGGCTTTTCAGCACATAACAAACTTGGTTCAGGCAATGCAAGCTGAAACTTGGTCCAAAATTAAAATTGCAGTCTGTGCATGAATAAAACCTATTTTGCAACACAGAGAAACATATCTGAAGGTGTTAGAAGTGTTTTGCATGATTTTTGAAGTTAGAGCCTGAAATGTCAGAAAACGGCGTTTCAGCACATAACAAACTTGGTTCAGGCAATGCAAGCTGAAACTCGGTCCAAAATTAAAATTGCAGTCTGTGCATGAATAAAACCTATTTTGCAACACAGAGAAACATATTTGAAGGTGTTAGAAGTGTTTTGCATGATTTTTGAAGTTAGAGCCTGAAATGTCAGAAAACGGCTTTTCAGCCCATAACAAACTTGGTCCAGGCAATGCAAGCTGAAACTCGGTCCAAAATTAAAATAGCAGTCTGTGCATGAATAAAACCTATTTTGCAACACAGAGACACATATCTGAAGGTGTTAGAAGTGTTTTCCATGATTTTTGAAGTTAGAGCCTGAAATGTCAGAAAACGGCGTTTCAGCACATAACAAACTTGGTTCATGCAATGCAAGCTGAAACTCGGTCCAAAATTAAAATTGCAGTCTGTGCATGAATAAAACCTATTTTGCAACACAGAGAAACATATCTGAAGTTGTTAGAAGTGTTTTGCATGATTTTTGAAGTTAGAGCCTGAAATGTCAGAAAACGGCTTTTCAGCACATAACAAACTTGGTTCAGGAAATGCAAGCTGAAACTTGGTCCAAAATTAAAATTGCAGTCTGTGCATGAATAAAACCTATTTTGCAACACAGAGAAACATATCTGAAGGTGTTAGAAGTGTTTTGCATGATTTTTGAAGTTAGAGCCTGAAATGTCAGAAAACAGCGTTTCAGCGCAGAACAAACTTGCTTCTGGCAATGCAGGCTGAAACTCGGTCCAATATTAAAATTGCAGTCTGTGCATGAATAAAACCTATTTTGCAACACAGAGAAACATATCTGAAGGTGTTAGAAGTGTTTTACATGATTTTTGAAGTTAGAGCCTGAAATGTCAGAAAACGGGTCTTCAGCACATAACAAATTGGTTCAGGCAATGCAAGCTGAAACTCTGTCCAAAATTAAAATTGCAGTCTGTGCATGAATAAAACCTGTTTTGCAACACAGAGAAACATATCTGAAGGTGTTAGAAGTGTTTTGCATGATTTTTGAAGTTAGAGCCTGAAATGTCAGAAAACGGCTTTTCAGCACATAACAAACTTGGTTCTGGCAATGCAAGCTGAAACTTGGTCCAAAATTAAAATTGCAGTCTGTGCATGAATAAAACCTATTTTGCAACACAGAGAAACATATCTGAAGGTGTTAGAAGTGTTTTGCATGATTTTTTAAGTCAGAGCCTGAAATGTCAGAAAACGGCTTTTCAGCACATAACAAACTTGGTTCAGGCAATGCAAGCTGAAACTCGGTCCAAAATTAAAATTGCAGTCTGTGCATGAATAAAACCTATTTTGCAACACAGAGAAACATATCTGAAGGTGTTAGAAGTGTTTTGCATGATTTTTGAAGTTAGAGCCTGAAATGTCAGAAAACAGCGTTTCAGCCCATAACAAACTTGGTTCTGGCAATGCAGGCTGAATCTCTGTCCCACTTTAAATTTACACTCTTTGCATGACTAAAACCTATTTTGCAACACAGAGAAACATATCTGAAGTTGTTAGAAGTGTTTTGCATGATTTTTGAAGTTAGAGCCTGAAATGTCAGAAAACGGCTTTTCAGCACATAACAAACTTGGTTCAGGAAATGCAAGCTGAAACTTGGTCCAAAATTAAAATTGCAGTCTGTGCATGAATAAAACCTATTTTGCAACACAGAGAAACATGTCTTAAGGTGTTAGAAGTGTTTTGCATATTTTTTTAAGTTAGAGCCTGAAATGTCAGAAAACGGCTTTTCAGCACATAACAAACTTGGTTCAGGCAATGCAAGCTGAAACTCGGTCCAATATTAAAATTGCAGTCTGTGCATGAATAAAACCTATTTTGCAACACAGAGAAACATATCTGAAGGTGTTAGAAGTGTTTTGCATGATTTGTGAAGTTAGAGCCTGAAATGTCAGGAAACAGCGTTTCAGTGCAGAACAAACTTGTTTCAAGCGATGCAAGCTGAATCTCTGTCCCACTTTAATATTGCAGTCTGTGCATGAATAAAACCTATTTTGCAACACAGAGAAACATATCTGAAGGTGTTAGAAGTGTTTTGCATGATTTTTGAAGTTAGAGCCTGAAATGTCAGAAAACAGCGTTTCAGCGCAGAACAAACTTGGTTCCAGCAATGCAAGATGAATCTTGGTCCCAATTTAAAATATCAGTCTGTGCATGAATAAAACCTATTTTGCAACACAGAGAAACATATCTGAAGGTGTTAGAAGTGTTTTGCATGATTTTTGAAGTTAGAGCCTGAAGTGTCAGAAAACAGCGTTTCAGCGCAGATAAAACTTGGTTCCAGCAATGCAAGCTGAATCTTGGTCCCACTTTAAAATATCAGTCTGTGCATGAATAAAACCTATTTTGCAACACAGAGAAACATATCTGAACGTGTTAGAAGTGTTTTGCATGATTTTTGAAGTTAGAGCCTGAAATGTCAGAAAACAGCGTTTCAGCGCAGAACAAACTTGGTTCCAGCAATGCAAGCTGAATCTTGGTCCCACTTTAAAATATCAGTCTGTGCATGAATAAAACCTATTTTGCAACACAGAGAAACATATCTGAAGGTGTTAGAAGTGTTTTGCATGATTTTTGAAGTTAGAGCCTGAAATGTCAGGAAACAGCGTTTCAGTGCAGAACAAACTTGTTTCAAGCATTGCAAGCTGAATCTTGGTCCCACTTTAATATTGCAGTCTGTGCATGAATAAAACCTATTTTGCAACACAGAGAAACATATCTGAAGGTGTTAGAAGTGTTTTGCATGATTTTTGAAGTTAGAGCCTGAAATGTCAGAAAACAGCGTTTCAGCGCAGAACAAACTTGGTTCCAGCAATGCAAGCTGAATCTTGGTCCCACTTTAAAATATCAGTCTGTGCATGAATAAAACCTATTTTGCAACACAGAGAAACATATCTGAAGGTGTTAGAAGTGTTTTGCATGATTTTTGAAGTTAGAGCCTGAAATGTCAGAAAACAGCGTTTCAGCGCAGAACAAACTTGGTTCCAGCAATGCAAGCTAAATCTTGGTCCCACTTTAAAATATCAGTCTGTGCATGAATAAAACCTATTTTGCAACACAGAGAAACATATCTGAAGGTGTTAGAAGTGTTTTGCATGATTTTTGAAGTTAGAGCCTGAAATGTCAGAAAACAGCGTTTCAGCGCAGAAGAAACTTGGTTCCAGCAATGCAAGCTGAATCTTGGTCCCACTTTAAAATATCAGTCTGTGCATGAATAAAACCTATTTTGCAACACAGAGAAACATATCTGAAGGTGTTAGAAGTGTTTTGCATGATTTTTGAAGTTAGAGCCTGAAATGTCAGTAAACAGCATTTCAGCGCAGAACAAACTTGGTTCCAGCAATGCAAGATGAATCTTGGTCCCAATTTAAAATATCAGTCTGTGCATGAATAAAACCTATTTTGCAACACAGAGAAACATATCTGAAGGTGTTAGAAGTGTTTTGCATGATTTTTGAAGTTAGAGCCTGAAGTGTCAGAAAACAGCGTTTCAGCGCAGATAAAACTTGGTTCCAGCAATGCAAGCTGAATCTTGGTCCCACTTTAAAATATCAGTCTGTGCATGAATAAAACCTATTTTGCAACACAGAGAAACATATCTGAACGTGTTAGAAGTGTTTTGCATGATTTTTGAAGTTAGAGCCTGAAATGTCAGAAAACAGCGTTTCAGCGCAGAACAAACTTGGTTCCAGCAATGCAAGCTGAATCTTGGTCCCACTTTAAAATATCAGTCTGTGCATGAATAAAACCTATTTTGCAACACAGAGAAACATATCTGAAGGTGTTAGAAGTGTTTTGCATGATTTTTGAAGTTAGAGCCTGAAATGTCAGGAAACAGCGTTTCAGTGCAGAACAAACTTGTTTCAAGCATTGCAAGCTGAATCTTGGTCCCACTTTAATATTGCAGTCTGTGCATGAATAAAACCTATTTTGCAACACAGAGAAACATATCTGAAGGTGTTAGAAGTGTTTTGCATGATTTTTGAAGTTAGAGCCTGAAATGTCAGAAAACAGCGTTTCAGCGCAGAACAAACTTGGTTCCAGCAATGCAAGCTGAATCTTGGTCCCACTTTAAAATATCAGTCTGTGCATGAATAAAACCTATTTTGCAACACAGAGAAACATATCTGAAGGTGTTAGAAGTGTTTTGCATGATTTTTGAAGTTAGAGCCTGAAGTGTCAGAAAACAGCGTTTCAGCGCAGAACAAACTTGGTTCCAGCAATGCAAGCTGAATCTTGGTACAAAATTAAAATTGCAGTCTGTGCATGAATAAAACCTATTTTGCAACACAGAGAAACATATCTGAAGGTGTTAGAAGTGTTTTGCATGATTTTTGAAGTTAGAGCCTGAAATGTCAGAAAAAGGCGTTTCAGCACATAACAAACTTGGTTCAGGCAATGCAAGCTGAAACTCGGTCCAAAATTAAAATTGCAGTCTGTGCATGAATAAAACCTATTTTGCAACACAGAGAAACATATCTGAAGGTGTTAGAAGTGTTTTGCATGATTTTTGAAGTTAGAGCCTGAAATGTCAAAAAACAGCGTTTCAGCGCAGAACAAACTTGGTTCCAGCACTGCAAGCTGAATCTTGGTCCCACTTTAAAATATCAGTCTGTGCATGAATAAAACCTATTTTGCAACACAGAGAAACATATCTGAAGGTGTTAGAAGTGTTTTGCATGATTTTTGAAGTTAGAGCCTGAAATGTCAGAAAACAGCGTTTCAGCGCAGAAGAAACTTGGTTCCAGCAATGCAAGCTGAATCTTGGTCCCACTTTAAAATATCAGTCTGTGCATGAATAAAACCTATTTTGCAACACAGAGAAACATATCTGAACGTGTTAGAAGTGTTTTGCATGATTTTTGAACTTAGAGCCTGAAATGTCAGGAAACAGCGTTTCAGTGCAGAACAAACTTGTTTCAAGCAATGCAAGCTGAATCTCTCTCCCACTTTAATATTGCAGTCTGTGCATGAATAAAACCTATTTTGCAACACAGAGAAACATATCTGAAGGTGTTAGAAGTGTTTTGCATGATTTTTGAAGTTAGAGCCTGAAATGTCAGAAAACAGCGTTTCAGCGCAGAACAAACTTGGTTCCAGCAATGCAAGCTGAATCTTGGTCCCACTTTAAAATATCAGTCTGTGCATGAATAAAACCTATTTTGCAACACAGAGAAACATATCTGAAGGTGTTAGAAGTGTTTTGCATGATTTTTGAAGTTAGAGCCTGAAATGTCAGAAAACGGCTTTTCAGCACATAACAAACTTGGTTCAGGCAATGCAAGCTGAAACTCGGTCCAAAATTAAAATTGCAGTCTGTGCATGAATAAAACCTATTTTGCAACACAGAGAAACATATCTGAAGGTGTTAGAAGTGTTTTGCATGATTTTTGAAGTTAGAGCCTGAAATGTCAGAAAACAGCGTTTCAGCCCATAACAAACTTGGTTCTGGCAATGCAGGCTGAAACTCGGTCCAAAATTAAAATTGCAGTCTGTGCATGAATAAAACCAATATTGCAACACAGAGAAACATGTCTTAAGGTGTTAGAAGTGTTTTGCATAATTTTTTAAGTTAGAGCCTGAAATGTCAGAAAACAGCGTTTCAGCGCAGAACAAAGTTGGTTCAGGCAATGCAAGCTGAATCTCTGTCCCACTTTAAATTTACACTCTTTGCATGACTAAAACCTATTTTGCAACACAGAGAAACATATCTGAAGTTGTTAGAAGTGTTTTGCATGATTTTTGAAGTTAGAGCCTGAAATGTCAGAAAACGGCTTTTCAGCACATAACAAACTTGGTTCAGGCAATGCAAGCTGAAACTTGGTCCAAAATTAAAATTGCAGTCTGTGCATGAATAAAACCTATTTTGCAACACAGAGAAACATATCTGAAGGTGTTAGAAGTGTTTTGCATGATTTTTGAAGTTAGAGCCTGAAATGTCAGAAAACGGCGTTTCAGCACATAACAAACTTGGTTCAGGCAATGCAAGCTGAAACTCGGTCCAAAATTAAAATTGCAGTCTGTGCATGAATAAAACCTATTTTGCAACACAGAGAAACATATTTGAAGGTGTTAGAAGTGTTTTGCATGATTTTTGAAGTTAGAGCCTGAAATGTCAGAAAACGGCTTTTCAGCCCATAACAAACTTGGTCCAGGCAATGCAAGCTGAAACTCGGTCCAAAATTAAAATAGCAGTCTGTGCATGAATAAAACCTATTTTGCAACACAGAGACACATATCTGAAGGTGTTAGAAGTGTTTTCCATGATTTTTGAAGTTAGAGCCTGAAATGTCAGAAAACGGCGTTTCAGCACATAACAAACTTGGTTCATGCAATGCAAGCTGAAACTCGGTCCAAAATTAAAATTGCAGTCTGTGCATGAATAAAACCTATTTTGCAACACAGAGAAACATATCTGAAGGTGTTAGAAGTGTTTTGCATGAATTTTGAAGTTAGAGCCTGAAATGTCAGAAAACAGCGTTTCAGCCCATAACAAACTTGGTTCTGGCAATGCAGGCTGAAACTCGGTCCAAAATTAAAATTGCAGCCTGTGCATGAATAAAACCTATTTTGCAACACAGAGAAACATGTCTTAAGGTGTTAGAAGTGTTTTGCATGATTTTTTAAGTTAGAGCCTGAAATGTCAGAAAACAGCGTTTCAGCGCAGAACAAACTTGCTTCTGGCAATGCAGGCTGAAACTCGGTCCAATATTAAAATTGCAGTCTGTGCATGAATAAAACCTATTTTGCAACACAGAGAAACATATCTGAAGGTGTTAGAAGTGTTTTACATGATTTTTGAAGTTAGAGCCTGAAATGTCAGAAAACGGGTCTTCAGCACATAACAAACTTGGTTCAGGCAATGCAAGCTGAAACTCTGTCCAAAATTAAAATTGCAGTCTGTGCATGAATAAAACCTGTTTTGCAACACAGAGAAACATATCTGAAGGTGTTAGAAGTGTTTTGCATGATTTTTGAAGTTAGAGCCTGAAATGTCAGAAAACAGCGTTTCAGCGCAGAACAAACTTGGTTCCAGCAATGCAAGCTGAATCTTGGTCCCACTTTAAAATATCAGTCTGTGCATGAATAAAACCTATTTTGCAACACAGAGAAACATATCTGAAGGTGTTAGAAGTGTTTTGCATGATTTTTGAAGTTAGAGCCTGAAATGTCAGAAAACAGCGTTTCAGCGCAGAAGAAACTTGGTTCCAGCAATGCAAGCTGAATCTTGGTCCCACTTTAAAATATCAGTCTGTGCATGAATAAAACCTATTTTGCAACACAGAGAAACATATCTGAAGGTGTTAGAAGTGTTTTGCATGATTTTTGAAGTTAGAGCCTGAAATGTCAGTAAACAGCATTTCAGCGCAGAACAAACTTGGTTCCAGCAATGCAAGATGAATCTTGGTCCCAATTTAAAATATCAGTCTGTGCATGAATAAAACCTATTTTGCAACACAGAGAAACATATCTGAAGGTGTTAGAAGTGTTTTGCATGATTTTTGAAGTTAGAGCCTGAAGTGTCAGAAAACAGCGTTTCAGCGCAGATAAAACTTGGTTCCAGCAATGCAAGCTGAATCTTGGTCCCACTTTAAAATATCAGTCTGTGCATGAATAAAACCTATTTTGCAACACAGAGAAACATATCTGAACGTGTTAGAAGTGTTTTGCATGATTTTTGAAGTTAGAGCCTGAAATGTCAGAAAACAGCGTTTCAGCGCAGAACAAACTTGGTTCCAGCAATGCAAGCTGAATCTTGGTCCCACTTTAAAATATCAGTCTGTGCATGAATAAAACCTATTTTGCAACACAGAGAAACATATCTGAAGGTGTTAGAAGTGTTTTGCATGATTTTTGAAGTTAGAGCCTGAAATGTCAGGAAACAGCGTTTCAGTGCAGAACAAACTTGTTTCAAGCATTGCAAGCTGAATCTTGGTCCCACTTTAATATTGCAGTCTGTGCATGAATAAAACCTATTTTGCAACACAGAGAAACATATCTGAAGGTGTTAGAAGTGTTTTGCATGATTTTTGAAGTTAGAGCCTGAAATGTCAGAAAACAGCGTTTCAGCGCAGAACAAACTTGGTTCCAGCAATGCAAGCTGAATCTTGGTCCCACTTTAAAATATCAGTCTGTGCATGAATAAAACCTATTTTGCAACACAGAGAAACATATCTGAAGGTGTTAGAAGTGTTTTGCATGATTTTTGAAGTTAGAGCCTGAAGTGTCAGAAAACAGCGTTTCAGCGCAGAACAAACTTGGTTCCAGCAATGCAAGCTGAATCTTGGTACAAAATTAAAATTGCAGTCTGTGCATGAATAAAACCTATTTTGCAACACAGAGAAACATATCTGAAGGTGTTAGAAGTGTTTTGCATGATTTTTGAAGTTAGAGCCTGAAATGTCAGAAAAAGGCGTTTCAGCACATAACAAACTTGGTTCAGGCAATGCAAGCTGAAACTCGGTCCAAAATTAAAATTGCAGTCTGTGCATGAATAAAACCTATTTTGCAACACAGAGAAACATATCTGAAGGTGTTAGAAGTGTTTTGCATGATTTTTGAAGTTAGAGCCTGAAATGTCAAAAAACAGCGTTTCAGCGCAGAACAAACTTGGTTCCAGCACTGCAAGCTGAATCTTGGTCCCACTTTAAAATATCAGTCTGTGCATGAATAAAACCTATTTTGCAACACAGAGAAACATATCTGAAGGTGTTAGAAGTGTTTTGCATGATTTTTGAAGTTAGAGCCTGAAATGTCAGAAAACAGCGTTTCAGCGCAGAAGAAACTTGGTTCCAGCAATGCAAGCTGAATCTTGGTCCCACTTTAAAATATCAGTCTGTGCATGAATAAAACCTATTTTGCAACACAGAGAAACATATCTGAACGTGTTAGAAGTGTTTTGCATGATTTTTGAACTTAGAGCCTGAAATGTCAGGAAACAGCGTTTCAGTGCAGAACAAACTTGTTTCAAGCAATGCAAGCTGAATCTCTCTCCCACTTTAATATTGCAGTCTGTGCATGAATAAAACCTATTTTGCAACACAGAGAAACATATCTGAAGGTGTTAGAAGTGTTTTGCATGATTTTTGAAGTTAGAGCCTGAAATGTCAGAAAACAGCGTTTCAGCGCAGAACAAACTTGGTTCCAGCAATGCAAGCTGAATCTTGGTCCCACTTTAAAATATCAGTCTGTGCATGAATAAAACCTATTTTGCAACACAGAGAAACATATCTGAAGGTGTTAGAAGTGTTTTGCATGATTTTTGAAGTTAGAGCCTGAAATGTCAGAAAACGGCTTTTCAGCACATAACAAACTTGGTTCAGGCAATGCAAGCTGAAACTCGGTCCAAAATTAAAATTGCAGTCTGTGCATGAATAAAACCTATTTTGCAACACAGAGAAACATATCTGAAGGTGTTAGAAGTGTTTTGCATGATTTTTGAAGTTAGAGCCTGAAATGTCAGAAAACAGCGTTTCAGCCCATAACAAACTTGGTTCTGGCAATGCAGGCTGAAACTCGGTCCAAAATTAAAATTGCAGTCTGTGCATGAATAAAACCAATATTGCAACACAGAGAAACATGTCTTAAGGTGTTAGAAGTGTTTTGCATAATTTTTTAAGTTAGAGCCTGAAATGTCAGAAAACAGCGTTTCAGCGCAGAACAAAGTTGGTTCAGGCAATGCAAGCTGAATCTCTGTCCCACTTTAAATTTACACTCTTTGCATGACTAAAACCTATTTTGCAACACAGAGAAACATATCTGAAGTTGTTAGAAGTGTTTTGCATGATTTTTGAAGTTAGAGCCTGAAATGTCAGAAAACGGCTTTTCAGCACATAACAAACTTGGTTCAGGCAATGCAAGCTGAAACTTGGTCCAAAATTAAAATTGCAGTCTGTGCATGAATAAAACCTATTTTGCAACACAGAGAAACATATCTGAAGGTGTTAGAAGTGTTTTGCATGATTTTTGAAGTTAGAGCCTGAAATGTCAGAAAACGGCGTTTCAGCACATAACAAACTTGGTTCAGGCAATGCAAGCTGAAACTCGGTCCAAAATTAAAATTGCAGTCTGTGCATGAATAAAACCTATTTTGCAACACAGAGAAACATATTTGAAGGTGTTAGAAGTGTTTTGCATGATTTTTGAAGTTAGAGCCTGAAATGTCAGAAAACGGCTTTTCAGCCCATAACAAACTTGGTCCAGGCAATGCAAGCTGAAACTCGGTCCAAAATTAAAATAGCAGTCTGTGCATGAATAAAACCTATTTTGCAACACAGAGACACATATCTGAAGGTGTTAGAAGTGTTTTCCATGATTTTTGAAGTTAGAGCCTGAAATGTCAGAAAACGGCGTTTCAGCACATAACAAACTTGGTTCATGCAATGCAAGCTGAAACTCGGTCCAAAATTAAAATTGCAGTCTGTGCATGAATAAAACCTATTTTGCAACACAGAGAAACATATCTGAAGGTGTTAGAAGTGTTTTGCATGAATTTTGAAGTTAGAGCCTGAAATGTCAGAAAACAGCGTTTCAGCCCATAACAAACTTGGTTCTGGCAATGCAGGCTGAAACTCGGTCCAAAATTAAAATTGCAGCCTGTGCATGAATAAAACCTATTTTGCAACACAGAGAAACATGTCTTAAGGTGTTAGAAGTGTTTTGCATGATTTTTTAAGTTAGAGCCTGAAATGTCAGAAAACAGCGTTTCAGCGCAGAACAAACTTGCTTCTGGCAATGCAGGCTGAAACTCGGTCCAATATTAAAATTGCAGTCTGTGCATGAATAAAACCTATTTTGCAACACAGAGAAACATATCTGAAGGTGTTAGAAGTGTTTTACATGATTTTTGAAGTTAGAGCCTGAAATGTCAGAAAACGGGTCTTCAGCACATAACAAACTTGGTTCAGGCAATGCAAGCTGAAACTCTGTCCAAAATTAAAATTGCAGTCTGTGCATGAATAAAACCTGTTTTGCAACACAGAGAAACATATCTGAAGGTGTTAGAAGTGTTTTGCATGATTTTTGAAGTTAGAGCCTGAAATGTCAGAAAACGGCTTTTCAGCACATAACAAACTTGGTTCTGGCAATGCAAGCTGAAACTTGGTCCAAAATTAAAATTGCAGTCTGTGCATGAATAAAACCTATTTTGCAACACAGAGAAACATATCTGAAGGTGTTAGAAGTGTTTTGCATGATTTTTTAAGTCAGAGCCTGAAATGTCAGAAAACAGCGTTTCAGCGCAGAACAAACTTGCTTCTGGCAATGCAGGCTGAAACTCGGTCCAATATTAAAATTGCAGTCTGTGCATGAATAAAACCTATTTTGCAACACAGAGAAACATATCTGAAGGTGTTAGAAGTGTTTTGCATGATTTTTGAAGTTAGAGCCTGAAATGTCAGAAAACGGCTTTTCAGCACATAACAAACTTGGTTCAGACAATGCAAGCTGAAACTCGGTCCAATATTAAAATTGCAGTCTGTGCATGAATAAAACCTATTTTGCAACACAGAGAAACATATCTGAAGGTGTTAGAAGTGTTTTGCATGATTTTTGAAGTTTGAGCCTGAAATGTCAGAAAACGGCTTTTCAGCACATAACAAACTTGGTTCAGGCAATGCAAGCTGAAACTCGGTCCAAAATTAAAATTGCAGTCTGTGCATGAATAAAACCTATTTTGCAACACAGAGAAACATATCTGAAGGTGTTAGAAGTGTTTTGCATGATTTTTTAAGTCAGAGCCTGAAATGTCAGAAAACAGCGTTTCAGCGCAGAACAAACTTGCTTCTGGCAATGCAGGCTGAAACTCGGTCCAATATTAAAATTGCAGTCTGTGCATGAATAAAACCTATTTTGCAACACAGAGAAACATATCTGAAGGTGTTAGAAGTGTTTTGCATGATTTTTGAAGTTAGAGCCTGAAATGTCAGAAAACGGCTTTTCAGCACATAACAAACTTGGTTCAGGCAATGCAAGCTGAAACTCGGTCCAAAATTAAAATTGAAGTCTGTGCATGAATAAAACCTATTTTGCAACACAGAGAAACATATCTGAAGGTGTTAGACGTGTTTTGCATGATTTTTGAAGTTAGAGCCTGAAATGTCAGAAAACGGCTTTTCAGCACATAACAAACTTGGTTCAGGCAATGCAAGCTGAAACTCGGTCCAATATTAAAATTGCAGTCTGTGCATGAATAAAACCTATTTTGCAACACAGAGAAACATATCTGAAGGTGTTAGAAGTGTTTTGCATGATTTTTGAAGTTAGAGCCTGAAATGTCATGAAACAGCGTTTCAGTGCAGAACAAACTTGTTTCAAGCAATGCAAGCTGAATCTCTGTCCCACTTTAATATTGCAGTCTGTGCATGAATAAAACCTATTTTGCAACACAGAGAAACATATCTGAAGGTGTTAGAAGTGTTTTGCATGATTTTTGAAGTTAGAGCCTGAAATGTCAGAAAACAGCGTTTCAGCGCAGAACAAACTTGGTTCCAGCAATGCAAGCTAAATCTTGGTCCCACTTTAAAATATCAGTCTGTGCATGAATAAAACCTATTTTGCAACACAGAGAAACATATCTGAAGGTGTTAGAAGTGTTTTGCATGATTTTTGAAGTTAGAGCCTGAAATGTCAGAAAACAGCGTTTCAGCGCAGAAGAAACTTGGTTCCAGCAATGCAAGCTGAATCTTGGTCCCACTTTAAAATATCAGTCTGTGCATGAATAAAACCTATTTTGCAACACAGACAAACATATCTGAAGGTGTTAGAAGTGTTTTGCATGATTTTTGAAGTTAGAGCCTGAAATGTCAGAAAACAGCGTTTCAGCGCAGAACAAACTTGGTTCCAGCAATGCAAGATGAATCTTAGTCCCAATTTAAAATATCAGTCTGTGCATGAATAAAACCTATTTTGCAACACAGAGAAACATATCTGAAGGTGTTAGAAGTGTTTTGCATGATTTTTGAAGTTAGAGCCTGAAGTGTCAGAAAACAGCGTTTCAGCGCAGATAAAACTTGGTTCCAGCAATGCAAGCTGAATCTTGGTCCCACTTTAAAATATCAGTCTGTGCATGAATAAAACCTATTTTGCAACACAGAGAAACATATCTGAACGTGTTAGAAGTGTTTTGCATGATTTTTGAAGTTAGAGCCTGAAATGTCAGGAAACAGCGTTTCAGTGCAGAACAAACTTGTTTCAAGCAATGCAAGCTGAATCTCTCTCCCACTTTAATATTGCAGTCTGTGCATGAATAAAACCTATTTTGAAACACAGAGAAACATATCTGAAGGTGTTAGAAGTGTTTTGCATGATTTTTGAAGTTAGAGCCTGAAATGTCAGAAAACGGCTTTTCAGCACATAACAAACTTGGTTCTGGCAATGCAAGCTGAAACTTGGTCCAAAATTAAAATTGCAGTCTGTGCATGAATAAAACCTATTTTGCAACACAGAGAAACATATCTGAAGGTGTTAGAAGTGTTTTGCATGATTTTTTAAGTTAGAGCCTGAAATGTCAGAAAACGGCTTTTCAGCACATAACAAACTTGGTTCAGGCAATGCAAGCTGAAACTCGGTCCAAAATTAAAATTGAAGTCTGTGCATGAATAAAACCTATTTTGCAACACAGAGAAACATATCTGAAGGTGTTAGACGTGTTTTGCATGATTTTTGAAGTTAGAGCCTGAAATGTCAGAAAACGGCTTTTCAGCACATAACAAACTTGGTTCAGGCAATGCAAGCTGAAACTCGGTCCAATATTAAAATTGCAGTCTGTGCATGAATAAAACCTATTTTGCAACACAGAGAAACATATCTGAAGGTGTTAGAAGTGTTTTGCATGATTTTTGAAGTTAGAGCCTGAAGTGTCAGAAAACAGCGTTTCAGCGCAGAACAAACTTGGTTCCAGCAATGCAAGCTGAATCTTGGTCCCACTTTAAAATATCAGTCTGTGCATGAATAAAACCTATTTTGCAACACAGAGAAACATATCTGAAGGTGTTAGAAGTGTTTTGCATGATTTTTGAAGTTAGAGCCTGAAATGTCAGAAAACAGCGTTTCAGCGCAGAACAAACTTGGTTCCAGCAATGCAAGATAAATCTTGGTCCCACTTTAAAATATCAGTCTGTGCATGAATAAAACCTATTTTGCAACACAGAGAAACATATCTGAAGGTGTTAGAAGTGTTTTCAATGATTTTTGAAGTTAGAGCCTGAAATGTCAGAAAACAGCGTTTCAGCGCAGAAGAAACTTGGTTCCAGCAATGCAAGCTGAATCTTGGTCCCACTTTAAAATATCAGTCTGTGCATGAATAAAACCTATTTTGCAACACAGACAAACATATCTGAAGGTGTTAGAAGTGTTTTGCATGATTTTTGAAGTTAGAGCCTGAAATGTCAGAAAACAGCGTTTCAGCGCAGAACAAACTTGGTTCCAGCAATGCAAGATGAATCTTGGTCCCAATTTAAAATATCAGTCTGTGCATGAATAAAACCTATTTTGCAACACAGAGAAACATATCTGAAGGTGTTAGAAGTGTTTTGCATGATTTTTGAAGTTAGAGCCTGAAGTGTCAGAAAACAGCGTTTCAGCGCAGATAAAACTTGGTTCCAGCAATGCAAGCTGAATCTTGGTCCCACTTTAAAATATCAGTCTGTGCATGAATAAAACCTATTTTGCAACACAGAGAAACATATCTGAACGTGTTAGAAGTGTTTTGCATGATTTTTGAAGTTAGAGCCTGAAATGTCAGGAAACAGCGTTTCAGTGCAGAACAAACTTGTTTCAAGCAATGCAAGCTGAATCTCTCTCCCACTTTAATATTGCAGTCTGTGCATGAATAAAACCTATTTTGCAACACAGAGAAACATATCTGAAGGTGTTAGAAGTGTTTTGCATGATTTTTGAAGTTAGAGCCTGAAATGTCAGAAAACAGCGTTTCAGCGCAGAACAAACTTGGTTCCAGCAATGCAAGCTGAATCTTGGTCCCACTTTAAAATATCAGTCTGTGCATGAATAAAACCTATTTTGCAACACAGAGAAACATATCTGAAGGTGTTAGAAGTGTTTTGCATGATTTTTGAAGTTAGAGCCTGAAATGTCAGGAAACAGCGTTTCAGTGCAGAACAAACTTGTTTCAAGCATTGCAAGCTGAATCTTGGTCCCACTTTAATATTGCAGTCTGTGCATGAATAAAACCTATTTTGCAACACAGAGAAACATATCTGAAGGTGTTAGAAGTGTTTTGCATGATTTTTGAAGTTAGAGCCTGAAATGTCAGAAAACAGCGTTTCAGCGCAGAACAAACTTGGTTCCAGCAATGCAAGCTGAATCTTGGTCCCACTTTAAAATATCAGTCTGTGCATGAATAAAACCTATTTTGCAACACAGAGAAACATATCTGAAGGTGTTAGAAGTGTTTTGCATGATTTTTGAAGTTAGAGCCTGAAGTGTCAGAAAACAGCGTTTCAGCGCAGAACAAACTTGGTTCCAGCAATGCAAGCTGAATCTTGGTCCCACTTTAAAATATCAGTCTGTGCATGAATAAAACCTAGTTTGCAACACAGAGAAACATATCTGAACGTGTTAGAAGTGTTTTGCATGATTTTTGAAGTTAGAGCCTGAAATGTCAGGAAACAGCGTTTCAGTGCAGAACAAACTTGTTTCAAGCAATGCAAGCTGAATCTCTCTCCCACTTTAATATTGCAGTCTGTGCATGAATAAAACCTATTTTGCAACACAGAGAAACATATCTGAAGGTGTTAGAAGTGTTTTGCATGATTTTTGAAGTTAGAGCCTGAAATGTCAGAAAACAGCGTTTCAGCGCAGAACAAACTTGGTTCCAGCAATGCAAGCTGAATCTTGGTCCCACTTTAAAATATCAGTCTGTGCATGAATAAAACCTATTTTGCAACACAGAGAAACATATCTGAAGGTGTTAGAAGTGTTTTGCATGATTTTTGAAGTTAGAGCCTGAAATGTCAGAAAACGGCTTTTCAGCACATAACAAACTTGGTTCAGGCAATGCAAGCTGAAACTCGGTCGAAAATTAAAATTGCAGTCTGTGCATGAATAAAACCTATTTTGCAACACAGAGAAACATATCTGAAGGTGTTAGAAGTGTTTTGCATGATTTTTGAAGTTAGAGCCTGAAATGTCAGAAAACAGCGTTTCAGCCCATAACAAACTTGGTTCTGGCAATGCAGGCTGAAACTCGGTCCAAAATTAAAATTGCAGTCTGTGCATGAATAAAACCAATATTGCAACACAGAGAAACATGTCTTAAGGTGTTAGAAGTGTTTTGCATAATTTTTTAAGTTAGAGCCTGAAATGTCAGAAAACAGCGTTTCAGCGCAGAACAAAGTTGGTTCAGGCAATGCAAGCTGAATCTCTGTCCCACTTTAAATTTACACTCTTTGCATGACTAAAACCTATTTTGCAACACAGAGAAACATATCTGAAGTTGTTAGAAGTGTTTTGCATGATTTTTGAAGTTAGAGCCTGAAATGTCAGAAAACGGCGTTTCAGCACATAACAAACTTGGTTCAGGCAATGCAAGCTGAAACTCGGTCCAAAATTAAAATTGCAGTCTGTGCATGAATAAAACCTATTTTGCAACACAGAGAAACATATTTGAAGGTGTTAGAAGTGTTTTGCATGATTTTTGAAGTTAGAGCCTGAAATGTCAGAAAACGGCTTTTCAGCACATAACAAACTTGGTTCAGGCAATGCAAGCTGAAACTCGGTCCAATATTAAAATTGCAGTCTGTGCATGAATAAAACCTATTTTGCAACACAGAGAAACATATCTGAAGGTGTTAGAAGTGTTTTGCACGATTTTTGAAGTTAGAGCCTGAAATGTCAGGAAACAGCGTTTCAGTGCAGAACAAAGTTGTTTCAAGCAATGCAAGCTGAATCTCTGTCCCACTTTAATATTGCAGTCTGTGCATGAATAAAACCTATTTTGCAACACAGAGAAACATATCTGAAGGTGTTAGAAGTGTTTTGCATGATTTTTGAAGTTAGAGCCTGAAATGTCAGAAAACAGCGTTTCAGCGCAGAACAAACTTGGTTCCAGCAATGCAAGCTAAATCTTGGTCCCACTTTAAAATATCAGTCTGTGCATGAATAAAACCTATTTTACAACACAGAGAAACATATCTGAAGGTGTTAGAAGTGTTTTGCATGATTTTTGAAGTTAGAGCCTGAAATGTCAGAAAACAGCGTTTCAGCGCAGAAGAAACTTGGTTCCAGCAATGCAAGCTGAATCTTGGTCCCACTTTAAAATATCAGTCTGTGCATGAATAAAACCTATTTTGCAACACAGAGAAACATATCTGAAGGTGTTAGAAGTGTTTTGCATGATTTTTGAAGTTAGAGCCTGAAATGTCAGGAAACAGCGTTTCAGTGCAGAACAAACTTGTTTCAAGCATTGCAAGCTGAATCTTGGTCCCACTTTAATATTGCAGTCTGTGCATGAATAAAACCTATTTTGCAACACAGAGAAACATATCTGAAGGTGTTAGAAGTGTTTTGCATGATTTTTGAAGTTAGAGCCTGAAATGTCAGAAAACAGCGTTTCAGCGCAGAACAAACTTGGTTCCAGCAATGCAAGCTGAATCTTGGTCCCACTTTAAAATATCAGTCTGTGCATGAATAAAACCTATTTTGCAACACAGAGAAACATATCTGAAGGTGTTAGAAGTGTTTTGCATGATTTTTGAAGTTAGAGCCTGAAGTGTCAGAAAACAGCGTTTCAGCGCAGAACAAACTTGGTTCCAGCAATGCAAGCTGAATCTTGGTCCCACTTTAAAATATCAGTCTGTGCATGAATAAAACCTATTTTGCAACACAGAGAAACATATCTGAAGGTGTTAGAAGTGTTTTGCATGATTTTTGAAGTTAGAGCCTGAAATGTCAGAAAACAGCGTTTCAGCGCAGAACAAACTTGGTTCCAGCAATGCAAGCTGAATCTTGGTCCCAATTTAAAATATCAGTCTGTGCATGAATAAAACCTATTTTGCAACACAGAGAAACATATCTGAAGGTGTTAGAAGTGTTTTGCATGATTTTTGAAGTTAGAGCCTGAAATGTCAGGAAACAGCGTTTCAGTGCAGAACAAACTTGTTTCAAGCAATGCAAGCTGAATCTCTCTCCCACTTTAATATTGCAGTCTGTGCATGAATAAAACCTATTTTGCAACACAGAGAAACATATCTGAAGGTGTTAGAAGTGTTTTGCATGATTTTTGAAGTTAGAGCCTGAAATGTCAGAAAACAGCGTTTCGGCCCATAACAAACTTGGTTCTGGCAATGCAGTCTGAAACTCGGTCCAAAATTAAAATTGCAGCCTGTGCATGAATAAAACCTATTTTGCAACACAGAGAAACATGTCTTAAGGTGTTAGAAGTGTTTTGCATGATTTTTTAAGTTAGAGCCTGAAATGTCAGAAAACAGCGTTTCAGCGCAGAACAAACTTGCTTCTGGCAATGCAGGCTGAAACTCGGTCCAATATTAAAATTGCAGTCTGTGCATGAATAAAACCTATTTTGCAACACAGAGAAACATATCTGAAGGTGTTAGAAGTGTTTTGCATGATTTTTGAAGTTAGAGCCTGAAATGTCAGAAAACGGCTTTTCAGCACATAACAAACTTGGTTCAGGCAATGCAAGCTGAAACTTGGTCCAAAATTAAAATTGCAGTCTGTGCATGAATAAAACCTATTTTGCAACACAGAGAAACATATCTGAAGGTGTTAGAAGTGTTTTGCATGATTTTTTAAGTCAGAGCCTGAAATGTCAGAAAACAGCGTTTCAGCGCAGAACAAACTTGCTTCTGGCAATGCAGGCTGAAACTCGGTCCAATATTAAAATTGCAGTCTGTGCATGAATAAAACCTATTTTGCAACACAGAGAAACATATCTGAAGGTGTTAGAAGTGTTTTGCATGATTTTTGAAGTTAGAGCCTGAAATGTCAGAAAACGGCTTTTCAGCACATAACAAACTTGGTTCAGACAATGCAAGCTGAAACTCGGTCCAATATTAAAATTGCAGTCTGTGCATGAATAAAACCTATTTTGCAACACAGAGAAACATATCTGAAGGTGTTAGAAGTGTTTTGCATGATTTTTGAAGTTAGAGCCTGAAATGTCAGAAAACGGCTTTTCAGCACATAACAAACTTGGTTCAGGCAATGCAAGCTGAAACTCGGTCCAAAATTAAAATTGCAGTCTGTGCATGAATAAAACCTATTTTGCAACACAGAGAAACATATCTGAAGGTGTTAGAAGTGTTTTGCATGATTTTTTAAGTTAGAGCCTGAAATGTCAGAAAACAGCGTTTCAGCGCAGAACAAACTTCCTTCTGGCAATGCAGGCTGAAACTCGGTCCAATATTAAAATTGCAGTCTGTGCATGAATAAAACCTATTTTGCAACACAGAGAAACATATCTGAAGGTGTTAGAAGTGTTTTGCATGATTTTTGAAGTTAGAGCCTGAAATGTCAGAAAACGGCTTTTCAGCACATAACAAACTTGGTTCAGGCAATGCAAGCTGAAACTCGGTCCAAAATTAAAATTGAAGTCTGTGCATGAATAAAACCTATTTTGCAACACAGAGAAACATATCTGAAGGTGTTAGACGTGTTTTGCATGATTTTTGAAGTTAGAGCCTGAAATGTCAGAAAACGGCTTTTCAGCACATAACAAACTTGGTTCAGGCAATGCAAGCTGAAACTCGGTCCAATATTAAAATTGCAGTCTGTGCATGAATAAAACCTATTTTGCAACACAGAGAAACATATCTGAAGGTGTTAGAAGTGTTTTGCATGATTTTTGAAGTTAGAGCCTGAAATGTCAGAAAACAGCGTTTCAGCGCAGAACAAACTTGGTTCCAGCAATGCAAGCTGAATCTTGGTCCCACTTTAAAATATCAGTCTGTGCATGAATAAAACCTATTTTGCAACACAGAGAAACATATCTGAAGGTGTTAGAAGTGTTTTGCATGATTTTTGAAGTTAGAGCCTGAAATGTCAGAAAACAGCGTTTCAGCGCAGAAGAAACTTGGTTCCAGCAATGCAAGCTGAATCTTGGTCCCACTTTAAAATATCAGTCTGTGCATGAATAAAACCTATTTTGCAACACAGAGAAACATATCTGAAGGTGTTAGAAGTGTTTTGCATGATTTTTGAAGTTAGAGCCTGAAATGTCAGAAAACAGCGTTTCAGCGCAGAACAAACTTGGTTCCAGCAATGCAAGATGAATCTTGGTCCCAATTTAAAATATCAGTCTGTGCATGAATAAAACCTATTTTGCAACACAAAGAAACATATCTGAAGGTGTTAGAAGTGTTTTGCATGATTTTTGAAGTTAGAGCCTGAAGTGTCAGAAAACAGCGTTTCAGCGCAGATAAAACTTGGTTCCAGCAATGCAAGCTGAATCTTGGTCCCACTTTAAAATATCAGTCTGTGCATGAATAAAACCTATTTTGCAACACAGAGAAACATATCTGAACTTGTTAGAAGTGTTTTGCATGATTTTTGAAGTTAGAGCCTGAAATGTCAGGAAACAGCGTTTCAGTGCAGAACAAACTTGTTTCAAGCAATGCAAGCTGAATCTCTCTCCCACTTTAATATTGCAGTCTGTGCATGAATAAAACCTATTTTGCAACACAGAGAAACATATCTGAAGGTGTTAGAAGTGTTTTGCATGATTTTTGAAGTTAGAGCCTGAAATGTCAGAAAACAGCGTTTCAGCGCAGAACAAACTTGGTTCCAGCAATGCAAGCTGAATCTTGGTCCCACTTTAAAATATCAGTCTGTGCATGAATAAAACCTATTTTGCAACACAGAGAAACATATCTGAAGGTGTTAGAAGTGTTTTGCATGATTTTTGAAGTTAGAGCCTGAAATGTCAGGAAACAGCGTTTCAGTGCAGAACAAACTTGTTTCAAGCATTGCAAGCTGAATCTTGGTCCCACTTTAATATTGCAGTCTGTGCATGAATAAAACCTATTTTGCAACACAGAGAAACATATCTGAAGGTGTTAGAAGTGTTTTGCATGATTTTTGAAGTTAGAGCCTGAAATGTCAGAAAACAGCGTTTCAGCGCAGAACAAACTTGGTTCCAGCAATGCAAGCTGAATCTTGGTCCCACTTTAAAATATCAGTCTGTGCATGAATAAAACCTATTTTGCAACACAGAGAAACATATCTGAAGGTGTTAGAAGTGTTTTGCATGATTTTTGGAGTTAGAGCCTGAAGTGTCAGAAAACAGCGTTTCAGCGCAGAACAAACTTGGTTCCAGCAATGCAAGCTGAATCTTGGTCCCACTTTAAAATATCAGTCTGTGCATGAATAAAACCTATTTTGCAACACAGAGAAACATATCTGAAGGTGTTAGAAGTGTTTTGCATGATTTTTGAAGTTAGAGCCTGAAATGTCAGAAAACAGCGTTTCAGCGCAGAACAAACTTGGTTCCAGCAATGCAAGCTGAATCTTGGTCCCAATTTAAAATATCAGTCTGTGCATGAATAAAACCTATTTTGCAACACAGAGAAACATATCTGAAGGTGTTAGAAGTGTTTTGCATGATTTTTGAAGTTAGAGCCTGAAGTGTCAGAAAACAGCGTTTCAGCGCAGAACAAACTTGGTTCCAGCAATGCAAGCTGAATCTTGGTCCCACTTTAAAATATCAGTCTGTGCATGAATAAAACCTATTTTGCAACACAGAGAAACATATCTGAAGGTGTTAGAAGTGTTTTGCATGATTTTTGAAGTTAGAGCCTGAAATGTCAGGAAACAGCGTTTCAGTGCAGAACAAACTTGTTTCAAGCAATGCAAGCTGAATCTCTCTCCCACTTTAATATTGCAGTCTGTGCATGAATAAAACCTATTTTGCAACACAGAGAAACATATCTGAAGGTGTTAGAAGTGTTTTGCATGATTTTTGAAGTTAGAGCCTGAAATGTCAGAAAACAGCGTTTCAGCCCATAACAAACTTGGTTCTGGCAATGCAGGCTGAAACTCGGTCCAAAATTAAAATTGCAGCCTGTGCATGAATAAAACCTATTTTGCAACACAGAGAAACATGTCTTAAGGTGTTAGAAGTGTTTTGCATGATTTTTTAAGTTAGAGCCTGAAATGTCAGAAAACAGCGTTTCAGCGCAGAACAAACTTGCTTCTGGCAATGCAGGCTGAAACTCGGTCCAATATTAAAATTGCAGTCTGTGCATGAATAAAACCTATTTTGCAACACAGAGAAACATATCTGAAGGTGTTAGAAGTGTTTTGCATGATTTTTGAAGTTAGAGCCTGAAATGTCAGAAAACGGCTTTTCAGCACATAACAAACTTGGTTCAGGCAATGCAAGCTGAAACTCGGTCCAATATTAAAATTGCAGTCTGTGCATGAATAAAACCTATTTTGCAACACAGAGAAACATATCTGAAGGTGTTAGAAGTGTTTTGCATGATTTTTGAAGTTAGAGCCTGAAATGTCAGAAAACAGCGTTTCAGCCCATAACAAACTTGGTTCTGGCAATGCAGGCTGAAACTCGGTCCAAAATTAAAATTGCAGCCTGTGCATGAATAAAACCTATTTTGCAACACAGAGAAACATGTCTTAAGGTGTTAGAAGTGTTTTGCATGATTTTTTAAGTTAGAGCCTGAAATGTCAGAAAACAGCGTTTCAGCGCAGAACAAACTTGCTTCTGGCAATGCAGGCTGAAACTCGGTCCAATATTAAAATTGCAGTCTGTGCATGAATAAAACCTATTTTGCAACACAGAGAAACATATCTGAAGGTGTTAGACGTGTTTTGCATGATTTTTGAAGTTAGAGCCTGAAATGTCAGAAAACGGCTTTTCAGCACATAACAAACTTGGTTCAGGCAATGCAAGCTGAAACTTGGTCCAAAATTAAAATTGCAGTCTGTGCATGAATAAAACCTATTTTGCAACACAGAGAAACATATCTGAACGTGTTAGAAGTGTTTTGCATGATTTTTGAAGTTAGAGCCTGAAATGTCAGGAAACAGCGTTTCAGTGCAGAACAAACTTGTTTCAAGCAATGCAAGCTGAATCTCTCTCCCACTTTAATATTGCAGTCTGTGCATGAATAAAACCTATTTTGCAACACAGAGAAACATATCTGAAGGTGTTAGAAGTGTTTTGCATGATTTTTGAAGTTAGAGCCTGAAATGTCAGAAAACAGCGTTTCAGCGCAGAACAAACTTGGTTCCAGCAATGCAAGCTGAATCTTGGTCCCACTTTAAAATATCAGTCTGTGCATGAATAAAACCTATTTTGCAACACAGAGAAACATATCTGAAGGTGTTAGAAGTGTTTTGCATGATTTTTGAAGTTAGAGCCTGAAATGTCAGAAAACGGCTTTTCAGCACATAACAAACTTGGTTCAGGCAATGCAAGCTGAAACTCGGTCCAAAATTAAAATTGCAGTCTGTGCATGAATAAAACCTATTTTGCAACACAGAGAAACATATCTGAAGGTGTTAGAAGTGTTTTGCATGATTTTTGAAGTTAGAGCCTGAAATGTCAGAAAACAGCGTTTCAGCCCATAACAAACTTGGTTCTGGCAATGCAGGCTGAAACTCGGTCCAAAATTAAAATTGCAGTCTGTGCATGAATAAAACCAATATTGCAACACAGAGAAACATGTCTTAAGGTGTTAGAAGTGTTTTGCATAATTTTTTAAGTTAGAGCCTGAAATGTCAGAAAACAGCGTTTCAGCGCAGAACAAAGTTGGTTCAGGCAATGCAAGCTGAATCTCTGTCCCACTTTAAATTTACACTCTTTGCATGACTAAAACCTATTTTGCAACACAGAGAAACATATCTGAAGTTGTTAGAAGTGTTTTGCATGATTTTTGAAGTTAGAGCCTGAAATGTCAGAAAACGGCTTTTCAGCACATAACAAACTTGGTTCAGGCAATGCAAGCTGAAACTTGGTCCAAAATTAAAATTGCAGTCTGTGCATGAATAAAACCTATTTTGCAACACAGAGAAACATATCTGAAGGTGTTAGAAGTGTTTTGCATGATTTTTGAAGTTAGAGCCTGAAATGTCAGAAAACGGCGTTTCAGCACATAACAAACTTGGTTCAGGCAATGCAAGCTGAAACTCGGTCCAAAATTAAAATTGCAGTCTGTGCATGAATAAAACCTATTTTGCAACACAGAGAAACATGTCTTAAGGTGTTAGAAGTGTTTTGCATAATTTTTTAAGTTAGAGCCTGAAATGTCAGAAAACAGCGTTTCAGCGCAGAACAAAGTTGGTTCAGGCAATGCAAGCTGAATCTCTGTCCCACTTTAAATTTACACTCTTTGCATGACTAAAACCTATTTTGCAACACAGAGAAACATATCTGAAGTTGTTAGAAGTGTTTTGCATGATTTTTGAAGTTAGAGCCTGAAATGTCAGAAAACGGCTTTTCAGCACATAACAAACTTGGTTCAGGCAATGCAAGCTGAAACTTGGTCCAAAATTAAAATTGCAGTCTGTGCATGAATAAAACCTATTTTGCAACACAGAGAAACATATCTGAAGGTGTTAGAAGTGTTTTGCATGATTTTTGAAGTTAGAGCCTGAAATGTCAGAAAACGGCGTTTCAGCACATAACAAACTTGGTTCAGGCAATGCAAGCTGAAACTCGGTCCAAAATTAAAATTGCAGTCTGTGCATGAATAAAACCTATTTTGCAACACAGAGAAACATATTTGAAGGTGTTAGAAGTGTTTTGCATGATTTTTGAAGTTAGAGCCTGAAATGTCAGAAAACGGCTTTTCAGCCCATAACAAACTTGGTCCAGGCAATGCAAGCTGAAACTCGGTCCAAAATTAAAATAGCAGTCTGTGCATGAATAAAACCTATTTTGCAACACAGAGACACATATCTGAAGGTGTTAGAAGTGTTTTCCATGATTTTTTAAGTTAGAGCCTGAAATGTCAGAAAACGGCGTTTCAGCACATAACAAACTTGGTTCATGCAATGCAAGCTGAAACTCGGTCCAAAATTAAAATTGCAGTCTGTGCATGAATAAAACCTATTTTGCAACACAGAGAAACATATCTGAAGGTGTTAGAAGTGTTTTGCATGAATTTTGAAGTTAGAGCCTGAAATGTCAGAAAACAGCGTTTCAGCCCATAACAAACTTGGTTCTGGCAATGCAGGCTGAAACTCGGTCCAAAATTAAAATCGCAGCCTGTGCATGAATAAAACCTATTTTGCAACACAGAGAAACATGTCTTAAGGTGTTAGAAGTGTTTTGCATGATTTTTTAAGTTAGAGCCTGAAATGTCAGAAAACAGCGTTTCAGCGCAGAACAAACTTGCTTCTGGCAATGCAGGCTGAAACTCGGTCCAATATTAAAATTGCAGTCTGTGCATGAATAAAACCTATTTTGCAACACAGAGAAACATATCTGAAGGTGTTAGAAGTGTTTTGCATGATTTTTGAAGTTAGAGCCTGAAATGTCAGAAAACGGCTTTTCAGCACATAACAAACTTGGTTCAGACAATGCAAGCTGAAACTCGGTCCAATATTAAAATTGCAGTCTGTGCATGAATAAAACCTATTTTGCAACACAGAGAAACATATCTGAAGGTGTTAGAAGTGTTTTGCATGATTTTTGAAGTTTGAGCCTGAAATGTCAGAAAACGGCTTTTCAGCACATAACAAACTTGGTTCAGGCAATGCAAGCTGAAACTCGGTCCAAAATTAAAATTGCAGTCTGTGCATGAATAAAACCTATTTTGCAACACAGAGAAACATATCTGAAGGTGTTAGAAGTGTTTTGCATGATTTTTTAAGTCAGAGCCTGAAATGTCAGAAAACAGCGTTTCAGCGCAGAACAAACTTGCTTCTGGCAATGCAGGCTGAAACTCGGTCCAATATTAAAATTGCAGTCTGTGCATGAATAAAACCTATTTTGCAACACAGAGAAACATATCTGAAGGTGTTAGAAGTGTTTTGCATGATTTTTGAAGTTAGAGCCTGAAATGTCAGAAAACGGCTTTTCAGCACATAACAAACTTGGTTCAGGCAATGCAAGCTGAAACTCGGTCCAAAATTAAAATTGAAGTCTGTGCATGAATAAAACCTATTTTGCAACACAGAGAAACATATCTGAAGGTGTTAGACGTGTTTTGCATGATTTTTGAAGTTAGAGCCTGAAATGTCAGAAAACGGCTTTTCAGCACATAACAAACTTGGTTCAGGCAATGCAAGCTGAAACTCGGTCCAATATTAAAATTGCAGTCTGTGCATGAATAAAACCTATTTTGCAACACAGAGAAACATATCTGAAGGTGTTAGAAGTGTTTTGCATGATTTTTGAAGTTAGAGCCTGAAATGTCAGGAAACAGCGTTTCAGTGCAGAACAAACTTGTTTCAAGCAATGCAAGCTGAATCTCTGTCCCACTTTAATATTGCAGTCTGTGCATGAATAAAACCTATTTTGCAACACAGAGAAACATATCTGAAGGTGTTAGAAGTGTTTTGCATGATTTTTGAAGTTAGAGCCTGAAATGTCAGAAAACAGCGTTTCAGCGCAGAACAAACTTGGTTCCAGCAATGCAAGCTAAATCTTGGTCCCACTTTAAAATATCAGTCTGTGCATGAATAAAACCTATTTTGCAACACAGAGAAACATATCTGAAGGTGTTAGAAGTGTTTTGCATGATTTTTGAAGTTAGAGCCTGAAATGTCAGAAAACAGCGTTTCAGCGCAGAAGAAACTTGGTTCCAGCAATGCAAGCTGAATCTTGGTCCCACTTTAAAATATCAGTCTGTGCATGAATAAAACCTATTTTGCAACACAGACAAACATATCTGAAGGTGTTAGAAGTGTTTTGCATGATTTTTGAAGTTAGAGCCTGAAATGTCAGAAAACAGCGTTTCAGCGCAGAACAAACTTGGTTCCAGCAATGCAAGATGAATCTTAGTCCCAATTTAAAATATCAGTCTGTGCATGAATAAAACCTATTTTGCAACACAGAGAAACATATCTGAAGGTGTTAGAAGTGTTTTGCATGATTTTTGAAGTTAGAGCCTGAAGTGTCAGAAAACAGCGTTTCAGCGCAGATAAAACTTGGTTCCAGCAATGCAAGCTGAATCTTGGTCCCACTTTAAAATATCAGTCTGTGCATGAATAAAACCTATTTTGCAACACAGAGAAACATATCTGAACGTGTTAGAAGTGTTTTGCATGATTTTTGAAGTTAGAGCCTGAAATGTCAGGAAACAGCGTTTCAGTGCAGAACAAACTTGTTTCAAGCAATGCAAGCTGAATCTCTCTCCCACTTTAATATTGCAGTCTGTGCATGAATAAAACCTATTTTGAAACACAGAGAAACATATCTGAAGGTGTTAGAAGTGTGTTGCATGATTTTTGAAGTTAGAGCCTGAAATGTCAGAAAACAGCGTTTCAGCGCAGAACAAACTTGGTTCCAGCAATGCAAGCTGAATCTTGGTCCCACTTTAAAATATCAGTCTGTCCATGAATAAAACCTATTTTGCAACACAGAGAAACATATCTGAAGGTGTTAGAAGTGTTTTGCATGATTTTTGAAGTTAGAGCCTGAAATGTCAGGAAACAGCGTTTCAGTGCAGAACAAACTTGTTTCAAGCATTGCAAGCTGAATCTTGGTCCCACTTTAATATTGCAGTCTGTGCATGAATAAAACCTATTTTGCAACACAGAGAAACATATCTGAAGGTGTTAGAAGTGTTTTGCATGATTTTTGAAGTTAGAGCCTGAAATGTCAGAAAACAGCGTTTCAGCGCAGAACAAACTTGGTTCCAGCAATGCAAGCTGAATCTTGGTCCCACTTTAAAATATCAGTCTGTGCATGAATTAGAGTTGGGGTACTCGGACTTGTACTCGGACTCGAGTCCGGTCTCGAGTACAATTTTTAGCGGACTCGGACTTGTCACGGACTCGGATGCATTTTGACTCGGACTTGACTCGGACTCGAGCTTTTCGGACTCGGGAATTATTGCCGAGTCCAGCCGAGTCCAGGGACAGTTGATGGAAATTTTACTGACTCGATGCATTATTACGAAGGTGACATTCAGTATTATTGGCATGTGTTTTAAAGTCTTGCCGGTACTTGAAAGCCTGCCTCTCAGTCAGCGCACAATGCTGAATTAAACTCTTTCTCTATTGCTACACACTTACACGAAAGGTAATGTCAAAATGCATCGTCTTGGAGAGCATTCATGTAAATGCTATCGGTTTTGTGTTGAGTTAGAAATACAGATGTGTCAAAATATATGATCTGTGCGTCCGGTCTTAAAGCGACAGCAGTGTAAACCTGCCACAGACTGCGTCATAATCAAACAACAAAATAAAAAGAGAAAATCACTCACTGCTCTTGATTGAAGCAGTTTAGCAATTTTAATAAGAATCATCTATATTTATTATATACGGTGAAGATTGTAGATAGTTTTATTTTTACATTTATTACTTCATTAAATGTTTGTAGTACACTATTTCTGTGGTATACTTTACTATATAGATCAATCTGAAAAACGTATAAAACTATTTCATTTGTATTTTGATTATTATATTTATTTATGCTTTTGCTTGTAATTAATTATTAGACTGTTTATTTTCCTTCAGTAAGCTTGAGAATGTTTTACTTACTTACTTGGGTGTGCATTATTTTCTAATAATTCAATGGCCCGTTGTCAATAGACCAATTTGGAGTAGACGTTACAGTTATGTCAGTAAAAAAATACTATTTAAACCTATAACATTTTACATTTACCTATTTTATCTCAGAATTCAGAATTTTTTTATGTCGTTTATATGTTGTATTTAAGACTTTAGAACTCAATTTAACGCAGCAATAGCAAGTTTGTCAGTTCTGAGGGAAAAAATAAACTCATGACTTTAGCTGAGAGGAAAAGGGAGAATGTATTTTCTTATCAGAATTGTGAGATACAATCTCGAAATTGAGAAAATAAAGTCAGAATTTTATTCTTTTATTCCATGACTTCCATGTCATTAACCATCACAGCCTCATTTTCATCTAAGAAAAATATGTCACTAGCTGTCCATCTCTTCACCTACCCCTCCCTTTATCACAGATTCATTCTTTTACTCGTAGGTACAGTCCTGTCCTTCCCTTATAATTCCCACATTGTCCTTCCCACATTCTAAAAGCTGTTTCACTCTGAAATATGTCATAATATCAAGTCAGTCATAACTTCTGTTACATGACTTTAAGTTTGCTGAGCAGGACACTAATGAGATGGTGTGAAATAAAAAAATCAAAATGGCAATATGCAACAGAGGTTTCCTTTTGTTACATTTAAATTGTCATTGCCTTATTGTAGTTGTACAAATTAAAACAAGGTTAAGATACTGACAAACAGTAGTTTTTAGTTGGACTCGGTCGGACTCGACTCGGACTCGACCCATTTGGACTCGGACTTGAGTCCGACTCGCCCCATTTTGGACTCGGACTTGACTCGGACTCGACTGGTTAAAGACTCGGACTCGACTCGGACTCGACTTACGTGGACTCGACCCAACACTAGCATGAATAAAACCTATTTTGCAACACAGAGAAACATATCTGAAGGTGTTAGAAGTGTTTTGCATGATTTTTGAAGTTAGAGCCTGAAGTGTCAGAAAACAGCGTTTCAGCGCAGAACAAACTTGGTTCCAGCAATGCAAGCTGAATCTTGGTCCCACTTTAAAATATCAGTCTGTGCATGAATAAAACCTAGTTTGCAACACAGAGAAACATATCTGAAGGTGTTAGAAGTGTTTTACATGATTTTTGAAGTTAGAGCCTGAAATGTCAGAAAACGGCTTTTCAGCACATAACAAACTTGGTTCTGGCAATGCAAGCTGAAACTTGGTCCAAAATTAAAATTGCAGTCTGTGCATGAATAAAACCTATTTTGCAACACAGAGAAACATATCTGAAGGTGTTAGAAGTGTTTTGCATGATTTTTTAAGTTAGAGCCTGAAATGTCAGAAAACGGCTTTTCAGCACATAACAAACTTGGTTCAGGCAATGCAAGCTGAAACTCGGTCCAAAATTAAAATTGAAGTCTGTGCATGAATAAAACCTATTTTGCAACACAGAGAAACATATCTGAAGGTGTTAGACGTGTTTTGCATGATTTTTGAAGTTAGAGCCTGAAATGTCAGAAAACGGCTTTTCAGCACATAACAAACTTGGTTCAGGCAATGCAAGCTGAAACTCGGTCCAATATTAAAATTGCAGTCTGTGCATGAATAAAACCTATTTTGCAACACAGAGAAACATATCTGAAGGTGTTAGAAGTGTTTTGCATGATTTTTGAAGTTAGAGCCTGAAGTGTCAGAAAACAGCGTTTCAGCGCAGAACAAACTTGGTTCCAGCAATGCAAGCTGAATCTTGGTCCCACTTTAAAATATCAGTCTGTGCATGAATAAAACCTATTTTGCAACACAGAGAAACATATCTGAAGGTGTTAGAAGTGTTTTGCATGATTTTTGAAGTTAGAGCCTGAAATGTCAGAAAACAGCGTTTCAGCGCAGAACAAACTTGGTTCCAGCAATGCAAGCTAAATCTTGGTCCCACTTTAAAATATCAGTCTGTGCATGAATAAAACCTATTTTGCAACACAGAGAAACATATCTGAAGGTGTTAGAAGTGTTTTGCATGATTTTTGAAGTTAGAGCCTGAAATGTCAGAAAACAGCGTTTCAGCGCAGAAGAAACTTGGTTCCAGCAATGCAAGCTGAATCTTGGTCCCACTTTAAAATATCAGTCTGTGCATGAATAAAACCTATTTTGCAACACAGAGAAACATATCTGAAGGTGTTAGAAGTGTTTTGCATGATTTTTGAAGTTAGAGCCTGAAATGTCAGAAAACAGCGTTTCAGCGCAGAACAAACTTGGTTCCAGCAATGCAAGATGAATCTTGGTCCCAATTTAAAATATCAGTCTGTGCATGAATAAAACCTATTTTGCAACACAGAGAAACATATCTGAAGGTGTTAGAAGTGTTTTGCATGATTTTTGAAGTTAGAGCCTGAAGTGTCAGAAAACAGCGTTTCAGCGCAGATAAAACTTGGTTCCAGCAATGCAAGCTGAATCTTGGTCCCACTTTAAAATATCAGTCTGTGCATGAATAAAACCTATTTTGCAACACAGAGAAACATATCTGAACGTGTTAGAAGTGTTTTGCATGATTTTTGAAGTTAGAGCCTGAAATGTCAGGAAACAGCGTTTCAGTGCAGAACAAACTTGTTTCAAGCAATGCAAGCTGAATCTCTCTCCCACTTTAATATTGCAGTCTGTGCATGAATAAAACCTATTTTGCAACACAGAGAAACATATCTGAAGGTGTTAGAAGTGTTTTGCATGATTTTTGAAGTTAGAGCCTGAAATGTCAGAAAACAGCGTTTCAGCGCAGAACAAACTTGGTTCCAGCAATGCAAGCTGAATCTTGGTCCCACTTTAAAATATCAGTCTGTGCATGAATAAAACCTATTTTGCAACACAGAGAAACATATCTGAAGGTGTTAGAAGTGTTTTGCATGATTTTTGAAGTTAGAGCCTGAAATGTCAGGAAACAGCGTTTCAGTGCAGAACAAACTTGTTTCAAGCATTGCAAGCTGAATCTTGGTCCCACTTTAATATTGCAGTCTGTGCATGAATAAAACCTATTTTGCAACACAGAGAAACATATCTGAAGGTGTTAGAAGTGTTTTGCATGATTTTTGAAGTTAGAGCCTGAAATGTCAGAAAACAGCGTTTCAGCGCAGAACAAACTTGGTTCCAGCAATGCAAGCTGAATCTTGGTCCCACTTTAAAATATCAGTCTGTGCATGAATAAAACCTATTTTGCAACACAGAGAAACATATCTGAACGTGTTAGAAGTGTTTTGCATGATTTTTGAAGTTAGAGCCTGAAATGTCAGGAAACAGCGTTTCAGTGCAGAACAAACTTGTTTCAAGCAATGCAAGCTGAATCTCTCTCCCACTTTAATATTGCAGTCTGTGCATGAATAAAACCTATTTTGCAACACAGAGAAACATATCTGAAGGTGTTAGAAGTGTTTTGCATGATTTTTGAAGTTAGAGCCTGAAATGTCAGAAAACAGCGTTTCAGCGCAGAACAAACTTGGTTCCAGCAATGCAAGCTGAATCTTGGTCCCACTTTAAAATATCAGTCTGTGCATGAATAAAACCTATTTTGCAACACAGAGAAACATATCTGAAGGTGTTAGAAGTGTTTTGCATGATTTTTGAAGTTAGAGCCTGAAATGTCAGAAAACGGCTTTTCAGCACATAACAAACTTGGTTCAGGCAATGCAAGCTGAAACTCGGTCGAAAATTAAAATTGCAGTCTGTGCATGAATAAAACCTATTTTGCAACACAGAGAAACATATCTGAAGGTGTTAGAAGTGTTTTGCATGATTTTTGAAGTTAGAGCCTGAAATGTCAGAAAACAGCGTTTCAGCCCATAACAAACTTGGTTCTGGCAATGCAGGCTGAAACTCGGTCCAAAATTAAAATTGCAGACTGTGCATGAATAAAACCAATATTGCAACACAGAGAAACATGTCTTAAGGTGTTAGAAGTGTTTTGCATAATTTTTTAAGTTAGAGCCTGAAATGTCAGAAAACAGCGTTTCAGCGCAGAACAAAGTTGGTTCAGGCAATGCAAGCTGAATCTCTGTCCCACTTTAAATTTACACTCTTTGCATGACTAAAACCTATTTTGCAACACAGAGAAACATATCTGAAGTTGTTAGAAGTGTTTTGCATGATTTTTGAAGTTAGAGCCTGAAATGTCAGAAAACGGCTTTTCAGCACATAACAAATTTGGTTCAGGCAATGCAAGCTGAAACTTGGTCCAAAATTAAAATTGCAGTCTGTGCATGAATAAAACCTATTTTGCAACACAGAGAAACATATCTGAAGGTGTTAGAAGTGTTTTGCATGATTTTTGAAGTTAGAGCCTGAAATGTCAGAAAACGGCGTTTCAGCACATAACAAACTTGGTTCAGGCAATGCAAGCTGAAACTCGGTCCAAAATTAAAATTGCAGGCTGTGCATGAATAAAACCTATTTTGCAACACAGAGAAACATATTTGAAGGTGTTAGAAGTGTTTTGCATGATTTTTGAAGTTAGAGCCTGAAATGTCAGAAAACGGCTTTTCAGCACATAACAAACTTGGTTCAGGCAATGCAAGCTGAAACTCGGTCCAATATTAAAATTGCAGTCTGTGCATGAATAAAACCTATTTTGCAACACAGAGAAACATATCTGAAGGTGTTAGAAGTGTTTTGCACGATTTTTGAAGTGAGAGCCTGAAATGTCAGGAAACAGCGTTTCAGTGCAGAACAAAGTTGTTTCAAGCAATGCAAGCTGAATCTCTGTCCCACTTTAATATTGCAGTCTGTGCATGAATAAAACCTATTTTGCAACACAGAGAAACATATCTGAAGGTGTTAGAAGTGTTTTGCATGATTTTTGAAGTTAGAGCCTGAAATGTCAGGAAACAGCGTTTCAGTGCAGAACAAACTTGTTTCAAGCATTGCAAGCTGAATCTTGGTCCCACTTTAATATTGCAGTCTGTGCATGAATAAAACCTATTTTGCAACACAGAGAAACATATCTGAAGGTGTTAGAAGTGTTTTGCATGATTTTTGAAGTTAGAGCCTGAAATGTCAGAAAACAGCGTTTCAGCGCAGAACAAACTTGGTTCCAGCAATGCAAGCTGAATCTTGGTCCCACTTTAAAATATCAGTCTGTGCATGAATAAAACCTATTTTGCAACACAGAGAAACATATCTGAAGGTGTTAGAAGTGTTTTGCATGATTTTTGAAGTTAGAGCCTGAAGTGTCAGAAAACAGCGTTTCAGCGCAGAACAAACTTGGTTCCAGCAATGCAAGCTGAATCTTGGTCCCACTTTAAAATATCAGTCTGTGCATGAATAAAACCTATTTTGCAACACAGAGAAACATATCTGAAGGTGTTAGAAGTGTTTTGCATGATTTTTGAAGTTAGAGCCTGAAATGTCAGAAAACAGCGTTTCAGCGCAGAACAAACTTGGTTCCAGCAATGCAAGCTGAATCTTGGTCCCAATTTAAAATATCAGTCTGTGCATGAATAAAACCTATTTTGCAACACAGAGAAACATATCTGAAGGTGTTAGAAGTGTTTTGCATGATTTTTGAAGTTAGAGCCTGAAGTGTCAGAAAACAGCGTTTCAGCGCAGAACAAACTTGGTTCCAGCAATGCAAGCTGAATCTTGGTCCCACTTTAAAATATCAGTCTGTGCATGAATAAAACCTATTTTGCAACACAGAGAAACATATCTGAACGTGTTAGAAGTGTTTTGCATGATTTTTGAAGTTAGAGCCTGAAATGTCAGGAAACAGCGTTTCAGTGCAGAACAAACTTGTTTCAAGCAATGCAAGCTGAATCTCTCTCCCACTTTAATATTGCAGTCTGTGCATGAATAAAACCTATTTTGCAACACAGAGAAACATATCTGAAGGTGTTAGAAGTGTTTTGCATGATTTTTGAAGTTAGAGCCTGAAATGTCAGAAAACAGCGTTTCAGCCCATAACAAACTTGGTTCTGGCAATGCAGGCTGAAACTCGGTCCAAAATTAAAATTGCAGTCTGTGCATGAATAAAACCAATATTGCAACACAGAGAAACATGTCTTAAGGTGTTAGAAGTGTTTTGCATAATTTTTTAAGTTAGAGCCTGAAATGTCAGAAAACAGCGTTTCAGCGCAGAACAAAGTTGGTTCAGGCAATGCAAGCTGAATCTCTGTCCCACTTTAAATTTACACTCTTTGCATGACTAAAACCTATTTTGCAACACAGAGAAACATATCTGAAGTTGTTAGAAGTGTTTTGCATGATTTTTGAAGTTAGAGCCTGAAATGTCAGAAAACGGCTTTTCAGCACATAACAAACTTGGTTCAGGCAATGCAAGCTGAAACTTGGTCCAAAATTAAAATTGCAGTCTGTGCATGAATAAAACCTATTTTGCAACACAGAGAAACATATCTGAAGGTGTTAGAAGTGTTTTGCATGATTTTTGAAGTTAGAGCCTGAAATGTCAGAAAACGGCGTTTCAGCACATAACAAACTTGGTTCAGGCAATGCAAGCTGAAACTCGGTCCAAAATTAAAATTGCAGTCTGTGCATGAATAAAACCTATTTTGCAACACAGAGAAACATATTTGAAGGTGTTAGAAGTGTTTTGCATGATTTTTGAAGTTAGAGCCTGAAATGTCAGAAAACGGCTTTTCAGCACATAACAAACTTGGTTCAGGCAATGCAAGCTGAAACTCGGTCCAATATTAAAATTGCAGTCTGTGCATGAATAAAACCTATTTTGCAACACAGAGAAACATATCTGAAGGTGTTAGAAGTGTTTTGCACGATTTTTGAAGTTAGAGCCTGAAATGTCAGGAAACAGCGTTTCAGTGCAGAACAAAGTTGTTTCAAGCAATGCAAGCTGAATCTCTGTCCCACTTTAATATTGCAGTCTGTGCATGAATAAAACCTATTTTGCAACACAGAGAAACATATCTGAAGGTGTTAGAAGTGTTTTGCATGATTTTTGAAGTTAGAGCCTGAAATGTCAGAAAACAGCGTTTCAGCGCAGAACAAACTTGGTTCCAGCAATGCAAGCTAAATCTTGGTCCCACTTTAAAATATCAGTCTGTGCATGAATAAAACCTATTTTGCAACACAGAGAAACATATCTGAAGGTGTTAGAAGTGTTTTGCATGATTTTTGAAGTTAGAGCCTGAAATGTCAGAAAACAGCGTTTCAGCGCAGAAGAAACTTGGTTCCAGCAATGCAAGCTGAATCTTGGTCCCACTTTAAAATATCAGTCTGTGCATGAATAAAACCTATTTTGCAACACAGAGAAACATATCTGAAGGTGTTAGAAGTGTTTTGCATGATTTTTGAAGTTAGAGCCTGAAATGTCAGAAAACAGCGTTTCAGCGCAGAACAAACTTGGTTCCTAGCCTGGCTATCACCAGACCACGTTATGACTTCGTCATGATTCGTGGTCTGGGAACCACATGTTCATTTTCTCGTATTTGAGGCGTGGTTTACGAATGCCCAGAGCCGTTTATTGGGCGATACGAATGTCTATCAAATGCGCTGTGCGTAGCTCATAGCCAATCGTTTCAATTATACCGGATGACGTATGTAGAGCGAACGCCAAAAGTTGCTCTTTTTTCAAAATAAACTTGCGTTCTAATGTCATTTGTCGCGTCCGGTCGCGCCGCTCGCGTCCACTGACAGACACGAAAGATAACTTTGCGTCTGCTGCCATGCTGGATCCTTCGGTGAGTCGCATAGAAGGCGTCATCGTCTTGCTGCTCCCTCCCCGTTCTGTGATTGGTTCCCTATCTTAGGTGAAAATTAGGTCCATGGTTTCCAGACTGACTAGAAGCGTGAATAAAATCGCGCTGCGCAAGGCAGTATGGGGACACCCAGGCTACTTGGTTCCAGCAATGCAAGATGAATCTTGGTCCCAATTTAAAATATCAGTCTGTGCATGAATAAAACCTATTTTGCAACACAGAGAAACATATCTGAAGGTGTTAGAAGTGTTTTGCATGATTTTTGAAGTTAGAGCCTGAAGTGTCAGAAAACAGCGTTTCAGCGCAGATAAAACTTGGTTCCAGCAATGCAAGCTGAATCTTGGTCCCACTTTAAAATATCAGTCTGTGCATGAATAAAACCTATTTTGCAACACAGAGAAACATATCTGAACGTGTTAGAAGTGTTTTGCATGATTTTTGAAGTTAGAGCCTGAAATGTCAGGAAACAGCGTTTCAGTGCAGAACAAACTTGTTTCAAGCAATGCAAGCTGAATCTCTCTCCCACTTTAATATTGCAGTCTGTGCATGAATAAAACCTATTTTGCAACACAGAGAAACATATCTGAAGGTGTTAGAAGTGTTTTGCATGATTTTTGAAGTTAGAGCCTGAAATGTCAGAAAACAGCGTTTCAGCGCAGAACAAACTTGGTTCCAGCAATGCAAGCTGAATCTTGGTCCCACTTTAAAATATCAGTCTGTGCATGAATAAAACCTATTTTGCAACACAGAGAAACATATCTGAAGGTGTTAGAAGTGTTTTGCATGATTTTTGAAGTTAGAGCCTGAAATGTCAGGAAACAGCGTTTCAGTGCAGAACAAACTTGTTTCAAGCATTGCTAGCTGAATCTTGGTCCCACTTTAATATTGCAGTCTGTGCATGAATAAAACCTATTTTGCAACACAGAGAAACATATCTGAAGGTGTTAGAAGTGTTTTGCATGATTTTTGAAGTTAGAGCCTGAAATGTCAGAAAACAGCGTTTCAGCGCAGAACAAACTTGGTTCCAGCAATGCAAGCTGAATCTTGGTCCCACTTTAAAATATCAGTCTGTGCATGAATAAAACCTATTTTGCAACACAGAGAAACATATCTGAAGGTGTTAGAAGTGTTTTGCATGATTTTTGAAGTTAGAGCCTGAAGTGTCAGAAAACAGCGTTTCAGCGCAGAACAAACTTGGTTCCAGCAATGCAAGCTGAATCTTGGTCCCACTTTAAAATATCAGTCTGTGCATGAATAAAACCTATTTTGCAACACAGAGAAACATATCTGAAGGTGTTAGAAGTGTTTTGCATGATTTTTGAAGTTAGAGCCTGAAATGTCAGAAAACAGCGTTTCAGCGCAGAACAAACTTGGTTCCAGCAATGCAAGCTGAATCTTGGTCCCAATTTAAAATATCAGTCTGTGCATGAATAAAACCTATTTTGCAACACAGAGAAACATATCTGAAGGTGTTAGAAGTGTTTTGCATGATTTTTGAAGTTAGAGCCTGAAGTGTCAGAAAACAGCGTTTCAGCGCAGAACAAACTTGGTTCCAGCAATGCAAGCTGAATCTTGGTCCCACTTTAAAATATCAGTCTGTGCATGAATAAAACCTATTTTGCAACACAGAGAAACATATCTGAACGTGTTAGAAGTGTTTTGCATGATTTTTGAAGTTAGAGCCTGAAATGTCAGGAAACAGCGTTTCAGTGCAGAACAAACTTGTTTCAAGCAATGCAAGCTGAATCTCTCTCCCACTTTAATATTGCAGTCTGTGCATGAATAAAACCTATTTTGCAACACAGAGAAACATATCTGAAGGTGTTAGAAGTGTTTTGCATGATTTTTGAAGTTAGAGCCTGAAATGTCAGAAAACAGCGTTTCAGCCCATAACAAACTTGGTTCTGGCAATGCAGGCTGAAACTCGGTCCAAAATTAAAATTGCAGCCTGTGCATGAATAAAACCTTTTTTGCAACACAGAGAAACATGTCTTAAGGTGTTAGAAGTGTTTTGCATGATTTTTTAAGTTAGAGCCTGAAATGTCAGAAAACAGCGTTTCAGCGCAGAACAAACTTGCTTCTGGCAATGCAGGCTGAAACTCGGTCCAATATTAAAATTGCAGTCTGTGCATGAATAAAACCTATTTTGCAACACAGAGAAACATATCTGAAGGTGTTAGAAGTGTTTTGCATGATTTTTGAAGTTAGAGCCTGAAATGTCAGAAAACAGCGTTTCGGCCCATAACAAACTTGGTTCTGGCAATGCAGTCTGAAACTCGGTCCAAAATTAAAATTGCAGCCTGTGCATGAATAAAACCTATTTTGCAACACAGAGAAACATGTCTTAAGGTGTTAGAAGTGTTTTGCATGATTTTTTAAGTTAGAGCCTGAAATGTCAGAAAACAGCGTTTCAGCGCAGAACAAACTTGCTTCTGGCAATGCAGGCTGAAACTCGGTCCAATATTAAAATTGCAGTCTGTGCATGAATAAAACCTATTTTGCAACACAGAGAAACATATCTGAAGGTGTTAGAAGTGTTTTGCATGATTTTTGAAGTTAGAGCCTGAAATGTCAGAAAACGGCTTTTCAGCACATAACAAACTTGGTTCAGGCAATGCAAGCTGAAACTTGGTCCAAAATTAAAATTGCAGTCTGTGCATGAATAAAACCTATTTTGCAACACAGAGAAACATATCTGAAGGTGTTAGAAGTGTTTTGCATGATTTTTTAAGTCAGAGCCTGAAATGTCAGAAAACAGCGTTTCAGCGCAGAACAAACTTGCTTCTGGCAATGCAGGCTGAAACTCGGTCCAATATTAAAATTGCAGTCTGTGCATGAATAAAACCTATTTTGCAACACAGAGAAACATATCTGAAGGTGTTAGAAGTGTTTTGCATGATTTTTGAAGTTAGAGCCTGAAATGTCAGAAAACGGCTTTTCAGCACATAACAAACTTGGTTCAGACAATGCAAGCTGAAACTCGGTCCAATATTAAAATTGCAGTCTGTGCATGAATAAAACCTATTTTGCAACACAGAGAAACATATCTGAAGGTGTTAGAAGTGTTTTGCATGATTTTTGAAGTTAGAGCCTGAAATGTCAGAAAACGGCTTTTCAGCACATAACAAACTTGGTTCAGGCAATGCAAGCTGAAACTCGGTCCAAAATTAAAATTGCAGTCTGTGCATGAATAAAACCTATTTTGCAACACAGAGAAACATATCTGAAGGTGTTAGAAGTGTTTTGCATGATTTTTTAAGTTAGAGCCTGAAATGTCAGAAAACAGCGTTTCAGCGCAGAACAAACTTCCTTCTGGCAATGCAGGCTGAAACTCGGTCCAATATTAAAATTGCAGTCTGTGCATGAATAAAACCTATTTTGCAACACAGAGAAACATATCTGAAGGTGTTAGAAGTGTTTTGCATGATTTTTGAAGTTAGAGCCTGAAATGTCAGAAAACGGCTTTTCAGCACATAACAAACTTGGTTCAGGCAATGCAAGCTGAAACTCGGTCCAAAATTAAAATTGAAGTCTGTGCATGAATAAAACCTATTTTGCAACACAGAGAAACATATCTGAAGGTGTTAGACGTGTTTTGCATGATTTTTGAAGTTAGAGCCTGAAATGTCAGAAAACGGCTTTTCAGCACATAACAAACTTGGTTCAGGCAATGCAAGCTGAAACTCGGTCCAATATTAAAATTGCAGTCTGTGCATGAATAAAACCTATTTTGCAACACAGAGAAACATATCTGAAGGTGTTAGAAGTGCTTTGCATGATTTTTGAAGTTAGAGCCTGAAATGTCAGAAAACAGCGTTTCAGCGCAGAACAAACTTGGTTCCAGCAATGCAAGCTGAATCTTGGTCCCACTTTAAAATATCAGTCTGTGCATGAATAAAACCTATTTTGCAACACAGAGAAACATATCTGAAGGTGTTAGAAGTGTTTTGCATGATTTTTGAAGTTAGAGCCTGAAATGTCAGAAAACAGCGTTTCAGCGCAGAACAAACTTGGTTCCAGCAATGCAAGCTGAATCTTGGTCCCACTTTAAAATATCAGTCTGTGCATGAATAAAACCTATTTTGCAACACAGAGAAACATATCTGAAGGTGTTAGAAGTGTTTTGCATGATTTTTGAAGTTAGAGCCTGAAATGTCAGAAAACAGCGTTTCAGCGCAGAAGAAACTTGGTTCCAGCAATGCAAGCTGAATCTTGGTCCCACTTTAAAATATCAGTCTGTGCATGAATAAAACCTATTTTGCAACACAGAGAAACATATCTGAAGGTGTTAGAAGTGTTTTGCATGATTTTTGAAGTTAGAGCCTGAAATGTCAGAAAACAGCGTTTCAGCGCAGAACAAACTTGGTTCCAGCAATGCAAGATGAATCTTGGTCCCAATTTAAAATATCAGTCTGTGCATGAATAAAACCTATTTTGCAACACAAAGAAACATATCTGAAGGTGTTAGAAGTGTTTTGCATGATTTTTGAAGTTAGAGCCTGAAGTGTCAGAAAACAGCGTTTCAGCGCAGATAAAACTTGGTTCCAGCAATGCAAGCTGAATCTTGGTCCCACTTTAAAATATCAGTCTGTGCATGAATAAAACCTATTTTGCAACACAGAGAAACATATCTGAACTTGTTAGAAGTGTTTTGCATGATTTTTGAAGTTAGAGCCTGAAATGTCAGGAAACAGCGTTTCAGTGCAGAACAAACTTGTTTCAAGCAATGCAAGCTGAATCTCTCTCCCACTTTAATATTGCAGTCTGTGCATGAATAAAACCTATTTTGCAACACAGAGAAACATATCTGAAGGTGTTAGAAGTGTTTTGCATGATTTTTGAAGTTAGAGCCTGAAATGTCAGAAAACAGCGTTTCAGCGCAGAACAAACTTGGTTCCAGCAATGCAAGCTGAATCTTGGTCCCACTTTAAAATATCAGTCTGTGCATGAATAAAACCTATTTTGCAACACAGAGAAACATATCTGAAGGTGTTAGAAGTGTTTTGCATGATTTTTGAAGTTAGAGCCTGAAATGTCAGGAAACAGCGTTTCAGTGCAGAACAAACTTGTTTCAAGCATTGCAAGCTGAATCTTGGTCCCACTTTAATATTGCAGTCTGTGCATGAATAAAACCTATTTTGCAACACAGAGAAACATATCTGAAGGTGTTAGAAGTGTTTTGCATGATTTTTGAAGTTAGAGCCTGAAATGTCAGAAAACAGCGTTTCAGCGCAGAACAAACTTGGTTCCAGCAATGCAAGCTGAATCTTGGTCCCACTTTAAAATATCAGTCTGTGCATGAATAAAACCTATTTTGCAACACAGAGAAACATATCTGAAGGTGTTAGAAGTGTTTTGCATGATTTTTGAAGTTAGAGCCTGAAGTGTCAGAAAACAGCGTTTCAGCGCAGAACAAACTTGGTTCCAGCAATGCAAGCTGAATCTTGGTCCCACTTTAAAATATCAGTCTGTGCATGAATAAAACCTATTTTGCAACACAGAGAAACATATCTGAAGGTGTTAGAAGTGTTTTGCATGATTTTTGAAGTTAGAGCCTGAAATGTCAGAAAACAGCGTTTCAGCGCAGAACAAACTTGGTTCCAGCAATGCAAGCTGAATCTTGGTCCCAATTTAAAATATCAGTCTGTGCATGAATAAAACCTATTTTGCAACACAGAGAAACATATCTGAAGGTGTTAGAAGTGTTTTGCATGATTTTTGAAGTTAGAGCCTGAAGTGTCAGAAAACAGCGTTTCAGCGCAGAACAAACTTGGTTCCAGCAATGCAAGCTGAATCTTGGTCCCACTTTAAAATATCAGTCTGTGCATGAATAAAACCTATTTTGCAACACAGAGAAACATATCTGAACGTGTTAGAAGTGTTTTGCATGATTTTTGAAGTTAGAGCCTGAAATGTCAGGAAACAGCGTTTCAGTGCAGAACAAACTTGTTTCAAGCAATGCAAGCTGAATCTCTCTCCCACTTTAATATTGCAGTCTGTGCATGAATAAAACCTATTTTGCAACACAGAGAAACATATCTGAAGGTGTTAGAAGTGTTTTGCATGATTTTTGAAGTTAGAGCCTGAAATGTCAGAAAACAGCGTTTCAGCCCATAACAAACTTGGTTCTGGCAATGCAGGCTGAAACTCGGTCCAAAATTAAAATTGCAGCCTGTGCATGAATAAAACCTATTTTGCAACACAGAGAAACATGTCTTAAGGTGTTAGAAGTGTTTTGCATGATTTTTTAAGTTAGAGCCTGAAATGTCAGAAAACAGCGTTTCAGCGCAGAACAAACTTGCTTCTGGCAATGCAGGCTGAAACTCGGTCCAATATTAAAATTGCAGTCTGTGCATGAATAAAACCTATTTTGCAACACAGAGAAACATATCTGAAGGTGTTAGAAGTGTTTTGCATGATTTTTGAAGTTAGAGCCTGAAATGTCAGAAAACGGCTTTTCAGCACATAACAAACTTGGTTCAGGCAATGCAAGCTGAAACTCGGTCCAATATTAAAATTGCAGTCTGTGCATGAATAAAACCTATTTTGCAACACAGAGAAACATATCTGAAGGTGTTAGAAGTGTTTTGCATGATTTTTGAAGTTAGAGCCTGAAATGTCAGAAAACAGCGTTTCAGCCCATAACAAACTTGGTTCTGGCAATGCAGGCTGAAACTCGGTCCAAAATTAAAATTGCAGCCTGTGCATGAATAAAACCTATTTTGCAACACAGAGAAACATGTCTTAAGGTGTTAGAAGTGTTTTGCATGATTTTTTAAGTTAGAGCCTGAAATGTCAGAAAACAGCGTTTCAGCGCAGAACAAACTTGCTTCTGGCAATGCAGGCTGAAACTCGGTCCAATATTAAAATTGCAGTCTGTGCATGAATAAAACCTATTTTGCAACACAGAGAAACATATCTGAAGGTGTTAGAAGTGTTTTGCATGATTTTTGAAGTTAGAGCCTGAAATGTCAGAAAACGGCTTTTCAGCACATAACAAACTTGGTTCAGGCAATGCAAGCTGAAACTCGGTCCAAAATTAAAATTGCAGTCTGTGCATGAATAAAACCTATTTTGCAACACAGAGAAACATATCTGAAGGTGTTAGAAGTGTTTTGCATGATTTTTTAAGTTAGAGCCTGAAATGTCAGAAAACAGCGTTTCAGCGCAGAACAAACTTCCTTCTGGCAATGCAGGCTGAAACTCGGTCCAATATTAAAATTGCAGTCTGTGCATGAATAAAACCTATTTTGCAACACAGAGAAACATATCTGAAGGTGTTAGAAGTGTTTTGCATGATTTTTGAAGTTAGAGCCTGAAATGTCAGAAAACGGCTTTTCAGCACATAACAAACTTGGTTCAGGCAATGCAAGCTGAAACTCGGTCCAAAATTAAAATTGAAGTCTGTGCATGAATAAAACCTATTTTGCAACACAGAGAAACATATCTGAAGGTGTTAGACGTGTTTTGCATGATTTTTGAAGTTAGAGCCTGAAATGTCAGAAAACGGCTTTTCAGCACATAACAAACTTGGTTCAGGCAATGCAAGCTGAAACTCGGTCCAATATTAAAATTGCAGTCTGTGCATGAATAAAACCTATTTTGCAACACAGAGAAACATATCTGAAGGTGTTAGAAGTGTTTTGCATGATTTTTGAAGTTAGAGCCTGAAATGTCAGGAAACAGCGTTTCAGTGCAGAACAAACTTGTTTCAAGCAATGCAAGCTGAATCTCTCTCCCACTTTAATATTGCAGTCTGTGCATGAATAAAACCTATTTTGCAACACAGAGAAACATATCTGAAGGTGTTAGAAGTGTTTTGCATGATTTTTGAAGTTAGAGCCTGAAATGTCAGAAAACAGCGTTTCAGCCCATAACAAACTTGGTTCTGGCAATGCAGGCTGAAACTCGGTCCAAAATTAAAATTGCAGCCTGTGCATGAATAAAACCTATTTTGCAACACAGAGAAACATGTCTTAAGGTGTTAGAAGTGTTTTGCATGATTTTTTAAGTTAGAGCCTGAAATGTCAGAAAACAGCGTTTCAGCGCAGAACAAACTTGCTTCTGGCAATGCAGGCTGAAACTCGGTCCAATATTAAAATTGCAGTCTGTGCATGAATAAAACCTATTTTGCAACACAGAGAAACATATCTGAAGGTGTTAGAAGTGTTTTGCATGATTTTTGAAGTTAGAGCCTGAAATGTCAGAAAACGGCTTTTCAGCACATAACAAATTTGGTTCAGGCAATGCAAGCTGAAACTCGGTCCAATATTAAAATTGCAGTCTGTGCATGAATAAAACCTATTTTGCAACACAGAGAAACATATCTGAAGGTGTTAGAAGTGTTTTGCATGATTTTTGAAGTTAGAGCCTGAAATGTCAGAAAACAGCGTTTCAGCCCATAACAAACTTGGTTCTGGCAATGCAGGCTGAAACTCGGTCCAAAATTAAAATTGCAGCCTGTGCATGAATAAAACCTATTTTGCAACACAGAGAAACATGTCTTAAGGTGTTAGAAGTGTTTTGCATGATTTTTTAAGTTAGAGCCTGAAATGTCAGAAAACAGCGTTTCAGCGCAGAACAAACTTGCTTCTGGCAATGCAGGCTGAAACTCGGTCCAATATTAAAATTGCAGTCTGTGCATGAATAAAACCTATTTTGCAACACAGAGAAACATATCTGAAGGTGTTAGACGTGTTTTGCATGATTTTTGAAGTTAGAGCCTGAAATGTCAGAAAACGGCTTTTCAGCACATAACAAACTTGGTTCAGGCAATGCAAGCTGAAACTTGGTCCAAAATTAAAATTGCAGTCTGTGCATGAATAAAACCTATTTTGCAACACAGAGAAACATATCTGAAGGTGTTAGAAGTGTTTTGCATGATTTTTTAAGTCAGAGCCTGAAATGTCAGAAAACAGCGTTTCAGCGCAGAACAAACTTGCTTCTGGCAATGCAGGCTGAAACTCGGTCCAATATTAAAATTGCAGTCTGTGCATGAATAAAACCTATTTTGCAACACAGAGAAACATATCTGAAGGTGTTAGAAGTGTTTTGCATGATTTTTGAAGTTAGAGCCTGAAATGTCAGAAAACGGCTTTTCAGCACATAACAAACTTGGTTCAGACAATGCAAGCTGAAACTCGGTCCAATATTAAAATTGCAGTCTGTGCATGAATAAAACCTATTTTGCAACACAGAGAAACATATCTGAAGGTGTTAGAAGTGTTTTGCATGATTTTTGAAGTTAGAGCCTGAAATGTCAGAAAACGGCTTTTCAGCACATAACAAACTTGGTTCAGGCAATGCAAGCTGAAACTCGGTCCAAAATTAAAATTGCAGTCTGTGCATGAATAAAACCTATTTTGCAACACAGAGAAACATATCTGAAGGTGTTAGAAGTGTTTTGCATGATTTTTTAAGTTAGAGCCTGAAATGTCAGAAAACAGCGTTTCAGCGCAGAACAAACTTCCTTCTGGCAATGCAGGCTGAAACTCGGTCCAATATTAAAATTGCAGTCTGTGCATGAATAAAACCTATTTTGCAACACAGAGAAACATATCTGAAGGTGTTAGAAGTGTTTTGCATGATTTTTGAAGTTAGAGCCTGAAATGTCAGAAAACGGCTTTTCAGCACATAACAAACTTGGTTCAGGCAATGCAAGCTGAAACTCGGTCCAAAATTAAAATTGAAGTCTGTGCATGAATAAAACCTATTTTGCAACACAGAGAAACATATCTGAAGGTGTTAGACGTGTTTTGCATGATTTTTGAAGTTAGAGCCTGAAATGTCAGAAAACGGCTTTTCAGCACATAACAAACTTGGTTCAGGCAATGCAAGCTGAAACTCGGTCCAATATTAAAATTGCAGTCTGTGCATGAATAAAACCTATTTTGCAACACAGAGAAACATATCTGAAGGTGTTAGAAGTGTTTTGCATGATTTTTGAAGTTAGAGCCTGAAATGTCAGGAAACAGCGTTTCAGTGCAGAACAAACTTGTTTCAAGCAATGCAAGCTGAATCTCTGTCCCGCTTTAATATTGCAGTCTGTGCATGAATAAAACCTATTTTGCAACACAGAGAAACATATCTGAAGGTGTTAGAAGTGTTTTGCATGATTTTTGAAGTTAGAGCCTGAAATGTCAGAAAACAGCGTTTCAGCGCAGAACAAACTTGGTTCCAGCAATGCAAGCTGAATCTTGGTCCCACTTTAAAATATCAGTCTGTGCATGAATAAAACCTATTTTGCAACACAGAGAAACATATCTGAAGGTGTTAGAAGTGTTTTGCATGATTTTTGAAGTTAGAGCCTGAAATGTCAGAAAACAGCGTTTCAGCGCAGAACAAACTTGGTTCCAGCAATGCAAGATGAATCTTGGTCCCAATTTAAAATATCAGTCTGTGCATGAATAAAACCTATTTTGCAGCACAAAGAAACATATCTGAAGGTGTTAGAAGTGTTTTGCATGATTTTTGAAGTTAGAGCCTGAAGTGTCAGAAAACAGCGTTTCAGCACAGATAAAACTTGGTTCCAGCAATGCAAGCTGAATCTTGGTCCCACTTTAAAATATCAGTCTGTGCATGAATAAAACCTATTTTGCAACACAGAGAAACATATCTGAACTTGTTAGAAGTGTTTTGCATGATTTTTGAAGTTAGAGCCTGAAATGTCAGGAAACAGCGTTTCAGTGCAGAACAAACTTGTTTCAAGCAATGCAAGCTGAATCTCTCTCCCACTTTAATATTGCAGTCTGTGCATGAATAAAACCTATTTTGCAACACAGAGAAACATATCTGAAGGTGTTAGAAGTGTTTTGCATGATTTTTGAAGTTAGAGCCTGAAATGTCAGAAAACAGCGTTTCAGCGCAGAACAAACTTGGTTCCAGCAATGCAAGCTGAATCTTGGTCCCACTTTAAAATATCAGTCTGTGCATGAATAAAACCTATTTTGCAACACAGAGAAACATATCTGAAGGTGTTAGAAGTGTTTTGCATGATTTTTGAAGTTAGAGCCTGAAATGTCAGGAAACAGCGTTTCAGTGCAGAACAAACTTGTTTCAAGCATTGCAAGCTGAATCTTGGTCCCACTTTAACATTGCAGTCTGTGCATGAATAAAACCTATTTTGCAACACAGAGAAACATATCTGAAGGTGTTAGAAGTGTTTTGCATGATTTTTGAAGTTAGAGCCTGAAATGTCAGAAAACAGCGTTTCAGCGCAGAACAAACTTGGTTCCAGCAATGCAAGCTGAATCTTGGTCCCACTTTAAAATATCAGTCTGTGCATGAATAAAACCTATTTTGCAACACAGAGAAACATATCTGAAGGTGTTAGAAGTGTTTTGCATGATTTTTGAAGTTAGAGCCTGAAGTGTCAGAAAACAGCGTTTCAGCGCAGAACAAACTTGGTTCCAGCAATGCAAGCTGAATCTTGGTCCCACTTTAAAATATCAGTCTGTGCATGAATAAAACCTATTTTGCAACACAGAGAAACATATCTGAAGGTGTTAGAAGTGTTTTGCATGATTTTTGAAGTTAGAGCCTGAAATGTCAGAAAACAGCGTTTCAGCGCAGAACAAACTTGGTTCCAGCAATGCAAGCTGAATCTTGGTCCCAATTTAAAATATCAGTCTGTGCATGAATAAAACCTATTTTGCAACACAGAGAAACATATCTGAAGGTGTTAGAAGTGTTTTGCATTATTTTTGAAGTTAGAGCCTGAAGTGTCAGAAAACAGCGTTTCAGCGCAGAACAAACTTGGTTCCAGCAATGCAAGCTGAATCTTGGTCCCACTTTAAAATATCAGTCTGTGCATGAATTAACCTATTTTGCAACACAGAGAAACATATCTGAAGGTGTTAGAAGTGTTTTGCATGATTTTTGAAGTTAGAGCCTGAAATGTCAGGAAACAGCGTTTCAGTGCAGAACAAACTTGTTTCAAGCAATGCAAGCTGAATCTCTCTCCCACTTTAATATTGCAGTCTGTGCATGAATAAAACCTATTTTGCAACACAGAGAAACATATCTGAAGGTGTTAGAAGTGTTTTGCATGATTTTTGAAGTTAGAGCCTGAAATGTCAGAAAACGGCTTTTCAGCACATAACAAACTTGGTTCAGGCAATGCAAGCTGAAACTCGGTCCAAAATTAAAATTGCAGTCTGTGCATGAATAAAACCTATTTTGCAACACAGAGAAACATATCTGAAGGTGTTAGAAGTGTTTTGCATGATTTTTTAAGTTAGAGCCTGAAATGTCAGAAAACAGCGTTTCAGCGCAGAACAAACTTCCTTCTGGCAATGCAGGCTGAAACTCGGTCCAATATTAAAATTGCAGTCTGTGCATGAATAAAACCTATTTTGCAACACAGAGAAACATATCTGAAGGTGTTAGAAGTGTTTTGCATGATTTTTGAAGTTAGAGCCTGAAATGTCAGAAAACGGCTTTTCAGCACATAACAAACTTGGTTCAGGCAATGCAAGCTGAAACTCGGTCCAAAATTAAAATTGAAGTCTGTGCATGAATAAAACCTATTTTGCAACACAGAGAAACATATCTGAAGGTGTTAGACGTGTTTTGCATGATTTTTGAAGTTAGAGCCTGAAATGTCAGAAAACGGCTTTTCAGCACATAACAAACTTGGTTCAGGCAATGCAAGCTGAAACTCGGTCCAATATTAAAATTGCAGTCTGTGCATGAATAAAACCTATTTTGCAACACAGAGAAACATATCTGAAGGTGTTAGAAGTGTTTTGCATGATTTTTGAAGTTAGAGCCTGAAATGTCAGGAAACAGCGTTTCAGTGCAGAACAAACTTGTTTCAAGCAATGCAAGCTGAATCTCTGTCCCACTTTAATATTGCAGTCTGTGCATGAATAAAACCTATTTTGCAACACAGAGAAACATATCTGAAGGTGTTAGAAGTGTTTTGCATGATTTTTGAAGTTAGAGCCTGAAATGTCAGAAAACAGCGTTTCAGCGCAGAACAAACTTGGTTCCAGCAATGCAAGCTGAATCTTGGTCCCACTTTAAAATATCAGTCTGTGCATGAATAAAACCTATTTTGCAACACAGAGAAACATATCTGAAGGTGTTAGAAGTGTTTTGCATGATTTTTGAAGTTAGAGCCTGAAATGTCAGAAAACAGCGTTTCAGCGCAGAACAAACTTGGTTCCAGCAATACAAGATGAATCTTGGTCCCAATTTAAAATATCAGTCTGTGCATGAATAAAACCTATTTTGCAGCACAAAGAAACATATCTGAAGGTGTTAGAAGTGTTTTGCATGATTTTTGAAGTTAGAGCCTGAAGTGTCAGAAAACAGCGTTTCAGCACAGATAAAACTTGGTTCCAGCAATGCAAGCTGAATCTTGGTCCCACTTTAAAATATCAGTCTGTGCATGAATAAAACCTATTTTGCAACACAGAGAAACATATCTGAACTTGTTAGAAGTGTTTTGCATGATTTTTGAAGTTAGAGCCTGAAATGTCAGGAAACAGCGTTTCAGTGCAGAACAAACTTGTTTCAAGCAATGCAAGCTGAATCTCTCTCCCACTTTAATATTGCAGTCTGTGCATGAATAAAACCTATTTTGCAACACAGAGAAACATATCTGAAGGTGTTAGAAGTGTTTTGCATGATTTTTGAAGTTAGAGCCTGAAATGTCAGAAAACAGCGTTTCAGCGCAGAACAAACTTGGTTCCAGCAATGCAAGCTGAATCTTGGTCCCACTTTAAAATATCAGTCTGTGCATGAATAAAACCTATTTTGCAACACAGAGAAACATATCTGAAGGTGTTAGAAGTGTTTTGCATGATTTTTGAAGTTAGAGCCTGAAATGTCAGGAAACAGCGTTTCAGTGCAGAACAAACTTGTTTCAAGCATTGCAAGCTGAATCTTGGTCCCACTTTAACATTGCAGTCTGTGCATGAATAAAACCTATTTTGCAACACAGAGAAACATATCTGAAGGTGTTAGAAGTGTTTTGCATGATTTTTGAAGTTAGAGCCTGAAATGTCAGAAAACAGCGTTTCAGCGCAGAACAAACTTGGTTCCAGCAATGCAAGCTGAATCTTGGTCCCACTTTAAAATATCAGTCTGTGCATGAATAAAACCTATTTTGCAACACAGAGAAACATATCTGAAGGTGTTAGAAGTGTTTTGCATGATTTTTGAAGTTAGAGCCTGAAGTGTCAGAAAACAGCGTTTCAGCGCAGAACAAACTTGGTTCCAGCAATGCAAGCTGAATCTTGGTCCCACTTTAAAATATCAGTCTGTGCATGAATAAAACCTATTTTGCAACACAGAGAAACATATCTGAAGGTGTTAGAAGTGTTTTGCATGATTTTTGAAGTTAGAGCCTGAAATGTCAGAAAACAGCGTTTCAGCGCAGAACAAACTTGGTTCCAGCAATGCAAGCTGAATCTTGGTCCCAATTTAAAATATCAGTCTGTGCATGAATAAAACCTATTTTGCAACACAGAGAAACATATCTGAAGGTGTTAGAAGTGTTTTGCATGATTTTTGAAGTTAGAGCCTGAAGTGTCAGAAAACAGCGTTTCAGCGCAGAACAAACTTGGTTCCAGCAATGCAAGCTGAATCTTGGTCCCACTTTAAAATATCAGTCTGTGCATGAATTAACCTATTTTGCAACACAGAGAAACATATCTGAAGGTGTTAGAAGTGTTTTGCATGATTTTTGAAGTTAGAGCCTGAAATGTCAGGAAACAGCGTTTCAGTGCAGAACAAACTTGTTTCAAGCAATGCAAGCTGAATCTCTCTCCCACTTTAATATTGCAGTCTGTGCATGAATAAAACCTATTTTGCAACACAGAGAAACATATCTGAAGGTGTTAGAAGTGTTTTGCATGATTTTTGAAGTTAGAGCCTGAAATGTCAGAAAACGGCTTTTCAGCACATAACAAACTTGGTTCAGGCAATGCAAGCTGAAACTCGGTCCAATATTAAAATTGCAGTCTGTGCATGAATAAAACCTATTTTGCAACACAGAGAAACATATCTGAAGGTGTTAGAAGTGTTTTGCATGATTTTTGAAGTTAGAGCCTGAAATGTCAGAAAACAGCGTTTCAGCCCATAACAAACTTGGTTCTGGCAATGCAGGCTGAAACTCGGTCCAAAATTAAAATTGCAGCCTGTGCATGAATAAAACCTATTTTGCAACACAGAGAAACATGTCTTAAGGTGTTAGAAGTGTTTTGCATGATTTTTTAAGTTAAAGCCTGAAATGTCAGAAAACAGCGTTTCAGCGCAGAACAAACTTGCTTCTGGCAATGCAGGCTGAAACTCGGTCCAATATTAAAATTGCAGTCTGTGCATGAATAAAACCTATTTTGCAACACAGAGAAACATATCTGAAGGTGTTAGAAGTGTTTTGCATGATTTTTGAAGTTAGAGCCTGAAATGTCAGAAAACGGCTTTTCAGCACATAACAAACTTGGTTCAGGCAATGTAAGCTGAAACTTGGTCCAAAATTAAAATTGCAGTCTGTGCATGAATAAAACCTATTTTGCAACACAGAGAAACATATCTGAAGGTGTTAGAAGTGTTTTGCATGATTTTTGAAGTTAGAGCCTGAAGTGTCAGAAAACAGCGTTTCAGCGCAGAACAAACTTGGTTCCAGCAATGCAAGCTGAATCTTGGTCCCACTTTAAAATATCAGTCTGTGCATGAATAAAACCTATTTTGCAACACAGAGAAACATATCTGAAGGTGTTAGAAGTGTTTTGCATGATTTTTGAAGTTAGAGCCTGAAATGTCAGGAAACAGCGTTTCAGTGCAGAACAAACTTGTTTCAAGCAATGCAAGCTGAATCTCTCTCCCACTTTAATATTGCAGTCTGTGCATGAATAAAACCTATTTTGCAACACAGAGAAACATATCTGAAGGTGTTAGAAGTGTTTTGCATGATTTTTGAAGTTAGAGCCTGAAATGTCAGGAAACAGCGTTTCAGTGCAGAACAAACTTGTTTCAAGCAATGCAGGCTGAAACTCGGTCCAATATTAAAATTGCAGTCTGTGCATGAATAAAACCTATTTTGCAACACAGAGAAACATATCTGAAGGTGTTAGAAGTGTTTTGCATGATTTTTGAAGTTAGAGCCTGAAATGTCAGAAAACGGCTTTTCAGCACATAACAAACTTGGTTCAGGCAATGCAAGCTGAAACTCGGTCCAAAATTAAAATTGCAGTCTGTGCATGAATAAAACCTATTTTGCAACACAGAGAAACATATCTGAAGGTGTTAGAAGTGTTTTGCATGATTTTTTAAGTCAGAGCCTGAAATGTCAGAAAACAGCGTTTCAGCGCAGAACAAACTTGCTTCTGGCAATGCAGGCTGAAACTCGGTCCAATATTAAAATTGCAGTCTGTGCATGAATAAAACCTATTTTGCAACACAGAGAAACATATCTGAAGGTGTTAGAAGTGTTTTGCATGATTTTTGAAGTTAGAGCCTGAAATGTCAGAAAACGGCTTTTCAGCACATAACAAACTTGGTTCAGGCAATGCAAGCTGAAACTCGGTCCAAAATTAAAATTGCAGTCTGTGCATGAATAAAACCTATTTTGCAACACAGAGAAACATATCTGAAGGTGTTAGAAGTGTTTTGCATGATTTTTGAAGTTAGAGCCTGAAATGTCAGAAAACAGCGTTTCAGCGCAGAACAAACTTCCTTCTGGCAATGCAGGCTGAAACTCGGTCCAATATTAAAATTGCAGTCTGTGCATGAATAAAACCTATTTTGCAACACAGAGAAACATATCTGAAGGTGTTAGAAGTGTTTTGCATGATTTTTGAAGTTAGAGCCTGAAATGTCAGAAAACAGCGTTTCAGCGCAGAACAAACTTGGTTCCAGCAATGCAAGCTAAATCTTGGTCCCACTTTAAAATATCAGTCTGTGCATGAATAAAACCTATTTTGCAACACAGAGAAACATATCTGAAGGTGTTAGAAGTGTTTTGCATGATTTTTGAAGTTAGAGCCTGAAATGTCAGAAAACCACGTTTCAGCGCAGAAGAAACTTGGTTCCAGCAATGCAAGCTGAATCTTGGTCCCACTTTAAAATATCAGTCTGTGCATGAATAAAACCTATTTTGCAACACAGAGAAACATATCTGAAGGTGTTAGAAGTGTTTTGCATGATTTTTGAAGTTAGAGCCTGAAATGTCAGAAAACAGCGTTTCAGCGCAGAACAAACTTGGTTCCAGCAATGCAAGATGAATCTTGGTCCCAATTTAAAATATCAGTCTGTGCATGAATAAAACCTATTTTGCAACACAGAGAAACATATCTGAAGGTGTTAGAAGTGTTTTGCATGATTTTTGAAGTTAGAGCCTGAAGTGTCAGAAAACAGCGTTTCAGCGCAGATAAAACTTGGTTCCAGCAATGCAAGCTGAATCTTGGTCCCACTTTAAAATATCAGTCTGTGCATGAATAAAACCTATTTTGCAACACAGAGAAACATATCTGAACGTGTTAGAAGTGTTTTGCATGATTTTTGAAGTTAGAGCCTGAAATGTCAGGAAACAGCGTTTCAGTGCAGAACAAACTTGTTTCAAGCAATGCAAGCTGAATCTCTCTCCCACTTTAATATTGCAGTCTGTGCATGAATAAAACCTATTTTGCAACACAGAGAAACATATCTGAAGGTGTTAGAAGTGTTTTGCATGATTTTTGAAGTTAGAGCCTGAAATGTCAGAAAACAGCGTTTCAGTGCAGAACAAACTTGGTTCCAGCAATGCAAGCTGAATCTTGGTCCCACTTTAAAATATCAGTCTGTGCATGAATAAAACCTATTTTGCAACACAGAGAAACATGTCTTAAGGTGTTAGAAGTGTTTTGCATGATTTTTTAAGTTAGAGCCTGAAATGTCAGAAAACAGCGTTTCAGCGCAGAACAAACTTGCTTCTGGCAATGCAGGCTGAAACTCGGTCCAATATTAAAATTGCAGTCTGTGCATGAATAAAACCTATTTTGCAACACAGAGAAACATATCTGAAGGTGTTAGAAGTGTTTTGCATGATTTTTGAAGTTAGAGCCTGAAATGTCAGAAAACGGCTTTTCAGCACATAACAAACTTGGTTCAGGCAATGTAAGCTGAAACTTGGTCCAAAATTAAAATTGCAGTCTGTGCATGAATAAAACCTATTTTGCAACACAGAGAAACATATCTGAAGGTGTTAGAAGTGTTTTGCATGATTTTTGAAGTTAGAGCCTGAAATGTCAGAAAACAGCGTTTCAGCGCAGAACAAACTTGGTTCCAGCAATGCAAGCTGAATCTTGGTCCCAATTTAAAATATCAGTCTGTGCATGAATAAAACCTATTTTGCAACACAGAGAAACATATCTGAAGGTGTTAGAAGTGTTTTGCATGATTTTTGAAGTTAGAGCCTGAAGTGTCAGAAAACAGCGTTTCAGCGCAGAACAAACTTGGTTCCAGCAATGCAAGCTGAATCTTGGTCCCACTTTAAAATATCAGTCTGTGCATGAATAAAACCTATTTTGCAACACAGAGAAACATATCTGAAGGTGTTAGAAGTGTTTTGCATGATTTTTGAAGTTAGAGCCTGAAATGTCAGGAAACAGCGTTTCAGTGCAGAACAAACTTGTTTCAAGCAATGCAAGCTGAATCTCTCTCCCACTTTAATATTGCAGTCTGTGCATGAATAAAACCTATTTTGCAACACAGAGAAACATATCTGAAGGTGTTAGAAGTGTTTTGCATGATTTTTGAAGTTAGAGCCTGAAATGTCAGAAAACGGCTTTTCAGCACATAACAAACTTGGTTCAGGCAATGCAAGCTGAAACTCGGTCCAAAATTAAAATTGCAGTCTGTGCATGAATAAAACCTATTTTGCAACACAGAGAAACATATCTGAAGGTGTTAGAAGTGTTTTGCATGATTTTTTAAGTCAGAGCCTGAAATGTCAGAAAACAGCGTTTCAGCGCAGAACAAACTTGCTTCTGGCAATGCAGGCTGAAACTCGGTCCAATATTAAAATTGCAGTCTGTGCATGAATAAAACCTATTTTGCAACACAGAGAAACATATCTGAAGGTGTTAGAAGTGTTTTGCATGATTTTTGAAGTTAGAGCCTGAAATGTCAGAAAACGGCTTTTCAGCACATAACAAACTTGGTTCAGGCAATGCAAGCTGAAACTCGGTCCAAAATTAAAATTGCAGTCTGTGCATGAATAAAACCTATTTTGCAACACAGAGAAACATATCTGAAGGTGTTAGAAGTGTTTTGCATGATTTTTGAAGTTAGAGCCTGAAATGTCAGAAAACAGCGTTTCAGCGCAGAACAAACTTCCTTCTGGCAATGCAGGCTGAAACTCGGTCCAATATTAAAATTGCAGTCTGTGCATGAATAAAACCTATTTTGCAACACAGAGAAACATATCTGAAGGTGTTAGAAGTGTTTTGCATGATTTTTGAAGTTAGAGCCTGAAATGTCAGAAAACAGCGTTTCAGCGCAGAACAAACTTGGTTCCAGCAATGCAAGCTAAATCTTGGTCCCACTTTAAAATATCAGTCTGTGCATGAATAAAACCTATTTTGCAACACAGAGAAACATATCTGAAGGTGTTAGAAGTGTTTTGCATGATTTTTGAAGTTAGAGCCTGAAATGTCAGAAAACCACGTTTCAGCGCAGAAGAAACTTGGTTCCAGCAATGCAAGCTGAATCTTGGTCCCACTTTAAAATATCAGTCTGTGCATGAATAAAACCTATTTTGCAACACAGAGAAACATATCTGAAGGTGTTAGAAGTGTTTTGCATGATTTTTGAAGTTAGAGCCTGAAATGTCAGAAAACAGCGTTTCAGCGCAGAACAAACTTGGTTCCAGCAATGCAAGATGAATCTTGGTCCCAATTTAAAATATCAGTCTGTGCATGAATAAAACCTATTTTGCAACACAGAGAAACATATCTGAAGGTGTTAGAAGTGTTTTGCATGATTTTTGAAGTTAGAGCCTGAAGTGTCAGAAAACAGCGTTTCAGCGCAGATAAAACTTGGTTCCAGCAATGCAAGCTGAATCTTGGTCCCACTTTAAAATATCAGTCTGTGCATGAATAAAACCTATTTTGCAACACAGAGAAACATATCTGAACGTGTTAGAAGTGTTTTGCATGATTTTTGAAGTTAGAGCCTGAAATGTCAGGAAACAGCGTTTCAGTGCAGAACAAACTTGTTTCAAGCAATGCAAGCTGAATCTCTCTCCCACTTTAATATTGCAGTCTGTGCATGAATAAAACCTATTTTGCAACACAGAGAAACATATCTGAAGGTGTTAGAAGTGTTTTGCATGATTTTTGAAGTTAGAGCCTGAAATGTCAGAAAACAGCGTTTCAGTGCAGAACAAACTTGGTTCCAGCAATGCAAGCTGAATCTTGGTCCCACTTTAAAATATCAGTCTGTGCATGAATAAAACCTATTTTGCAACACAGAGAAACATATCTGAAGGTGTTAGAAGTGTTTTGCATGATTTTTGAAGTTAGAGCCTGAAATGTCAGGAAACAGCGTTTCAGTGCAGAACAAACTTGTTTCAAGCATTGCAAGCTGAATCTTGGTCCCACTTTAATATTGCAGTCTGTGCATGAATAAAACCTATTTTGCAACACAGAGAAACATATCTGAAGGTGTTAGAAGTGTTTTGCATGATTTTTGAAGTTAGAGCCTGAAATGTCAGAAAACAGCGTTTCAGCGCAGAACAAACTTGGTTCCAGCAATGCAAGCTGAATCTTGGTCCCACTTTAAAATATCAGTCTGTGCATGAATAAAACCTATTTTGCAACACAGAGAAACATATCTGAAGGTGTTAGAAGTGTTTTGCATGATTTTTGAAGTTAGAGCCTGAAGTGTCAGAAAACAGCGTTTCAGCGCAGAACAAACTTGGTTCCAGCAATGCAAGCTGAATCTTGGTCCAAAATTAAAATTGCAGTCTGTGCATGAATAAAACCTATTTTGCAACACAGAGAAACATATCTGAACGTGTTAGAAGTGTTTTGCATGATTTTTGAAGTTAGAGCCTGAAATGTCAGGAAACAGCGTTTCAGTGCAGAACAAACTTGTTTCAAGCAATGCAAGCTGAATCTCTCTCCCACTTTAATATTGCAGTCTGTGCATGAATAAAACCTATTTTGCAACACAGAGAAACATATCTGAAGGTGTTAGAAGTGTTTTGCATGATTTTTGAAGTTAGAGCCTGAAATGTCAGAAAACAGCGTTTCAGCGCAGAACAAACTTGGTTCCAGCAATGCAAGCTGAATCTTGGTCCCACTTTAAAATATCAGTCTGTGCATGAATAAAACCTATTTTGCAACACAGAGAAACATATCTGAAGGTGTTAGAAGTGTTTTGCATGATTTTTGAAGTTAGAGCCTGAAATGTCAGAAAACGGCTTTTCAGCACATAACAAACTTGGTTCAGGCAATGCAAGCTGAAACTCGGTCCAAAATTAAAATTGCAGTCTGTGCATGAATAAAACCTATTTTGCAACACAGAGAAACATATCTGAAGGTGTTAGAAGTGTTTTGCATGATTTTTGAAGTTAGAGCCTGAAATGTCAGAAAACAGCGTTTCAGCCCATAACAAACTTGGTTCTGGCAATGCAGGCTGAAACTCGGTCCAAAATTAAAATTGCAGTCTGTGCATGAATAAAACCAATATTGCAACACAGAGAAACATGTCTTAAGGTGTTAGAAGTGTTTTGCATATTTTTTTAAGTTAGAGCCTGAAATGTCAGAAAACAGCGTTTCAGCGCAGAACAAAGTTGGTTCAGGCAATGCAAGCTGAATCTCTGTCCCACTTTAAATTTACACTCTTTGCATGACTAAAACCTATTTTGCAACACAGAGAAACATATCTGAAGTTGTTAGAAGTGTTTTGCATGATTTTTGAAGTTAGAGCCTGAAATGTCAGAAAACGGCTTTTCAGCACATAACAAACTTGGTTCAGGAAATGCAAGCTGAAACTTGGTCCAAAATTAAAATTGCAGTCTGTGCATGAATAAAACCTATTTTGCAACACAGAGAAACATATCTGAAGGTGTTAGAAGTGTTTTGCATGATTTTTGAAGTTAGAGCCTGAAATGTCAGAAAACGGCGTTTCAGCACATAACAAACTTGGTTCAGGCAATGCAAGCTGAAACTCGGTCCAAAATTAAAATTGCAGTCTGTGCATGAATAAAACCTATTTTGCAACACAGAGAAACATATTTGAAGGTGTTAGAAGTGTTTTGCATGATTTTTGAAGTTAGAGCCTGAAATGTCAGAAAACGGCTTTTCAGCCCATAACAAACTTGGTCCAGGCAATGCAAGCTGAAACTCGGTCCAAAATTAAAATAGCAGTCTGTGCATGAATAAAACCTATTTTGCAACACAGAGACACATATCTGAAGGTGTTAGAAGTGTTTTCCATGATTTTTGAAGTTAGAGCCTGAAATGTCAGAAAACGGCGTTTCAGCACATAACAAACTTGGTTCATGCAATGCAAGCTGAAACTCGGTCCAAAATTAAAATTGCAGTCTGTGCATGAATAAAACCTATTTTGCAACACAGAGAAACATATCTGAAGGTGTTAGAAGTGTTTTGCATGATTTTTGAAGTTAGAGCCTGAAATGTCAGAAAACAGCGTTTCCGCGCAGAACAAACTTGGTTCCAGCAATGCAAGATGAATCTTGGTCCCAATTTAAAATATCAGTCTGTGCATGAATAAAACCTATTTTGCAACACAGAGAAACATATCTGAACGTGTTAGAAGTGTTTTGCATGATTTTTGAAGTTAGAGCCTGAAATGTCAGGAAACAGCGTTTCAGTGCAGAACAAACTTGTTTCAAGCAATGCAAGCTGAATCTCTCTCCCACTTTAATATTGCAGTCTGTGCATGAATAAAACCTATTTTGCAACACAGAGAAACATATCTGAAGGTGTTAGAAGTGTTTTGCATGATTTTTGAAGTTAGAGCCTGAAGTGTCAGAAAACAGCGTTTCAGCGCAGAACAAACTTGGTTCCAGCAATGCAAGCTGAATCTTGGTCCCACTTTAAAATATCAGTCTGTGCATGAATAAAACCTATTTTGCAACACAGAGAAACATATCTGAAGGTGTTAGAAGTGTTTTGCATGATTTTTGAAGTTAGAGCCTGAAATGTCAGGAAACAGCGTTTCAGTGCAGAACAAACTTGTTTCAAGCATTGCAAGCTGAATCTTGGTCCCACTTTAACATTGCAGTCTGTGCATGAATAAAACCTATTTTGCAACACAGAGAAACATATCTGAAGGTGTTAGAAGTGTTTTGCATGATTTTTGAAGTTAGAGCCTGAAATGTCAGAAAACAGCGTTTCAGCGCAGAACAAACTTGGTTCCAGCAATGCAAGCTGAATCTTGGTCCCACTTTAAAATATCAGTCTGTGCATGAATAAAACCTATTTTGCAACACAGAGAAACATATCTGAACGTGTTAGAAGTGTTTTGCATGATTTTTGAAGTTAGAGCCTGAAATGTCAGGAAACAGCGTTTCAGTGCAGAACAAACTTGTTTCAAGCAATGCAAGCTGAATCTCTCTCCCACTTTAATATTGCAGTCTGTGCATGAATAAAACCTATTTTGCAACACAGAGAAACATATCTGAAGGTGTTAGAAGTGTTTTGCATGATTTTTGAAGTTAGAGCCTGAAATGTCAGAAAACAGCGTTTCAGCGCAGAACAAACTTGGTTCCAGCAATGCAAGCTGAATCTTGGTCCCACTTTAAAATATCAGTCTGTGCATGAATAAAACCTATTTTGCAACACAGAGAAACATATCTGAAGGTGTTAGAAGTGTTTTGCATGATTTTTGAAGTTAGAGCCTGAAATGTCAGAAAACGGCTTTTCAGCACATAACAAACTTGGTTCAGGCAATGCAAGCTGAAACTCGGTCCAAAATTAAAATTGCAGTCTGTGCATGAATAAAACCTATTTTGCAACACAGAGAAACATATCTGAAGGTGTTAGAAGTGTTTTGCATGATTTTTGAAGTTAGAGCCTGAAATGTCAGAAAACAGCGTTTCAGCCCATAACAAACTTGGTTCTGGCAATGCAGGCTGAAACTCGGTCCAAAATTAAAATTGCAGTCTGTGCATGAATAAAACCAATATTGCAACACAGAGAAACATGTCTTAAGGTGTTAGAAGTGTTTTGCATATTTTTTTAAGTTAGAGCCTGAAAAGTCAGAAAACAGCGTTTCAGCGCAGAACAAAGTTGGTTCAGGCAATGCAAGCTGAATCTCTGTCCCACTTTAAATTTACACTCTTTGCATGACTAAAACCTATTTTGCAACACAGAGAAACATATCTGAAGTTGTTAGAAGTGTTTTGCATGATTTTTGAAGTTAGAGCCTGAAATGTCAGAAAACGGCTTTTCAGCACATAACAAACTTGGTTCAGGAAATGCAAGCTGAAACTTGGTCCAAAATTAAAATTGCAGTCTGTGCATGAATAAAACCTATTTTGCAACACAGAGAAACATATCTGAAGGTGTTAGAAGTGTTTTGCATGATTTTTGAAGTTAGAGCCTGAAATGTCAGAAAACGGCGTTTCAGCACATAACAAACTTGGTTCAGGCAATGCAAGCTGAAACTCGGTCCAAAATTAAAATTGCAGTCTGTGCATGAATAAAACCTATTTTGCAACACAGAGAAACATATTTGAAGGTGTTAGAAGTGTTTTGCATGATTTTTGAAGTTAGAGCCTGAAATGTCAGAAAACGGCTTTTCAGCCCATAACAAACTTGGTCCAGGCAATGCAAGCTGAAACTCGGTCCAAAATTAAAATAGCAGTCTGTGCATGAATAAAACCTATTTTGCAACACAGAGACACATATCTGAAGGTGTTAGAAGTGTTTTCCATGATTTTTGAAGTTAGAGCCTGAAATGTCAGAAAACGGCGTTTCAGCACATAACAAACTTGGTTCATGCAATGCAAGCTGAAACTCGGTCCAAAATTAAAATTGCAGTCTGTGCATGAATAAAACCTATTTTGCAACACAGAGAAACATATCTGAAGGTGTTAGAAGTGTTTTGCATGATTTTTGAAGTTAGAGCCTGAAATGTCAGAAAACAGCGTTTCCGCGCAGAACAAACTTGGTTCCAGCAATGCAAGATGAATCTTGGTCCCAATTTAAAATATCAGTCTGTGCATGAATAAAACCTATTTTGCAACACAGAGAAACATATCTGAACGTGTTAGAAGTGTTTTGCATGATTTTTGAAGTTAGAGCCTGAAATGTCAGGAAACAGCGTTTCAGTGCAGAACAAACTTGTTTCAAGCAATGCAAGCTGAATCTCTCTCCCACTTTAATATTGCAGTCTGTGCATGAATAAAACCTATTTTGCAACACAGAGAAACATATCTGAAGGTGTTAGAAGTGTTTTGCATGATTTTTGAAGTTAGAGCCTGAAGTGTCAGAAAACAGCGTTTCAGCGCAGAACAAACTTGGTTCCAGCAATGCAAGCTGAATCTTGGTCCCACTTTAAAATATCAGTCTGTGCATGAATAAAACCTATTTTGCAACACAGAGAAACATATCTGAAGGTGTTAGAAGTGTTTTGCATGATTTTTGAAGTTAGAGCCTGAAATGTCAGGAAACAGCGTTTCAGTGCAGAACAAACTTGTTTCAAGCATTGCAAGCTGAATCTTGGTCCCACTTTAACATTGCAGTCTGTGCATGAATAAAACCTATTTTGCAACACAGAGAAACATATCTGAAGGTGTTAGAAGTGTTTTGCATGATTTTTGAAGTTAGAGCCTGAAATGTCAGAAAACAGCGTTTCAGCGCAGAACAAACTTGGTTCCAGCAATGCAAGCTGAATCTTGGTCCCACTTTAAAATATCAGTCTGTGCATGAATAAAACCTATTTTGCAACACAGAGAAACATATCTGAACGTGTTAGAAGTGTTTTGCATGATTTTTGAAGTTAGAGCCTGAAATGTCAGGAAACAGCGTTTCAGTGCAGAACAAACTTGTTTCAAGCAATGCAAGCTGAATCTCTCTCCCACTTTAATATTGCAGTCTGTGCATGAATAAAACCTATTTTGCAACACAGAGAAACATATCTGAAGGTGTTAGAAGTGTTTTGCATGATTTTTGAAGTTAGAGCCTGAAATGTCAGAAAACAGCGTTTCAGCGCAGAACAAACTTGGTTCCAGCAATGCAAGCTGAATCTTGGTCCCACTTTAAAATATCAGTCTGTGCATGAATAAAACCTATTTTGCAACACAGAGAAACATATCTGAAGGTGTTAGAAGTGTTTTGCATGATTTTTGAAGTTAGAGCCTGAAATGTCAGAAAACGGCTTTTCAGCACATAACAAACTTGGTTCAGGCAATGCAAGCTGAAACTCGGTCCAAAATTAAAATTGCAGTCTGTGCATGAATAAAACCTATTTTGCAACACAGAGAAACATATCTGAAGGTGTTAGAAGTGTTTTGCATGATTTTTGAAGTTAGAGCCTGAAATGTCAGAAAACAGCGTTTCAGCCCATAACAAACTTGGTTCTGGCAATGCAGGCTGAAACTCGGTCCAAAATTAAAATTGCAGTCTGTGCATGAATAAAACCAATATTGCAACACAGAGAAACATGTCTTAAGGTGTTAGAAGTGTTTTGCATATTTTTTTAAGTTAGAGCCTGAAAAGTCAGAAAACAGCGTTTCAGCGCAGAACAAAGTTGGTTCAGGCAATGCAAGCTGAATCTCTGTCCCACTTTAAATTTACACTCTTTGCATGACTAAAACCTATTTTGCAACACAGAGAAACATATCTGAAGTTGTTAGAAGTGTTTTGCATGATTTTTGAAGTTAGAGCCTGAAATGTCAGAAAACGGCTTTTCAGCACATAACAAACTTGGTTCAGGAAATGCAAGCTGAAACTTGGTCCAAAATTAAAATTGCAGTCTGTGCATGAATAAAACCTATTTTGCAACACAGAGAAACATATCTGAAGGTGTTAGAAGTGTTTTGCATGATTTTTGAAGTTAGAGCCTGAAATGTCAGAAAACGGCGTTTCAGCACATAACAAACTTGGTTCAGGCAATGCAAGCTGAAACTCGGTCCAAAATTAAAATTGCAGTCTGTGCATGAATAAAACCTATTTTGCAACACAGAGAAACATATTTGAAGGTGTTAGAAGTGTTTTGCATGATTTTTGAAGTTAGAGCCTGAAATGTCAGAAAACGGCTTTTCAGCCCATAACAAACTTGGTCCAGGCAATGCAAGCTGAAACTCGGTCCAAAATTAAAATAGCAGTCTGTGCATGAATAAAACCTATTTTGCAACACAGAGACACATATCTGAAGGTGTTAGAAGTGTTTTCCATGATTTTTGAAGTTAGAGCCTGAAATGTCAGAAAACGGCGTTTCAGCACATAACAAACTTGGTTCATGCAATGCAAGCTGAAACTCGGTCCAAAATTAAAATTGCAGTCTGTGCATGAATAAAACCTATTTTGCAACACAGAGAAACATATCTGAAGGTGTTAGAAGTGTTTTGCATGATTTTTGAAGTTAGAGCCTGAAATGTCAGAAAACAGCGTTTCCGCGCAGAACAAACTTGGTTCCAGCAATGCAAGATGAATCTTGGTCCCAATTTAAAATATCAGTCTGTGCATGAATAAAACCTATTTTGCAACACAGAGAAACATATCTGAACGTGTTAGAAGTGTTTTGCATGATTTTTGAAGTTAGAGCCTGAAATGTCAGGAAACAGCGTTTCAGTGCAGAACAAACTTGTTTCAAGCAATGCAAGCTGAATCTCTCTCCCACTTTAATATTGCAGTCTGTGCATGAATAAAACCTATTTTGCAACACAGAGAAACATATCTGAAGGTGTTAGAAGTGTTTTGCATGATTTTTGAAGTTAGAGCCTGAAGTGTCAGAAAACAGCGTTTCAGCGCAGAACAAACTTGGTTCCAGCAATGCAAGCTGAATCTTGGTCCCACTTTAAAATATCAGTCTGTGCATGAATAAAACCTATTTTGCAACACAGAGAAACATATCTGAAGGTGTTAGAAGTGTTTTGCATGATTTTTGAAGTTAGAGCCTGAAATGTCAGGAAACAGCGTTTCAGTGCAGAACAAACTTGTTTCAAGCATTGCAAGCTGAATCTTGGTCCCACTTTAACATTGCAGTCTGTGCATGAATAAAACCTATTTTGCAACACAGAGAAACATATCTGAAGGTGTTAGAAGTGTTTTGCATGATTTTTGAAGTTAGAGCCTGAAATGTCAGAAAACAGCGTTTCAGCGCAGAACAAACTTGGTTCCAGCAATGCAAGCTGAATCTTGGTCCCACTTTAAAATATCAGTCTGTGCATGAATAAAACCTATTTTGCAACACAGAGAAACATATCTGAAGGTGTTAGAAGTGTTTTGCATGATTTTTGAAGTTAGAGCCTGAAGTGTCAGAAAACAGCGTTTCAGCGCAGAACAAACTTGGTTCCAGCAATGCAAGCTGAATCTTGGTCCCACTTTAAAATATCAGTCTGTGCATGAATAAAACCTATTTTGCAACACAGAGAAACATATCTGAAGGTGTTAGAAGTGTTTTGCATGATTTTTGAAGTTAGAGCCTGAAGTGTCAGAAAACAGCGTTTCAGCGCAGAACAAACTTGGTTCCAGCAATGCAAGCTGAATCTTGGTCCCACTTTAAAATATCAGTCTGTGCATGAATAAAACCTATTTTGCAACACAGAGAAACATATCTGAAGGTGTTAGAAGTGTTTTGCATGATTTTTGAAGTTAGAGCCTGAAATGTCAGGAAACAGCGTTTCAGTGCAGAACAAACTTGTTTCAAGCAATGCAAGCTGAATCTCTCTCCCACTTTAATATTGCAGTCTGTGCATGAATAAAACCTATTTTGCAACACAGAGAAACATATCTGAAGGTGTTAGAAGTGTTTTGCATGATTTTTGAAGTTAGAGCCTGAAATGTCAGAAAACAGCGTTTCAGCCCATAACAAACTTGGTTCTGGCAATGCAGGCTGAAACTCGGTCCAAAATTAAAATTGCAGCCTGTGCATGAATAAAACCTATTTTGCAACACAGAGAAACATGTCTTAAGGTGTTAGAAGTGTTTTGCATGATTTTTGAAGTTAGAGCCTGAAATGTCAGAAAACAGCGTTTCAGCGCAGAACAAACTTGCTTCTGGCAATGCAGGCTGAAACTCGGTCCAATATTAAAATTGCAGTCTGTGCATGAATAAAACCTATTTTGCAACACAGAGAAACATATCTGAAGGTGTTAGAAGTGTTTTGCATGATTTTTGAAGTTAGAGCCTGAAATGTCAGAAAACGGCTTTTCAGCACATAACAAACTTGGTTCAGGCAATGCAAGCTGAAACTCGGTCCAATATTAAAATTGCAGTCTGTGCATGAATAAAACCTATTTTGCAACACAGAGAAACATATCTGAAGGTGTTAGAAGTGTTTTGCATGATTTTTGAAGTTAGAGCCTGAAATGTCAGAAAACAGCGTTTCAGCCCATAACAAACTTGGTTCTGGCAATGCAGGCTGAAACTCGGTCCAAAATTAAAATTGCAGCCTGTGCATGAATAAAACCTATTTTGCAACACAGAGAAACATGTCTTAAGGTGTTAGAAGTGTTTTGCATGATTTTTTAAGTTAGAGCCTGAAATGTCAGAAAACAGCGTTTCAGCGCAGAACAAACTTGCTTCTGGCAATGCAGGCTGAAACTCGGTCCAATATTAAAATTGCAGTCTGTGCATGAATAAAACCTATTTTGCAACACAGAGAAACATATCTGAAGGTGTTAGAAGTGTTTTGCATGATTTTTGAAGTTAGAGCCTGAAATGTCAGAAAACGGCTTTTCAGCACATAACAAACTTGGTTCAGGCAATGTAAGCTGAAACTTGGTCCAAAATTAAAATTGCAGTCTGTGCATGAATAAAACCTATTTTGCAACACAGAGAAACATATCTGAAGGTGTTAGAAGTGTTTTGCATGATTTTTGAAGTTAGAGCCTGAAATGTCAGAAAACAGCGTTTCAGCGCAGAACAAACTTGGTTCCAGCAATGCAAGCTGAATCTTGGTCCCAATTTAAAATATCAGTCTGTGCATGAATAAAACCTATTTTGCAACACAGAGAAACATATCTGAAGGTGTTAGAAGTGTTTTGCATGATTTTTGAAGTTAGAGCCTGAAGTGTCAGAAAACAGCGTTTCAGCGCAGAACAAACTTGGTTCCAGCAATGCAAGCTGAATCTTGGTCCCACTTTAAAATATCAGTCTGTGCATGAATAAAACCTATTTTGCAACACAGAGAAACATATCTGAAGGTGTTAGAAGTGTTTTGCATGATTTTTGAAGTTAGAGCCTGAAATGTCAGGAAACAGCGTTTCAGTGCAGAACAAACTTGTTTCAAGCAATGCAAGCTGAATCTCTCTCCCACTTTAATATTGCAGTCTGTGCATGAATAAAACCTATTTTGCAACACAGAGAAACATATCTGAAGGTGTTAGAAGTGTTTTGCATGATTTTTGAAGTTAGAGCCTGAAATGTCAGAAAACAGCGTTTCAGCCCATAACAAACTTGGTTCTGGCAATGCAGGCTGAAACTCGGTCCAAAATTAAAATTGCAGCCTGTGCATGAATAAAACCTATTTTGCAACACAGAGAAACATGTCTTAAGGTGTTAGAAGTGTTTTGCATGATTTTTTAAGTTAGAGCCTGAAATGTCAGAAAACAGCGTTTCAGCGCAGAACAAACTTGCTTCTGGCAATGCAGGCTGAAACTCGGTCCAATATTAAAATTGCAGTCTGTGCATGAATAAAACCTATTTTGCAACACAGAGAAACATATCTGAAGGTGTTAGAAGTGTTTTGCATGATTTTTGAAGTTAGAGCCTGAAATGTCAGAAAACGGCTTTTCAGCACATAACAAACTTGGTTCAGGCAATACAAGCTGAAACTCGGTCCAAAATTAAAATTGCAGTCTGTGCATGAATAAAACCTATTTTGCAACACAGAGAAACATATCTGAAGGTGTTAGAAGTGTTTTGCATGATTTTTTAAGTCAGAGCCTGAAATGTCAGAAAACAGCGTTTCAGCGCAGAACAAACTTGCTTCTGGCAATGCAGGCTGAAACTCGGTCCAATATTAAAATTGCAGTCTGTGCATGAATAAAACCTATTTTGCAACACAGAGAAACATATCTGAAGGTGTTAGAAGTGTTTTGCATGATTTTTGAAGTTAGAGCCTGAAATGTCAGAAAACGGCTTTTCAGCACATAACAAACTTGGTTCAGGCAATGCAAGCTGAAACTCGGTCCAAAATTAAAATTGCAGTCTGTGCATGAATAAAACCTATTTTGCAACACAGAGAAACATATCTGAAGGTGTTAGAAGTGTTTTGCATGATTTTTGAAGTTAGAGCCTGAAATGTCAGAAAACAGCGTTTCCGCGCAGAACAAACTTGGTTCCAGCAATGCAAGATGAATCTTGGTCCCAATTTAAAATATCAGTCTGTGCATGAATAAAACCTATTTTGCAACACAGAGAAACATATCTGAAGGTGTTAGAAGTGTTTTGCATGATTTTTGAAGTTAGAGCCTGAAGTGTCAGAAAACAGCGTTTCAGCGCAGAACAAACTTGGTTCCAGCAATGCAAGCTGAATCTTGGTCCCACTTTAAAATATCAGTCTGTGCATGAATAAAACCTATTTTGCAACACAGAGAAACATATCTGAAGGTGTTAGAAGTGTTTTGCATGATTTTTGAAGTTAGAGCCTGAAGTGTCAGAAAACAGCGTTTCAGCGCAGAACAAACTTGGTTCCAGCAATGCAAGCTGAATCTTGGTCCCACTTTAAAATATCAGTCTGTGCATGAATTAACCTATTTTGCAACACAGAGAAACATATCTGAAGGTGTTAGAAGTGTTTTGCATGATTTTTGAAGTTAGAGCCTGAAATGTCAGGAAACAGCGTTTCAGTGCAGAACAAACTTGTTTCAAGCAATGCAAGCTGAATCTCTCTCCCACTTTAATATTGCAGTCTGTGCATGAATAAAACCTATTTTGCAACACAGAGAAACATATCTGAAGGTGTTAGAAGTGTTTTGCATGATTTTTGAAGTTAGAGCCTGAAATGTCAGAAAACGGCTTTTCAGCACATAACAAACTTGGTTCAGGCAATGCAAGCTGAAACTCGGTCCAATATTAAAATTGCAGTCTGTGCATGAATAAAACCTATTTTGCAACACAGAGAAACATATCTGAAGGTGTTAGAAGTGTTTTGCATGATTTTTGAAGTTAGAGCCTGAAATGTCAGAAAACAGCGTTTCAGCCCATAACAAACTTGGTTCTGGCAATGCAGGCTGAAACTCGGTCCAAAATTAAAATTGCAGCCTGTGCATGAATAAAACCTATTTTGCAACACAGAGAAACATGTCTTAAGGTGTTAGAAGTGTTTTGCATGATTTTTTAAGTTAGAGCCTGAAATGTCAGAAAACAGCGTTTCAGCGCAGAACAAACTTGCTTCTGGCAATGCAGGCTGAAACTCGGTCCAATATTAAAATTGCAGTCTGTGCATGAATAAAACCTATTTTGCAACACAGAGAAACATATCTGAAGGTGTTAGAAGTGTTTTGCATGATTTTTGAAGTTAGAGCCTGAAATGTCAGAAAACGGCTTTTCAGCACATAACAAACTTGGTTCAGGCAATGTAAGCTGAAACTTGGTCCAAAATTAAAATTGCAGTCTGTGCATGAATAAAACCTATTTTGCAACACAGAGAAACATATCTGAAGGTGTTAGAAGTGTTTTGCATGATTTTTGAAGTTAGAGCCTGAAATGTCAGAAAACAGCGTTTCAGCGCAGAACAAACTTGGTTCCAGCAATGCAAGCTGAATCTTGGTCCCAATTTAAAATATCAGTCTGTGCATGAATAAAACCTATTTTGCAACACAGAGAAACATATCTGAAGGTGTTAGAAGTGTTTTGCATGATTTTTGAAGTTAGAGCCTGAAGTGTCAGAAAACAGCGTTTCAGCGCAGAACAAACTTGGTTCCAGCAATGCAAGCTGAATCTTGGTCCCACTTTAAAATATCAGTCTGTGCATGAATAAAACCTATTTTGCAACACAGAGAAACATATCTGAACGTGTTAGAAGTGTTTTGCATGATTTTTGAAGTTAGAGCCTGAAATGTCAGGAAACAGCGTTTCAGTGCAGAACAAACTTGTTTCAAGCAATGCAAGCTGAATCTCTCTCCCACTTTAATATTGCAGTCTGTGCATGAATAAAACCTATTTTGCAACACAGAGAAACATATCTGAAGGTGTTAGAAGTGTTTTGCATGATTTTTGAAGTTAGAGCCTGAAATGTCAGGAAACAGCGTTTCAGTGCAGAACAAACTTGTTTCAAGCAATGCAGGCTGAAACTCGGTCCAATATTAAAATTGCAGTCTGTGCATGAATAAAACCTATTTTGCAACACAGAGAAACATATCTGAAGGTGTTAGAAGTGTTTTGCATGATTTTTGAAGTTAGAGCCTGAAATGTCAGAAAACGGCTTTTCAGCACATAACAAACTTGGTTCAGGCAATGCAAGCTGAAACTCGGTCCAAAATTAAAATTGCAGTCTGTGCATGAATAAAACCTATTTTGCAACACAGAGAAACATATCTGAAGGTGTTAGAAGTGTTTTGCATGATTTTTTAAGTCAGAGCCTGAAATGTCAGAAAACAGCGTTTCAGCGCAGAACAAACTTGCTTCTGGCAATGCAGGCTGAAACTCGGTCCAATATTAAAATTGCAGTCTGTGCATGAATAAAACCTATTTTGCAACACAGAGAAACATATCTGAAGGTGTTAGAAGTGTTTTGCATGATTTTTGAAGTTAGAGCCTGAAATGTCAGAAAACGGCTTTTCAGCACATAACAAACTTGGTTCAGGCAATGCAAGCTGAAACTCGGTCCAAAATTAAAATTGCAGTCTGTGCATGAATAAAACCTATTTTGCAACACAGAGAAACATATCTGAAGGTGTTAGAAGTGTTTTGCATGATTTTTGAAGTTAGAGCCTGAAATGTCAGAAAACAGCGTTTCAGCGCAGAACAAACTTCCTTCTGGCAATGCAGGCTGAAACTCGGTCCAATATTAAAATTGCAGTCTGTGCATGAATAAAACCTATTTTGCAACACAGAGAAACATATCTGAAGGTGTTAGAAGTGTTTTGCATGATTTTTGAAGTTAGAGCCTGAAATGTCAGAAAACAGCGTTTCAGCGCAGAACAAACTTGGTTCCAGCAATGCAAGATGAATCTTGGTCCCAATTTAAAATATCAGTCTGTGCATGAATAAAACCTATTTTGCAACACAGAGAAACATATCTGAAGGTGTTAGAAGTGGTTTGCATGATTTTTAAAGTTAGAGCCTGAAGTGTCAGAAAACAGCGTTTCAGCGCAGATAAAACTTGGTTCCAGCAATGCAAGCTGAATCTTGGTCCCACTTTAAAATATCAGTCTGTGCATGAATAAAACCTATTTTGCAACACAGAGAAACATATCTGAACGTGTTAGAAGTGTTTTGCATGATTTTTGAAGTTAGAGCCTGAAATGTCAGGAAACAGCGTTTCAGTGCAGAACAAACTTGTTTCAAGCAATGCAAGCTGAATCTCTCTCCCACTTTAATATTGCAGTCTGTGCATGAATAAAACCTATTTTGCAACACAGAGAAACATATCTGAAGGTGTTAGAAGTGTTTTGCATGATTTTTGAAGTTAGAGCCTGAAATGTCAGAAAACAGCGTTTCAGTGCAGAACAAACTTGGTTCCAGCAATGCAAGCTGAATCTTGGTCCCACTTTAAAATATCAGTCTGTGCATGAATAAAACCTATTTTGCAACACAGAGAAACATGTCTTAAGGTGTTAGAAGTGTTTTGCATGATTTTTTAAGTTAGAGCCTGAAATGTCAGAAAACAGCGTTTCAGCGCAGAACAAACTTGCTTCTGGCAATGCAGGCTGAAACTCGGTCCAATATTAAAATTGCAGTCTGTGCATGAATAAAACCTATTTTGCAACACAGAGAAACATATCTGAAGGTGTTAGAAGTGTTTTGCATGATTTTTGAAGTTAGAGCCTGAAATGTCAGAAAACGGCTTTTCAGCACATAACAAACTTGGTTCAGGCAATGTAAGCTGAAACTTGGTCCAAAATTAAAATTGCAGTCTGTGCATGAATAAAACCTATTTTGCAACACAGAGAAACATATCTGAAGGTGTTAGAAGTGTTTTGCATGATTTTTGAAGTTAGAGCCTGAAATGTCAGAAAACAGCGTTTCAGCGCAGAACAAACTTGGTTCCAGCAATGCAAGCTGAATCTTGGTCCCAATTTAAAATATCAGTCTGTGCATGAATAA